>NC_045644.1:2365625-2666562 GCF_009829145.1 Chiroxiphia lanceolata
CCTGAAATTCATCTTCCCCCACTTCCTAAAGCAGGATTTGAAAAAAAAAAAAAAAGTCACTGGAAACAATATCCCCGAAACATCCCCTTAGCACTTTTGAAAGTCTTATCCACAGCACACATAAACCATGGAATATTCTCCAAATACTTTGAAGCTTCAAGGCATACCAGGCTGCCTTTTAGCAATATTTAGGCAAAAGGCATCGTAACTTGTTTAAGTCCAGCTCCACATGGAGGGTAGTCTCCAGTGGGGGAAAAGAGCAGCACAACAAGCCCCGAAGTGAAAAGCCAGGCTGGCTCTGTGCCCTTCCAGGTGGAACACAACCATTTACACAACGCTTAATTTTAACCTGCAGACACCTCTGTCACTCCTGACGGTAGCAGTGGCTCCTGGGCACTTTGTCACACTAATGGAAGATTGTTCAAACGCTTCTGAATTGTTAGGAGAAGGGCTATTACTGAGCAGTGCTTCACTGCAGATTTATTAGAGAGGCTCCACGTTAATCCTGCACCTCTGAAATACCTGTGCTACCCTGCTGAGTAAACAATATCAGAGAAATCTGGGTACTTCACCACTGTAGTATCTAAACAGGATTATTTTTCCATGATCAAACAGAACCAAGCTCAAGCACGACTCAAAATCCGAACTGGGGTCTTAAAATTATTTTTAAGAACTGCTGGGTGGCAATCAGAATTAGAAGTCTTATTACTTTCCTTGAAACAAATTAAATATTGCAACACTGAGACACTGAGCAGGGCACTGTACAAACTTGCAAAGCCAGTCTCACGAAGGCAGGCTCTCCTTGCTGCCCAGCAGCAGGTCCTGCCAGCAGCTCACCCATCCATACAGCCCATCCTAAAGGAAGCACAGCATGAACCTCACAGAGTTTTTCTACCCCACTATTTTTTATTATTCTTGAAAACCAAGTTGTCACGCAGTGCTCTGATCAAGTTCTGTCCATACAACCCTAATTTAACCTGCAGACTTGCCCTGGTCAGTGCAGCCCACCAAGGCACTCCCAGCCACAGCATCCCACCCCAACCCCACTCAGAAACAGCCACAAGCCCCCTGGGAGAAAGCCTGAGGTAATAACTACTGTGCCACAAAACTCCTTTCCAAATAGGAACTCGTGAAAAGATAGATTTTTCTCCTCCCCAGCCAGCTTCTCATCCTTGTTTCTCTCCCTTCCAGTCCTCCAGCACACTGTCCCTTCCAGTAAACCCTCAGAAATGCAAGCTGTTCCCTCGGAACAAAGGAATTTTCCCTTCTTCCCTGTTCTTGTGGCTTTGGTACTGTAAGGCACTTTGCTAGACACAGGGTAATGTCCCAAACTGATGAGCCAGTTCTTTGGCGGGGGAGGAAAAGCAATAATTACACACAACTTGCAACGGCGTGTGAGGAGGGGAATGAAAGTAGGTCAGATCTCAACTCCTCAGCTTCGCTGAGGTTCACCAAATGCTTTCACTTACAGCCACTTCAAAAATACAATTAAAACAATAACAGCATGGCAAGCACATGAAGCAGCACCATAGAATTCAGCTTTCTGTCCCTTCCATCGATACAGGTAATGCCATTTGTGTGGTGACAAGCAGTAGAAAAACCTGAACCAGCAGAAAGTGAAGCCCATAAGACACATCCCTATATCAGGTGCTGACTACTCTAGTACTCAGAAGTCCAGGAAAAACAAACCCCTAAAAAAAAAAAAAAAAAAAAAAGGTTTTTTTGGAAACAAAACCAACCAAACCAACCAAGCAAAACAGCACAAGAAAACCAGGAGTGATAATTAAGAGATGGGAAAGGACGACCTGGAGACGTACTTCATTGGTTTCTGAATTATAAGCTGGTTTTAAAAGTAAAAAAAAAAAAAAAAAAAAAATCCACATTAAAAAATCCACTCCTCTTACTGAACATCTTGTTTTGCAACTACCCTTGTTGGGAAGCACAGTCCCCAAGGAGCAAATGCCAACGCAGATTTGCTGACGCTCTCGACTGCGATTGAAACCCGAAGGGCCAAACTCCCAGAACAGCTCAGCACACCCAGCGCACGTTTCGTAATTACAACAGGAGCTGTTGGCTGCTGCTCTCTTGAAAATCTGGTCTTTATTTAAGATTCGACTCCTACAAAGTTGCTCCAACTTCTCTTTCAATCAGCTCAGAAGTCAGTTTAGTCCCCGGTACTGCAAGACGGCATCTCTGAGTCGGGCAGCACGCTGTGCCAAAAACTCCCAGGAACCACTACAGGCACACATTGCAATGTGCTGAACCAGAACTCAAAGGTCTGAGTTTCAAATCAGCTCCCAAATTGCTGTGAGGATGATTTTACACTGGCAGGCCCCACGCCAAACCAAGCATTGCCCCGTTTCCCACCACCCCCAGTAACACAAGCAGCATGTCCTGACAACTCTGCAGAGGATGCTCCCACTTGTCCAGCTGGGATGGAGGAGCACAGCGTGTCCCACTGCCACTGGGGAACCAAACCCTCAGTCACACTGGTGCAAAACTCTAGATCTCTCGTCATTTCATGTTTTGGAGTCTTTTCAGCCTGAATTTTGCACTTCTTTAACTACGCTGAAATAAATTTTCTCTTCTAGTCAAACCAGGTGTGCTATTACAAGTAGGCAAGATGTAACTTGCTTAAGTGGGTGATGGTTCTTCTAAAAACATGGATTTATACTGCTCAGGAGCGTTGCTTCGAACAAAGTCTCTGTTCCACTGTAAAGCTTCAACCTTGAGGACTCTCAAAATGTTTAACACTTAAAAATCTGATGCTTCCAATAGAAAAATGGATAGTTAACTATTTTTCCTGCATTCCCATCTGATCCTAAACTAAATATTAATTCTAAGAAAATACTAATCTTTGAATGTTTTTGTTTAAAGCCAAGTGATCATTTCTACTGAAGCTGGGGAGTTGGATATAGAAATATACTCACTAAGAGCTGTGTTATATTATTAAAACATCACTATGGACTATTGTCCATCATCTCATGAGCACACAACCTTGCATAAGTGGAAATGTCAGCATTTTCATGGCAAATTCTGCTTTCAAAGGTTTGTAACTTGGCTATAAAAAAAAAAAAAAGTTACTATGGCCTGAAACTTGTGGCAAGTTCTCTGCCAAGGAAGAACTATTTTAAAATTAGGAAACTATGCACTGGTTGGAGTCAGCCGCTGGTTTGGGGTTTTATCCATACAAGTGGTTGAAAAAAAAAAAAAAAGGATAAAAAAACCCTCACAACTCAGCATCTTTGAAAATCTTCTGGCTCAAAAAAAAAGAAATCAAAAAAAAAAATCACTAAAGGAATCAAATTACTAAAAGTTAATAATTTTTGTACCCCTTCAAAAAGCTGTGACTGTATGGCAGATAAACACAAAACATGCAATTATTTCTGCTCCTTTGCAAAGTAGTAGCCACACCAACACACCAGCTCCCAGTGTCTCATCAACACCGACTGTAAATAACAACCCTACCCATGCCCAATTAGTTTGCAGCTCAAGACCATGGCCCTGCTAAAGCACTGCATATTTTAAACACAGAATGGACACATTAAAACTGATTTAATCCGGCTGCTTGTACGACTCCCCAGAACCTCAGCTGGCAAATCCTGTACTGGGCCAAATAACTTACTGAACCAGATCCCTGAAAGGGCATCCAGCCCTCACCCGAAGCTGTGGGGATGTCACATTCCTCCCTAATGGGCTTTGATAATTGCCCTTCCTTAAAATGAAATTAAAAGTAAAATAAAGTCAAAAGATAAAACTGATTAGCTAAATCAGAGAATCAGAGTTGGCTTTAATTGTTAATTTGACTTGCAGATATCAAAGCCGCTGTTCTTGTTAAAAAAAAAAAAAAAAAAAAAAGCCAAAACACAACAGTAACAAGGAAACCCTGAGTGAACTATTTGCTTTATTTTTTCCTACCAAATTGGAAGCAGCATCCTGGTGCTTCTACACTGCCTCTGTCCATGGAAGATGATGGCTGTGTAGGGTCACCTGTCAGCAGCGTGGTACTGGCTGGAGAGGACCCACAGGGGCACCCCAGGATGGAGAGCACCCTGCTGCTCGTGGGAGAGGGGACATCCCATCACCACATCCCTCCTCCACATGCTGCAGCCCTGCCCGCTCCTAAAATCCCACACCCTCATCCAGGCAGCTCACAGTGGCTAAAAGGGATCTCCAAGTGGACTGTGCTGACCACTGCGGCCACAGGTGACGTTCATCTTTAAGCACTGCAAACATTTGACAGAAATTAAGGTATTTTGCTCATATTATCCAGCATTTTAACAAAAAGGAAGCTACTGCGCTGAACGTGTTTATATTTGTATGTTGTTTAAAGCCAGAAAGTGTCTGTGAGCAAGTCAAAACCCAAATAACAAGTTGTTACTCGCTCTGGACCCCACCATAAACACTCTGTCACCCACTAAAGGAGCTCTCTCTCTCCTTCCCTCCTGCTCCAAAACACAAATCTAAGGCCATTTTGAACCATCGTGTTTTTCACAGGACACGGAAATAGCCTTGTGGAAAGCTTAAATTAATCTTCTGAAATATGACCTAAATTAAAAGAACCGAAACACAATGTCACTCCACCAAGTGGGTGCTCCAAGGACAGTGTCAAGGCACTGCACGTGGGGGGGGGGGGAAGAGACCAAATTAGCTCCCCAGCAGAACGATAACACACAGCCTGGGCAAGGGAAGGTCAAGGGAGAGCTTGCTATTTATCAAATATATGTCTAAACTAATTATTCAGTTCACAAAGTAACCCTTCAGCCTATGTGTGCGGTCAGAGCCCTTGTGAAATGCTGGCTATCATCAAAGGTCCCCACAGCCTGGGCACACACAGAGACACACAGAATGGCTCCTTTGTACACACTGAGATGGATTTATGTCTAAGTCTTAAAAGCAGAAAGTCTTTATGCTCCCCAGGACAAAAAACATGTATGTAAACAGGTGATGCAAGACACAGCTTGACGGCTGACAGTGCCCACAGTAACTCCTACAGGTCCTGCTTCTGCTCACACTGAGGAACAGCCTCGTGTTTTACCACCTCTGCTGAAGGAAAAAAGCACCACACTGAGACCCACCACACCCAGGGTCCAGCCCTCAGTGAGCACCCACGATATCAGCACCAAGATTATCAGTCACAGTGGCTCAGTGTGCCATTCTCAGTGTAAATACCTTCATATGGACCAGAGTGATATCCAGTGGTCACAGATGGATATTTATTTATTCAAGATTGACTGAATACAACCAAAAGTACCTTGAGGCATGACAACATCTTGCACATGTCCTGCACTTATCCATGCAGCTGATTGCCCTATTAGATAAATACTGCTTATAATAAAACACATACTTAAACAGAGACTCTGAAGAAAATGATTGCAAATATCCCTAAAGTTACGTTTATCTGAGAAAAGGTATATTCTCTGTTACAACCTAAGGAACAAAAAGCCACCATCTCAATTCTTGTTAATGTTGCAAACAGCTTTTCCAATATTCTGAGTCACTAAGACAATAAACAATAACAATAAAAGCATCTAACATACTAAAAAAAGAAAAAAAAAAAGGAAGACTCAGGAACAGATCAACATGTGTCACCAAAGGTCATGGCCTTGCTGACCTTCTCAGCTGGTATGAAATGTCATAGCTCTAATGACTGCACAGTCAGCAGCCCCACAGAAAATTTACATTATTAGAGCACCTGGCCCCCCAGATTAGCTGTGGCCAAAATGTTTTGGCATTTACTAAATTAAAAGAGAAGTCTGCTTTGTCTTTGAAGAGATTATTTGAAGGGTTTTTTTTTTTTTTAGTTTTGGCTTGAAGAGCTTGTGGGTGGCAGTGATAGAACCCAGAGAAGGTGATTGTGTAAAAACTTGGTTTTGTTTTGATTTTTTTAAAGGGGCTTAACAAAGCACATAAAGGAGGTTTTATTTCCCAAATCTCAGATATAAATCCCACACAATTCCCTGTATTCTGCAGCATAAAAGCTCTTATTATGCCATTAACTTAGAAGTGCTTTCTGATTTTTTTTTCTTATTTCTGGTAATGATTTGGGTTCTCACATCTAAAATTGTTTCATGTCAGTAACATTCCTGCCCAGGGAAGAAGCTTTAAATCCCTTTTAACAATTTACTCTTTGATAAAACCCAGATTCCACCCCCTCCATATTCACTGTGGAAGAAACATATATTTTTAAAATGTGCTTTCTAAGACAATAAAATCTATTCTTTCACTGAAGAGTTGAAAAATTATCAGGCATCATTCAAAAAATATTACTCTTCTTGCCATAAAATACTCCACCAATTCTGCAATCACATTCTTTCTAACTTAACCCTAAAACTAGGGGACCTCACTACAAAGCTAGTCTGAAACCAGAATTATTCATGATTTTGTCATTCCCCTGAAAAGCCAAAAAGGCACCAGATGTTCAATTAACAAATCATACAGCAAGTGGTGGTGAGAGTTGGGCTTTTTTTTTTTTAAATTCTCAAGTTACCTTCAAAAGAAAAAAAAAAAAAATCTTTGCTATCAACAATCTCCATGGCTGACAGATGACAGTATTGCTATACTTTATGAGTTTTTTTCAGGAATGCTTGCTAGGGAAGAGGGCTCATCATCTCTAAATAGTTCATCCCCTGCCATCAATAAAAATGTACTTGGAACGGTCTCCAAAAATGTGTTAGCTGGTGATGCCTATTTTTAGAGGCAGGGGATAGAAACAAGTAAGTTTTGTGTGAAAATATATTAAATAAAAACAAAGCTGTATTCGTGGACATGAGCAGTGGAACGTGTAAAGGCCAAATTCTCTCCAGCAAGCCTGTCAGACCAGAAATGCTCTGTAGACCACTATATCAGCTGGAGAGTTATTAGAACTGTAATCACTTCCCAAAAGACAGATATAACCTTATGAAAGAAGCCTCACTTGCTCCCCCCCAGGTGCTCAGAGAGCAGCAAAGATGCAGCACAACACCAGAAAAAAAAAACATTCTTAGACACAATCAGCTCACGACAATAAAAAAGCAGCCCTTCCCTACTCCTTCAGAAGAGAAAACCACTTTGCAAAGCTTGAGGAACAGATCAACCTAGAAGAACATGCCAACAGGTGCAGGCTCAAAACAGGAGATTTTATCCAAACACCTCTTCCAACGTGAAGGTCTCAATTAGCCTTTGACAGTAAAAAACTCAAGCCCTTGCTATTCAGATCTCAGCATTTACACTTTCAGGACTTGCAATCCACACGTGGCACCGACCGTGCTTGGATATGAACAGCAAGAGAGAAACTTGTTCTAAGGGCAGACACCACCAAAGCTGCATTTCTGCAGAGTGCCTGGCAAAACTAAACACTCAGGCCAAAAACTAAGTCCTTTGGACTTCTCAGGTGAAGACAATGACAAAGACACGCAGCCACTCATCCGCTTCGTTCCTCGAGGCAGCAACACGGAACACGTATGGAAGTGCAACAGGCTGGTTTCCTTAAAGAACCATTCCTGAAAACTTCCAGCCATGCACTTTGATTATACAACGTGATGACAGTCCCAAGTGAAATCACTGACACCACTTGCTTGCATAAAAGAACAAACAAACGAGTGCTTGTACAAACACAGCCCATGTGAGAGAAGGGAGAGTCAAAACCCACGACTCTCGAGGGCTCATCTGTTACTTGCCTTGGATTTACCCAAGCACAGATGATGCTGACTTCTGTTTCAGACGTTCAAGCATTTAAAATTAACTCCTTTTAAAGAATTAAGGGTTCTAGAGTGATTTACCTTCGGGTTCCACCGTGGTGTCTTCAACAACTAAATTAAATGAAGGTCGAGCCAGGCAAAGTCCAACCATGGTGACCACCACCAGGCAGATAAGGCAACCTGAATCCCAGCTGACCATCTTTTTAGAGTAAATTCTTGGTCCATTTCCATATCTCCATGTGGACTTTAATCCCATCTGAGCACCTCTAGAGAAGCATGGAGAGAAAGCCGTGCCTTCGGCCAGGGTAGTGCCTCCTCCCTTGGAACGACGGCGGCTGCTGTGGGGAGGAGAGAGATTTCACACTGTCAGCAGAAACATCTCACAACACAGACCAAAAAACTTCATAAAGCCTCGAACAGAGAGCTGAGGTGAGAGGGAGGGGAGGAGGAGGACGGGGAAAAATAGTTTTCCAGCTTCAAGAATATGTGAAAAGTGAGTGACTTTTCATCTTCTGTTAGCAGTTTCCATCATCACCTGAGGCGTAACCAAGTCCTCCTTGTTTTCACAAAATCACTTCTCAGCACATATTTAGAGAGCTATTTTACTGACAGAAAAACATACAGGTTTTAAAAAAACCGAGAGGCGCACACATGTGCAGGCACATAACCTGTAATGCTACAAAATTACCACAATTATACAAATGATGTTCTTGTTATTGTTTGAAGGTTTATGTAAGTTTGCCTTGTTTTTCATTCCTTCACCTAGGCGGTTCTGCAGCCAGCTGAATTTACAGGAATTCGGTAATTTTCCACAAGAAAAACAGTTGAAAAATATACTCCTTAGACCTGGAAAACCTGTAAAACTTTATTTCACCACAGGACTTCCAGCTCCCCTATGGATGTACCTTCTCCTGACTCCGTTCAATGTCCTTTTAAAGCCAAGAGTCCCAAACAAGTGAAAGGCTCTTATCTTCACAGTCACACTGGTTCACTGCACCACATTACAGGCAATTAAAATCTGTATGAAGTATGGTACAGACTGCAGTTTCATGGGAGACCTGCCCAGCATCATTTTCCATCCATACATGCCAAGCTGTGTGGACAAACATTTCTTTTCTCCCTCTCTCAATGACGCTTATTGATATATATGTTTTTCAACAGTCTGTTTTATTCACAGCAAAACTAATTTCAATTAATGGAGTCAACTGGTAACCCAGGCATGGGCTGATGGGAGAGAGAACTGGTAGAAAATTATCTGGCACTCCCTTCAGGAGACCCTGTTGCCACCAGACTACGATGCCAGGTGAGGGTCAGAAGAGCATCCTCCTCACAGGGTGATTTAACAGCTCAACCAGAAAATTAGACCCGATTTTCCGCTTCAAAAATAAAAGATGGTAAAGCTCAGTAGATGGATAAAACAAGTAACTGCAGCAATTGCTCTCATCTGGTCAATGATTCATCTTAGATGTGATGAAACCCAACTGAAACTTAGAGAGCACTTGGCTTGAAGGGAAAAATAACAGAAAACCTCTTTTTCCCTCACGACCTCACGCTTAAGGATTTAAAAAGGCAGGGAATGCAGAGATAAAGTCAAACTTCTCCAAACTCCCTGTCATTTGGATGGTATGGTATGGTACGGTACCTCAGCATACAGAAACAGGGACAAATATTCTCCCCTTAAAAAGCCAACCATTAAATAGTTGATTCAGATTTTATTAGTCTGCTACATAAAAAGCTCACAGCACTAAGGACAGGAGTGCTGTTGAGGCATCTTTTATCTTGGGTACTATATAGAGTAACTTCTGGAGTCAGCAGTAACAGATTTTAGATGACAAAAATAAGGCACCTGGGGAAAATAATTAATACACGGTATTCCAGGTGAACCCCTGATACTTCAGGGCAAGCTTTTTTCACCTCAGCTGATATCACCTCAAAGCTCTCTCCCTGCTTTGGGAGATTTTAGCACAGAACGAGCATCCCAGACCACAAGCTAGCAACTACTATTAAATCACCAGTGAAAACACCACCAGACCACTGCATAAACATTTGCAAAGAGCTTGCCGAGCCCTTCTCCAAATAAGCACAGAGCAGGTGTAGAGCTGAAGGGAGCTCTGTCTCTGGGACCCGTCTGTGCCTGGGGAAGGAGCAGAGCAGCCCCCCTGGATGCTGCCACCCAGCTCAACCTCCCGCCCCACCCGTCTGGCAGCCACGGCTCTGCAGCTCAGTTTATGCAGCTGTAAAGCGGGTAGAAACCCCTAATTAACAGGCTGGATGTAATGCTGATTTAATTTCCATACATCATCCTGTAAACTCTGCTTAAAAGACTATGCCTATAAATGCAAAATTCAATCATAATTTTGCAAAAAGAAAACATACCAGAACGCAAGCATATATTCTAGACTCCAGTAGCTTTAGTTCCACCGAGATTGCTGCTGTTTCAGATTTTCAGACTACACAAAATGCCACTGAAAGCATGTTTATGGTTCCTACCCTCATCCCAAATCCTTAAGTGCAGCACAAGCCTACTTGGCCACGCGTCTCCTCACCTGAAGATTTTTGCTGGCTTCTGCACCTGAACATCCGCCAGCACAAAGAAGGGACTCTTCATCCACAGGGCAGCAGAACACTCAAAATCGCAGCTTGCAAACGTGCAGCAAAGCAAAAATCAGAGCTCTGGACCCATCCATGGAGCCAAGCCACTTTCTACCACCACAGCAGTGACCAGGGTTCGAGGATTGCCCTTCCCCAAAAGAAGTGAAGTCCGACGAAGATGAAAATCCAAATTCTTTTCATAGTTTAATTGCCACAGTTGCTGGGGGACGAGTCTCTGGAAAGACCTCCTGTGCTGGATAATTATGTACCTCTATCTCAATGTTTGGAACACAGCCCCAGCATGCTTTTTGGCCTCCACAATTCTGGCTTCCTGACTACAATACCATAATCCCTCCTGGAGTCTCAGACTCAGTGAAAGCCACACGTAGTGTTTATTTTTCCCCTTGAAAGGGAACTCTGTCTCTCTTCTCAGCCTACACTTTGGGGAGGAGTTGTCAGCCCCCAATGATTGATGGCTCTCCTTGCCACTCGCTCATCAACTCAATTTTCACCTCGTCACATACCTGCCCAAATTTTCTCTGCCAAACTGACAAGCATGGGAAAGCAGACTGGTTTGGGAGCCCAACCAAATTCCTCCAAGCTGTACTTCAGTTTAAACACACTCGCACACACAAACAAGTAGTACTTGTTCAGCAGTGGCATTAATTAAATTCAATGCTCAGTGTTCTTTTTAATCTACTTCCATTGTTGTTTATAAGATGTTTATCACTCCCCAGGGAGAGCACAATTTGTAGAGTATGTTAACCAAATCAATACATTGCTTTCCGTATAACTTTTCAGCATCTTTCCCTGTTAGGCAGGGAATAGCAAAATCTGAATGAAATATGGACCTTCCCTCCACAAAGAAACCTCAAGCGCCCTGTAAAGCCCAAGAACTTCATCAGAAAAATCAAGGCAGACAAAACTTTAAAGCTTCACACATACACCGTATACACAATACTACTGACACGGGAACCGTGTATTGACAGAAACTGATAGAAATACGCAAGACCATAAATATATATACATATACCCGCACATATATATCTAACAGGACTCTTCATCACAGTTCAGCCTCCGAGTAAATCTGCGCATCACAGCTATTAAACATTAATTCTGGAGGACTAATGGGAACCGGCTGGCAGCTTCAGTACTTTTTCATTGTTTGAACTTCTTTCATTTGCTTTCCAGGACTACTATCCTGTTTTTCTCAAGTCTTTTGCCACCAAGAGATGGGGGGGGTGGAAATCTGCATTTTAATTGACATTCCAGAGAGAGAGAGAGAAGTCCAGAGGCTGCTGATTGCTGTCTATTCAGCCCAAACAGGCTTTTCAGATGAAAATGAGAAAAGGCTAGTGGAAGATTTACAGGGATTTGGTACAAAGGAGACAATGAAGTTTTAAATGTTGATAGCGTTTCACACCAAACGCATAATGAGTCCCAGTTCGAAGGGGCCGTTTTGCATTTAAATATATATTTCATTGAAGATTTCTCTCCCCCCTTTTCTCAAGCGGGGCGGTTCTACCCCGTGGCCCCGCTCCGGCAGCACTGGGGGCAAGGACGGGCTGCTCCGGGCGGTACCTCTCTCTCAGCCCCTGCTGCCCGTCCTGCTGTCACCATCCCCAGAGACACCCGTGCCCCCAGCGGGAACGGGCAGGGGGAAGGCAGGGAAACAGCGGTGCTGCTCGGGCTTCCCCGCGCACCGCAGTGGCGACCAAGTGACGGACAAACCCACACCTAGCCCCACTGGGGCAACGGAGCCCCGCACCGGCACAGCCCGCCCGGGGACCCCCGAGCCCCGGGGACAGGCGAGTCCCGCACGGGCACATCCCTGCCCGGGGGACCCCCGAGCCCCGCACGGGCACATCCCTGCCCGGGGGACCCCCGAGCCCCGCACGGGCACATCCCTGCCCGGGGGACCCCCGAGCCCCGCACGGGCACATCCCTGCCCGGGGGACCCCCGAGCCCCGCACGGGCACATCCCTGCCCGGGGGACCCCCGAGCCCCGCACGGGCACATCCCTGCCCGGGGGACCCCCGAGCCCCGCACGGGCACATCCCTGCCCGGGGGACCCCCGAGCCCCGCACGGGCACATCCCTGCCCGGGGGACCCCCGAGCCCCGCACGGGCACATCCCTGCCCGGGGGACCCCCGAGCCCCGAACGGGCACATCCCTGCCCGGGGGACCCCCGAGCCCCGCACGGGCACATCCCTGCCCGGGGGACCCCCGAGCCCCGCACGGGCACATCCCTGCCCGGGGGACCCCCGAGCCCCGCACGGGCACATCCCTGCCCGAGGCCGGCGGGCACCAGGAGCGAGGCCCCGCTCCGGCCGTCCGAGCGCTGCTGCGGGCACAGGGCGCCGAGAGAGCGGCAGGACCCCCAGCCCTCGTCCTCCTCCTCCTCCTCTGCCCTTACCTGCGGCGGGAGCGCTGGGCGGGCAGGGTCGGCTCCGCGGGGCTGGGGCTCGGTGCCGAGCGGCGGCTCCCGGGACGGGGGGGAAACTCCTTCGCGGCCGCGGTCACTCGTCGGGCGGCCCCGGCTGGCGATCCCGCAGCGGCGCAGCGGGGCGCATCCCCCGCGGGATGAGGGAGGCAGGAGGGCGGCGAGGCGAGGCAGGAGCCGGCCCGGCGCCCCGTCCCGTCCCGTCCCCTCGCTCGGCCGCAGCGGCTACCGCCTCAGAGGGGCGAGCCCGCCGTGCCCGGCGCCAGCAGCCGCCTCCTCCCCCGCGCGGGCATCGCCGAGCTCCGCGCCGCGGGTCCCGCTCCGCTCCATCCAGCCGCCCGCCCCGAGCCGCCGCAGCTTTGTCACGCCGACAGCCCCCTCGGGTGGGAGGTGGGCTCACTCTCCCCCCTTTCCCCCTCTCGGCGCACTCCTCCGGCTCCTTCCTCCTCCCCCGGTCACTCCCCCCGCTGCAACCCGAGCCGTTTCCTGGACGGCGCTGCCGGGCTCTGCCAATCGCCGCCGAGCCCCTTCCCCCGCACTCGCCCGCCCGGCCCGGGGAGGTGCGGGATCGGCTCCTCTCCCAGTCCCGCACCCCGCCCGGGGGTCGCGGATACCCCGCACGGGGGTGGCCGGTGCCGCCCAGGCGGGGACACGGGGGGCTCAGCGGGACCGAGGAGGGGCAGGAGGGGAACAGGGAACCCCCCGCTCCGGCCGCTGCCTCCCCCGGGGAGCGGGGCAGCGCATCCCGCAGGGACCGCAGGGCTGGAGGGGAGCGCGGCTCCCGCACGGTCGCTCCACTCAGGAGTTTTCCAATGGGTTGGAAAGAAAAGACGGGGAGCGCGGCACGTCCCGCCGGAGTGGTTGAGCCCGGGCTGTGGCACCGACAGTCCGACACTGGGCAGCGTCTGCATCCTCACACTAAAATGGTACCAGCTCAACAGCCTTCCCCAAAACCTCTCCTAGGGTGTTTCTGGCTGGCCTGTGGCCGATTCCAGCTCTAGAGGATGGCTGGATAACGTCCGCTCCAAAAATCACCCTCAGCAGCCTCTCAGTCCAAAGCCCGATTCCAACTGCCCTGTGAATTTATCTGACAGTGCACCTTTAATACCTGTCTGTGTGGTGCCCAAACGGGAAAAGTTGTCGAAAAGTTAGGTAAACATCATTTACCTGGACACACAGATTTAAAACTGCATAATACGTGTATTCAAAATTCAATATAGCTTAGCCTGATCTTTGCTTAATAAAACATTTGCTTTAGATACCATCAACTAAAAGGTTTTGAATATGGAGTCTGCGTAATGCTTGCAGAATCAACTTGACAACAAAATCAATAAGTGGTGGTTGCCTCAAATTAAATCAGTGTTGATCAATTTAATGTTACTTTCTTTAAGCATAGCTCTACTGTACATTTTATAAATTGTGTGCAATATTGATCAAGGGGATTTTCAAGGACTGTGGCCACACAGCATAATGTAACTCTATTTACACTCTCCCAGACACCAAAAAACTTGAAAACAAGTTTTCTGTAGAATATGTACTTACCTCCCAGAAAGTATTTTCCCGCCAGTACTTCAGGCTTTATGAGGGACAGCAGACAAATTTGTAATTGATTAGAGACACAGGTTTAATATTTTTTTGTTCCTTAAGCGACAGACATCTGAACGTTCTAATTGAGAAGCTGAGATGTCACAGTCAAGATCCAATTTTCCCAGCTCTGGGCATGTCCATCGCCCATTGAAAACATTGTTAACACATTCTCACATAAATTATTGTCCGGCACAGGAAGCTGCAATACCTTTCCCCATTCATCGATATCTTTGCATACTCTGAAAGAAAAGGAAGCATTCCACTAAAAATGACAAAATCAGAACACCTATTTCCAAGGTCTGGAAGCACTTGTCAGAATTTATTCTTTTTGGGGATGAAAAGATAGCAGTCTATCAATAGCAGCCTTTTCTCTTAAATGAGCCACATTCTCCTGAAGTGGCCCACAACAGCCCAGCTCCTCAATCTGAGAAAAGCAGAAGCATGTTTGGAATTAAAGGGGAGGGGGGGGATCAATTCTGTCATCATATTTAGGCTTCAAGAGATCTCAGTGGGCCCAGGGAGCCTTTCATAGCAGTTAGGCTGCTGAATGAGAGCATAATCTCTTTACAGTTTTTTCCTCCTCCTCTCAAAGTGGCTGGGATCTTTTCTGTGAGCCCTCCTGCACGTGAATGGTGTGGCTAATAAGCCTATTAATGAGGTTCCACAGCAGAGTGTGAATAGGTAAATAAGCCCCAATCTGTTGAGGTTCAGGAGCAAGGGCAGTAAAGCCATCATGAACTAAAGGTGACAGTTTGAACTGAAATAGGAACAACAGCTCCAGGTTTCAAGCGAAAGAATAGACAGACAAGGCACACATTCAGGCTCCTTCTACCCCCTACCGAGTCCTATTTTCTTTCCCATTCTTCCTCCTTTATAAAATGTCTTGAGTAGTCACCCATTTTTTCAAAAGCTCTTGAGACGTCCTTTTTCATCCTGGCAATGATACATCAATAGGGAGGAAGGAAAATGAGGACACCAATGCTCCTTTGCCCCGCAAGTTTCAAAAGCAGGAGCAGTGCTGTGTCCCCCCGCATATGGAAGCGGGGGAGGAGAAAGAAAGTTAAATTGAATCTTTCAGCCCTGCCAGCTCTTTGTCGTCGCTGTCAGCTGAACCCTGGTCCTCCCTCCGCACGCAGGCAGGGATACAGTTAATGTTCAACAGGGGCAGGGTACAAGCCAGGGGCTCCAGCTGCGGGGAAGGCACAGCTGGGCTCGGCCAAATCCCCGGCGAGGAGCAGGCAGAGGTGAGGAGATGAATTACTTTCCCCCCCGACATCTCTTTCATCTGGCAGGGCATGGTGAAGATGTGCCTGACTTCAGGCTGTTCCTGGGCTGGACCCACAAGAGCCCAACTCATCCCTAGAAAGCCCAACTTTTAGGGATGAAGGTAGAAGGTTAAGCAGGTGACAAAGAACTTGTGTTTGCAGAGAGATGAGGTAAGATGGGCCACCAATGCCTCCGAGTAATGTGGGAAAAGTCACCTCAGAAAAAAACACGACACAGAGCTTCTGAGCACTCCTCAGTTCTAATCCTTACAGAGTGTCTGACATTTCTTTTAAGTGCAGGAGATATCAGTGCAGCCAGGGCTCCACAGGAACTGGCTCCTCCATGGAAGCCCGGTGAGGAACAAGCTGCAGCTCCTGCCACATTGCAGACAGATGGCAAGGGAGGCCACGGGTACCACGGGGAAGCAAGTTCTGCAGTACTGATCTATTCTCCAGGTGCAGCACCTGCTAACCTGTCACAGTTCTACCTGGTGAAAATAGGAATATAATACAGGAAGCTAAATTAAAAAAAAAAAAAAAAAAAAAAAAAAAAAAAAGAAAGAAAATGAAAAGTCACACATTCAAGTTTTAGAGATCTGTGGGGAAAAACTCTCTAGGTCCTAATTCAGCCACACACATCACTGAGGGTTTACCTTCTCCCTAGAAGACAGTGGGAAGCAACAATTCTTCCCTGTTACTCAAACTGTCCCATCCAAAAATATCTCATCATGATGATGGATAAATTAAATGCTTGTCCCAAATTTTTTTTTTTTTTTTTAAAGTTCTAAAACTAAATGCCTAAACCCAAACTCTGCCAGCTAAAATATTTACCTGGTTTCCAAACTGTTTATGGCTCCCTTTCCTGGCAGCTTTGAACTTTTTTTTAGGGTACCAAAGAAGCAAATCATAGGAACCCACTTCTGAAAATCATTTTGTTTTCAAAGATAGGCAAAGTTGCTCAATATATTTCTCAGTGTCTTAGGGAAAAGTCATTTCATATAAACACAAAACCTCTCTAACATAAAAACTATTGTTGAGAGACTTCCATCACTAGTCGTCACCAGGTATTACTTCAAGGTGCTGCTAAACCGAAAAACTGAGATAAAAATTAATTTATTTTAATGCCAAGAGATCAAACAATAATTATCCATCAAACTGTGAAGCAGATGGGCTATCAAGTTATTTTACAGCAAAATGTATACAGGAAGGGGGTCTGCAGTTCCTGGCCTGTAAAGGAATGGTTTTACTGGGTGTTTATCAACAAAAAAACCCCTCATTTTGGTTAAGCTAGAGAAAGTGGCAAATTAATTACTTTTGTCTATCAATTTTTGATTTTCCTCTGCATTATGCACAGCAGAATCTTCTAAGAGATACTTCTTCAGGCAGTAAGGCCAAGTAGTTGGGAAAAAAAGGTTATTTTCACTGCTGTTGTGTCAATGTCTTGCAATGGCATTTGAGTGTCAGCACTCCCTTTGGATTGTTATGCCTTGTAGCCATGTAACCTTTCTGCTGCTCTTCTCATTTTGTGGAAATATTTGGTGGAAAATACTGTTGAATATTAAGGAAAATATTCAAAAAATATTTGTTGTTTTTATTATACTGATACAAGATATATCTAAACAGGAAATGTGATGTGTTATGAGCAGAGTATTACACTGGGATCCTGGACATTCAATGCTTTCTGCCCTTCTACACTGGCTTTCCTACACAGTCCTGGGAAAGGCACTTAATTTGTCTGTGTCCAAGCTCTCCAGCTATGAAATGAGAATAATAGATGCTTCCTGTCTCCCAGCCTTTATCCAGTTCATCTTTTTAGATGGTAAGCTCCTCATCTCTGGCCATGTTTTTATGCATGGCTTAGAACAATAGGACACTGATCTCAGCTGGAACCTCCAGGCACTTCCATAATGCAAATATTGAATACTAAATAACCAAAATAAAAGAAAATCCTCAATTTATTATGTATTCTCTCATAAAGAATTTGTCACACGCTGTCCTGGTAGAGCACCTCTGGCTCTTGGGGAATGATGTCTTTTCTAAAAGAGTGGAAAGCAGCATGCATTGGAGAAGATCTTTTAACAGCAACCTCAGAGAAACCATATGAATAAACTCCTTCTCAGTGCCAAGCAGGGCACAGACAGACAGAGCCAGACTTATAAAACTGAGGAGACAAAGGCTGTGAAGACAATTTGTCCTTCTGTTACAGATCTTGGATATATTTTGCTTGTTGGCCCGTGCACCTCTTTTTTCTGTTTGCAGTTGATCAATACACTCTGGTTTGTTTTACTGGAGCTCTGCTGTCTAACGAGACCAACTGGTGGTTGTGGCAGCTTCCCCTGCCACAGTTACATCAGATCAGATTCTTCTCTGGTGACACCACAGGGTTCAGCAAGGGTGCTCTCACTTTCAGGCACAACCTCGGAGCAGAAGGTGTGAAGTCAGGCTCGCAGCAGGGTTCATGTTACAGCTCAGATCCTGGAAGGAGCAGAAAACTCAACGGCAGGGACCCCCAGTGTAGGCACTCTGTTCTTTGACCCAGCCATCCCACACCACTGAATCCCAGCAGATCCCTCCTGCTTCCCACATCCTTCGCTGCAGTGCCAAGCTCCGTGTTTCCAGATCACCCTTCCGGGGGCCCAGCTGCAGACACAAGCAGGCACAGTCACTCTGCAGCAGTTCGAAAAAATAAAGTAAAAATAATTCTTTTACTTTCCACAACCCTGGGTAATAAAGCCCTAAATGCCTACAACTATTTCCCTGCCTCATTCTACTCAACCTTCAAACATCTTTTAAGTCAGCATTCTACAAGCAGTCAATATTCTTTCTTCTCTCCCCTTCCTTTGCACATAATTTCCCCTCCGTATCTCCTACCACAGTTTTCACAGGAATTTGCTTTTTCCTCTATGTCTCTCTCTCTGTGAAAGCCATGTCTTTTATCAGCTCCAGTCCCCACTGTAAGATGACCTCCTCCTCCACTTTACCAGGTGATTAAGGTACCCACAATTTCATTTGAGAAACTGGATGAGAAGCCAGTGACCTGTCCAAGAAAGTCTCCACAAAAATGGAGATGCAGAAGGGTTTAACAGCCCTCATTTGTTCACTCTGTAACCAAGTTCACAAGCTGCAGTCCCAAAAACAGGCTGAAAAGGCAATGGTCAAGCAAATAAAGCCAGATAAAGACAAATAGGGATTTGCTATTTTATGCAGGCATGGGGAGTTCCTTAAGCAAAAGTCATGGATTTTACCATGGAAAGGTTTCCCAGGTCACCACATAGACTCAAACTGTCCTTCCCTGCTTGCACAAACCCAGAGACACACTTTCCTCCTTCATTCTTTCCTGTTTTAAATGGAGGGTTGCAGGGAAACTTGCTTTGCATGAAATCTAGACTTGCATTACTGAATATTCATATGCATAGCAATGAATATTCATATATGTATAAACATACAGCAATATTTCAGGGCTTGAAGAGCAGGCCTGCTTTTGATTTAGATAGCCAAGTTGAGGTTGTAAGGATCCATTCCATCTCTGAAGGGATAGCAAAGGTCGTATCAGTGATTGCTGGCTGAGAAAAACCCAACAATGATCTTGCTGCTCTTCTGCCAACTGAGCAGAGACACAGATCCTGCCAGAGCCTCCCAGGGCTGGGGAACTCAGTGGGCCAGGAAGTGTTTTGCACTGTGGAGACAAGTAAGGAGGCCAGAAAGTTGATTACAGGGGAGACTTAGTTAAATATTCACTGGGATTCATTATGTGAAAACCACTAGAAAGGAACATGTTTCTACAGGAAGGGTAGGGCTGTTTTATTCTTGCTTCTGTTGTAAAACGCTACCGGTGGCTGTGCACACCAGCTACCGTCCTCTAGTGGGAGGAATACAGCAGGTCTGCATGGATGGGCAGGAATGCTTTCGCTGGTTGGTAATGTTAGTGCTCCTTTAATTTGCCAAAGAGAGCCTTGCAGAGCCAGCAGGACCTGGTTATCTGACCACCTTGCATTTGATGAGCAGGTAATGGGGCCGTTTGAGGCAAGAGGACGGTAATCATGTAGTAAATGAGGTTTGTAAAGTCTCAGAGCTGTTGCTCATTCAGCTGAAATAATCCCGAGTGCAAAGTCTGGGAACAAGCCTGGAGACTGGGAAAGCTGCACAGTGTTCCCAGCTGAGCCCTGCCATGGATGGGGATGGCTGGGTCCCAGGTCACACATCCCAGCCAGCAGGGATGTGACCAGATGCTGGTGAGGCCAGCACACTGATGTCCCACCTTGCAGCACGTGTTCCCTTGGCTGGGAAGAGCACCAGGCACTCAGGGACCTCACTTGCTGTTGCAGTGCTTCTTGGCCCCAGCCCTCAGCTGTTTGGGAAGATCAGGTCCTAAGAGCATAAACACAGGCTGAAAAAAAAAAATCCCAGAACATCCCAGCAGATCCCCCACGATGCTTCCTGTGAGGAAGCAGTGTGTGTGTGTGTGGGAGGACAGGGGTGACCTGCTGTGCTGTCTGCAGTGGCCCTTGCCCTGGGCACAGACAGGCAGCCCTGGCTCCTGGCTGGGGACCCTGCAGGACCCTGTCCCACATGTGTCCCCCACAGGGGGCTCACAAGAGATGGCCTCTCCCCACCTTCCCAGGCTGGACAGGTCCCAAAATGTTGCATGGCCTTCGAAAAGGACCCTAATGTGGATCAGCGACGGATGATAAATCTCAAAAATCTCTCAAAAAATCAGCTTTTTAAATGGGGCTCCAAATATTTACTGGCATGTTCAGCCTCATGACATGCAAATAAGAGCAACTCAGCGATGCATCTGAAAGCAGTGAACTTCATTTTTGCCACAGAGGAAAGAAAAGAGTAATAAGGAGTCAGGAACTGGAGAAACGCCAACTCCTGGGTTTCAGAAAGTTTTAGCACTAATAACAGTTTTTCATGGCATGTAAAGGGTAAAATTCTATGTTGGCCAGTAAGGTAGCTCTGTGTTAAAAACATGCAAGGCAATTTCTCTCCTGTAAATTTTATTCCCTGAAGCTTTACATTCAGCAATCTATTTTCTGATGGGGGGGGGGGGAAAGAAGGAATCAGCAGTAGTCCCACCCTGCTCAGCGTGTAGCAACAGGCTCCCAGTTAATTCTGGAAAACAGAGAAACTGAAACATTTTAGACAGAAACTACTGTGATTACCAGAGTGCAGCCAAGAGGTGTGGGGGGGTGGAAAGCAAGTGGTGAAAAATTGAGCTAAAAGCAAAGGAGCTGCATTTGTAATTTTGCTCAACCGGGAAAACATCATTTACAGATAAGACATAACACAGGATTTAACCCTGTCTCTGCAAACAAACAGGCAGCAGTAACTAGAAGTGATGGGTCTCCTTCTATGCCATGGGATGCCTGGGGGTCAGGAGCAGGGACAAAAGAGAAAAGAAGCTGCAGGAGTAAAGTAAGGAGCTCATAGGGTACTTCTGCTAAAACTGTTGTGAAGCCAAGAAATGATGTGGAAATACATGGTTTCTCTGCACATACCCTGCCTCGAATACCCAGGTTTCTGATGGTTTAAGGGGTAAAGAGCAGACCAAGAGCATTTTCCAAAGGCATGTGAAAAATGGGATTAACCCCCACCTTCATCAGGGAATGACTTGCAAAAGATCCCAGAGGAAAATCACACTGTGATTCCATTTGCTTAGAGACACCCAATTGCTTTGTACTTCAGGAAAATCTGTCTGGTCATTGGACATGTCACATGCCAGATTTAGTACCGAGGCTTCCTTTTTTGGATGCTGAGAAGATCACCAAACAGGCCCAGGAGAAAATTCCTCCTTATGCCTTTCATCTAAAATTCTGACAAATGTGCCACCCAGCTGGGGCTCTTCTCTTAATAGAGAGAACAGTGGGAGAAGGGGATTAACTTCAGCAGTGGGAAAAAAAAATCTTCCAAAATCTTTGTGTCCACGTTAGAATCATAGCATGGTTTGAGTTGGAAGGGACCTTTAAAAGTCATCCAGTCCAACTCCCCCTGCTGTGGGCAGGGACACCAGGTTGCTCAGAGCCCCATCCAACCTGGCCTTGAACACTTCCAAGGATGGAGCATCCACAGAGGGTGTTTTACCCTCCTCTCACAGTGAGCAGCCCAGGATCCCCTTGGCTCGTTGGGCTGTGAGTGCCTTATTGCCAGGTCATGCCCAATTTTTCACCCACTTCTCAGGCTGCTGTACAGAGCTCCAGCTCCAGAAAGGGATAAGGCCAAGGGTGTGAGAGCTGCTGGAGAAGAGGCAGCAGCCTCCAGGCCATGCAGACCCCACGTCCCAGGGGGCTGTGCTGCCTCTCCCTGCTGGATCGGGTGGTCTGCTGGGCTGGGAGCTGAGTCGCATCAGCAGAGCAGTGAGGAGAAGCAGCCCACAGCTGTTTGCATGATACATATCTTGTGAATAAATAAACCTCATCTCCAGTGCTGTTGCTCTCTAAACATCTACAGAGACGTGCATTCTCTCAAAGCATTCAGAAAATAAACAGAGAGAGTGCTGCTCAGTGAACTCTCCTCTAGCCAAAGCCCAGCGCTGGGAAAGTGTCTCCTCTCAGCAGTCTCATCAGAACCCAAAATTTCTCTTTTTAATAAATGCTCTGTTTCCATTTTCTGATGCAGAGACGCCTCACAGGGTATAGGTTTGGGTTACCTAAGCCTCATGTATGTTTTTCCACATATACTGAGAGGCAGAAGGAGGTAAAGAATAGTTAAATGCAGCACAATTGAAAATTAGCTCAAAATGTCACAAGCTGCAATTCAGATGGATTACAAGATAACCTCAGTAGTTTCAAGAATGTAACAAGAACAGCCTTAAATCAACATAAATACTTGCTCAGCCATTTTCATCTCAGGATTAATGTCAGACTTGTGTTTTTGGTGTTTTGTTTTTTTTTTCTCCTGGGGCAGTAAAGCCATTTTCCAGCTTGTTTTGGGGAAGGCATTTGTGGTTACTAGAAAGGGGGTGAGAATGGTGATGGATGTGGGACCCTGGGGTAGGGACGGGGGAGCAGGGTCTGGATGCCCTCTGGAGAATGGGAGTGGAACTGGGCAGGGAAAAGTTGATGCTGGTGGGTGCCCTTGGAGGGCTACAGTGCTCTGATAGACCAGGATTTGCCTGAGATGGGAGGGGAGACAGGGAGATATCTCTTGCCAGCCCTGCATTATCTCTGCCTGCTCAATTGTACCAAAATGCCCCCGTGACCATTTTCAGTGATTTCTTGAAGGGTTTTTTTTTAAGCTCTGGTGGACCATGCCCAAAAGACACCGTGATGTGTCCCACACTACATTCCCACTCACACTCAGCAGCACTTTAGCCAAGAAACAGCCTCAGAAGGCAGCCCTTTATTCTGGGGTGACTTCTGGAGATTTCTTGATACTCAGGGAAAGAAATGCCCAGAGAGGCACCTGTGGCCTCTGGGATAAATTTCTGCTTTAGGGTCTCCTGCAAGCGGGCCGGGAGACACACCCGTGCTTGCTGAAATACAGATAAGCTTCCAAGGACTTCAAAGGGATTGCTGAACCAGACTGCAATGAATCTCTGCAGAAATGTAATGCACAGCATGTGTCTGAGGGGATGGAGGAGAGCTGGGGTGGTTTAGATTAGATAGCACTATTTGGCTTTTGAGGGACTCGAGGAAGTGAAAGACACGTAATTGTCTTTTAAAGGGTAATATTTGACTTCAGGTCACCCAGTGCTGCAGAGGGGCCTGGAGATAAGCCATGGAAATTATTTCTGTGTGAGGGCTGGGTACCACTTCCATACAGCTAATCTTCCTGAGAGCAGCTTTCCATTCAGAGTGTCACTGTGCTGGGCTAAGGCTTGCTTACACACACTTGGTTGTGTCCACTTTGTTGGGTGGACCATGTTGCTAGAGAGCACCTCAGGGTCACATCTCCCTTTATGCTTCACAAAATAATTTGGGTTGGAAGGGACATTACAGATCATTTAGTTCCAATCCCCTGCCATGGGCAGGGACACCTTCCACCAGCCCAGGTTGCTCCAAGCCTTGTCCAGCCTGGCCTTGGACACTTCCAGGGATGGGGCAGCCACAGCTTCTCTGGGCAACCTGTGCCAGTGTTTCACCACACTCACTGTAAAAAAACCTCTTCCTTATGTCAAGGTTTAATCAACCTTTAATCAGAAGACTAGCTGAAGGAAGAGATGGTTGTATGCTAATGACACTTTCAGTTAATGTTAGTCCATACAGGAAAAATGCTTCAGACAGTCTGGAACCCTTTTTCTAAGCAGGCAAAAATATCTGGAATTAGCTTGAAGTCTCGTACCAGCTCTGTTGCTTTCTGTGCTGATGACACACTAAACTCCTCTGAGGTAGGGCAGTCTCTTACAGTGTTTCCCTGCATCCAGCAGGCCAGGCCCTTTACATCTTACAATATCATCCAAAAAAAGGTATAAGCAGCTAGTTGGCAATACCATCTACTTTCTGACCATTGCAGGCTGCCTCATCTACTGGAAGTTTACTGATGGTCTTTATTCATTGGTTGGTTCCAGCTCTGCTCTGTGAATACAAATGGACAGGATTTTACATATTTGTCAGGAGATGACGATGTTTTCTCTTTCCTGCTAACAACATATTTTTTCTTTCTGTTTAAAGTCAGTAAAGCCTTCCAAGAGTTAAACTGAAGGATGAGTTCCTTCTCCTGATGGAAGGTACACCCAAATATCTGGTAAGCAGCCTTTATTCTTTCCTCCTGAGGTGAATATTCCCTAATTGATATCAAGACTTATTTTTCTTGCAGAAATGTGCCAGACCACGCCAACAACATGAAAAATCACTGTGAATTTGTCAGCAGAAACATTTGCTCTGGAGTAAGTATGAGCTTGAAGAGCAGAGCCAGAGTCAAGGCTAGGACACTGAAGATTGTTTGTTCCATTAAATAATTTACTGGCCAAGCACAAAGCATTTTAAAGTGTGTGTCTGAGGCCAATAAAGAAACATCTGCCCAGCAAAAGTTACCTGCATGTAGTACTGAATTGCAAGCTCTGCAATTCCTCATATAAATCTCGTTGCCTTGCTTGTCCAGAGGGTGTGATTCCCAAATTAATACACAGTCTCCTGGTGAGCTACAATCTTAAAATGCCACCCTGCACATCTCTGCTGATGAAAGCAGAAGAACATAGTAACTTTCCCAGCTGCCAGCTCACAACCCAGCAGAGCTTTTCAGGTCTGTACCTCATTGCCAGTAAAGGGAACCTCTGTAAGAAAGATTTTTTCTGTCTATTTTCAGTAAATACAGGGAAATGAACTCATGCAGTTTTCCCCAAATCCATAAAGTTTTTTTTTGCTTCAGAAATTAAAGTTCTTGTAGGTAAATACATTTGTTTCCCTGTAGTGAGACACTTTTTAAATTAAACTATGAATTTTTCTGTTCATTCCAACAGTTACTGAGCAATAAGATTGAAAAAGTAATAAAAATTTGTGATGCTGCATTATACACAATAAAGAATAATTTAGCATTGGCAAAAGGATGGTCCTGGCTTTAGCATGATAACAAATGAAAGACTCATTTTCCAGTATTTTATCCCTTGGACATTATCTGCTTTTCCCAAGACCTTCACATGTAGTAAATTGGTATTTCAGTTCTCCTCTATCCCTGTTCCACTCACAGGTTAAAAAAACTAGCAACATTTATTACAATGATCTCCTAAAGAATAAGAGAGGGAGTCTGATGTAACTGGGGAGACATGGTCTGAGGACTAATCAAACCAGCTCACTGAATAAATTTAAATGTAAAATCATGGGAAATACTGGAAACACTACATCTATTTCCCCCAAAAGCACTTTCTTGTTTACCTACTAATTCCAGAGTATTAAGAGAAGACTCATTATTCACAGACAACACAATTAAGTTTGGCATTCCCTGTAGACACTCATTCACCACTATCATAGCAACAGAGAAAAGTCAAGTAGACCTCATATATAGGCTTTTATCTTCATTTTCCTTCAAGGCCCTTCTACAGAAAGAGTTGAAATAAGTACAAGGGTTCATCCAAGTCATCAATACTGGATTAATTTAGCAGATCTACACAATGCTGGAAGAGTATGTCGGGTACTCCTGGGCTGTGGGGGTTGCTTCTATGGCACTGTATCAAACAAAGGTCCTCTTCTTACTGGCCTTTTTTCTTCCTTCTCATCAGAACCCTGTCACTGACTGGTCAGCACTGATGTGGTAGCAGCCCTGTTAGCTCCTGCCAGCCCAGGTGGCTCCAGGGATGTAGCAAATATTTCCATGCCCACATACTCTCCCCAGCTCATCTGCAGGAGATGGTGGAGTCAGGAGCCATCTGGGCAGGTAGCAGTGGTTTGGATGTCAGTGCACTGCAGCCACAGCTCTTCTAAAAGGAGGAGGAGGAGGAGAAGGAGCAGTCCCACTCCAGCCAGGGAGGTCTGTGCCCTGCCCAATACAGGGGCTTTTGTAAAACTCCCCTCGATGCCAAGGGAAGAGTAGGAAAATATGCTTAATAGCTCAAAGTCACTACCACCATTTTATTTTGCATTCCTTAAATGTCTAAGCACAAGGATTGTTTTTGCAGGAAAATGAGTAGAAAGAGGGCTGCTGTAGTGTGCAGTTCATTACTTGGCCTGGGGTATTTCCTGGTGAATTATCCCTTAGCACTGGTATTCCAGCAGGCAAGTAGTAACCCATTCCAAAGGACAAGAAAAGGGATCAGGAGGCTCTATAAAGGTGAGCTGATTCCCTTTAGGTCAAGCACATTTAATGTCAGTGAGAAATTATTGAAGGAATAGCTAAAGAAATAAAGATATATCACAGAAGAAACAATTCAGAAAATGTCATTTGTTCTCACTTTTTCCCCATAACTCCAGATTGAGTTAAGATTAAAGCATGAAGGTAAGCAGCGGTTTAGTAAACATTTAGTAAACATTTTATTTCACCCAAGTGGAGACTTGCAGTTTCTAGTCTGAACCCTTGCATCTCCTGGGTCATATACTTGCTCCCAGAACCTCCAGCATCAAGACCATAACTTCTGGTTGAACCAGATGGTTTAGAAAAAAATAACCCCATCTTAATTTAAGTTTTCAAAGAGAGAATTCATCATATCCCTAGGCAAATTGTTTCAGATATTAAATTCTCCAGTGGCCAAGAATGCACACCTTATTACAGGTCGGAATTCTTCAGCTTCAGCTTTCAGCTGCAAAACCTCATTATAATTTTGCTTCATTAAGGAGCCCTTTCCCCACACCAGTACCTTTTTGCACTAATGGTTTGTCCACACAGAGCACGGTGGGGTGATGTACACACTGTGAGAGATAGACCTGGCGTGGAATAGCCAGTAAACTCAGTGTAAATTTACTACATTTACAGGAGTTCCCTCAGTAACCTAAATTAAGTTGGGTTACCCAGTCTTTTGTTTAGAACAATTTAACATTTGAAAGAAAATAAAGCCTGGTCAGTTGTGCTTCCAGCACACACCAGCTGCAGTGTATGACTGACAGCAGGGACAGCACATCCCAGGTCTGCTGGTGGCCCCAGGCAGGAAAGTGCCTTTGGAGTCACACGTCACCTCTGCTCCCATATTTCTCTCTCTGATCCCCCCCATTCCAGCCAAGAGCAGTGTCCCAGGGCAAGACACAGCCCTGAGCACACCCACCACACAGAGACGTGCTCACGGGGGGCTCATTCCCACCACCAAGTGCTCCTTGTGCTGTCCTTGTTCTTGGAGCTTATCCTCATATGTTTTGTTATTGTCAAACATCATTAAATTTTTATATATATATGTTATGAAGGTTTAAGTTAGATATCAGGAAAAGGCTTTTCACCCAGAGGGTGGCTGGGCACTGAACAGGCTCCCCAGGGCAGTGGTCGCAGCATCAAGCCTGTCTGAGTTCAAGAAGCATTTGGACAACGCTCTCAGGCTCAGGGTGTGACTCTTGGGGTGTCCTGTGCAGGGCCGGGAGTTGGGATGATCCTGATGGGTCCCTTCCGACCTCAGCACATTCTGTGATTCTATGAAATTGGAATACTAACACAAAACTGAAGCACATGCAGGGCTGTAGCTGCTGTTGTCACCACAAGCCCCAAATGCAAGAAGCTTTAGACGTGCAGAGTCACAAATCAGCAGGACAGTGCGAGCGGGCTGTTCCTGTGCCTGCCTACGCCTCACAGAGCAGGGAATGCTTATTGTCATTGGCACGGAGGATTTGGAAACAAACAATGCAGTACCTGGTTGTTATTTTCCATTGGAATCTGGAGGCTGAGGCGAGGAGCAGCGAGGGGGAGCAGAGGCACCATTCCGATGGGTGTGGCGCGGTGGCTCCGGCGTGTTGCAGCTTGACAGCTCTCCCTGATGCGTGGGCAGTGTTCGTGCCCAGAGGCTGGCTTGTAACTCCAACCTGCAGCAGAGCACAAATTTAAATCACTACCTGCCTCATGAAACACCGTGTAGAGTAATACAGTGGCCAACACTTCGCTTCACCCTCGCTCCTTGTTCAGGCTGTGAGGCTCAAACACCCCTCAGCAGGCTGGTGGTCATGGGCATGCAAGAGCTGGTCACTCGGCTGGGTGAAGGAGGACAGAGGGGAAAGGGCAAATTCTCTGGCCACAGCACTGCCTGGGAAAAGGCAGGGAGTTTGGAGCTGATGGTTTCTGCTGTGGTCAGTGGTGGTTGCCTGGCAGCTGCCGGGGCAGCACAGTTGGCATCCCCAGAAGGAAGCTCTGCTCCAGAGGAGGGGAGCCTTCCCCATGCAGAGGACACATTTACAAGGAAATAAGCTGTGCTGGTAAACAGCAGCTGTGTGACAACATACCAAATCTATACCTTCATGGACAGCAAGGCTGAGGTTTAATCAAAGCAATGAAGTACTGGTGATAAACATCCCATTATATGTAATTCTTATAAACCCAGCCATTTTGCAGAAGAGGCGACACATTTTCACACTCAGCCTTTTATTATTAAGATGTGTTTTGGCTCCAAGACAGCTCCAGCTTCAAGAGTTCTTTTTTTTTTTTTTTTTTTTTGCTTTTTGCCAGGGCATGTGTTGACAGGAAAAGGGGGAATGGCTTCAAAATGACAGAGGGCAGGGTTAGATTAGATATTAGGAAGAAATTATTTACTGTGAGGGTGGGGAGGCCCTGGCACAGGTTGCCCAGAGAAGCTGTGGCTGCCCCATCCCTGGAAGTGTCCAAGGCCAGGTTGGACGGGGCTTGGAGCAACTGGGGCTAGTGGAAGGTGTCCCTGCCCGTGGCAGGGGGGTGGAACAAGATGATCTTTAAGGTCCCTTCCAACCCAAAACATTCTATGATTCTATGACCAGCACATTATAAAAAGTTGTACTTCTTGGCCTTGTCATTACAAAATGAGACTGTTGCTTGCCTGTCAAAGGGTGGAAGACAATTACAGCACTTTTCAGCCACCTCAGGAGACTATAAAATGCAATAACACTGCAAAGCTTCACTTCCCTGAATTATCTCCCCATTGACTCCCTCCTTCACCTGTTTCCACACTGCCTTCCGGTTTTTTTAGGCATTACCTCTGAAATCAACAGTTGGTTATTTTTCTCATACCACAAGAGTACTCACTACGGAAACAATGAATTTGGAGGGCTTCTTTACATTCTTACAGTATTTTGTACAGCAAAGTTATTGAAACACAAATCAAACCCTTGGCCATTTTAGTCCTGGTGACCCACCATTAGCACTTTTCAGTGGGCTGCTCAGTAACTAGCAGGGTACAAGGGCAGAGGGAACTTCTTAGGAAAGCTGGTGGTATCATCTCAAACTGAAGGGATGGCCATCAGCATAGAGGGAATCAAAGAGGAGAGTTCCCAGAAGCTGGATCTTGGAGCTGAATATAGGAGATATTCTCATTAATATTCTTGGCACAGGAAATAGAAGCACGTTCATGAATTTTGCTGATTGCATGAGACTGAGAAAGACTGTCAAATAGAGGGAGGTGGAAGTGTCCATTCTGGGAGAAGAGGATCAGAACAGACCAAAATAAAAAAAAGTAGACTGAGTTCACTGGTACAATGAATAGAGTTGTGCTGCTCAGGATTAACAAGGACAACTTATGCCAGGCTTACCAGCTAGCAATGATAGGAAAACTTAGAACACATGGAAGTTGGCAAGTTTCTACCTACAGAGAGAGACTCTGAAATAACTTTCTATATGGCAGGGAGGGAAAATTCCTACCTAACCTTAGCCTGGATATGCAGAGGAGTACACTAAGTGATGAAGGGAGAGCTGATTATGGGGTTCAGAGCTTTGAATTGCAGCCGCTCACAAATTCTACAAATCACTGGGTGATTTTACTAATTAGACCCTTTCTAGGATGACTATCTCCACTACCATTTTTCAGGGTTGCCACTACAGTCAAACTGAACATCACGTTTCCATATACACATTTATTTGCAAAATATTTACTCAGAAGTGTTCAAAGCAGACCTTGCTCCAGACTGAGGCATCTTCCTACCTGACAACAGAGATCTTCCTCACCCTCACCAACTGACTGAAGAGATATTTCTCCACAAACAGACAATTTGGGGCAGCCTTTGATAGCCTTTGTGTATATGAAACACTATTACACTAAACACATCACATACTTCAGAGGGAAAAGGCAAGATACATCAGTAGCTTCTGAAGTTTCTGCAGTGTGGCTGGATGAAAGTAAAAGCCACCCATAGCAAGGTGAGCAATAAAAAGGAAGAACACTAAGAGTAAAGCTGGAGTGTGAGTAAAGACAGGAATATGCTTTAGTACACACTCACTTCTAAGCAAGTTGTTACACTCAGTACACAAAGGCTCTATTTCTCCTCTGGGTAGTAGGATGTTTCCAGCAAAACCTGGGTTAGAAATAGAGATATTTGCAATGCTTTTATTACCATTATAGTTCATCCAAGATGATGTGTCTGGTTTGAAAGTCGCAAAAAAACATATTCTTGTTAAAAATGCTGCCAAAAAGCTAAATGAAAACAGCCCATTGCTGAATCCTGTGTTTGCAGCATTACCAGTGGGTTTTTTCAAGGGTGTTTATATAGACCAAGTTTCATTTAACAAGGCAAAAGCCGGAGCTCTCACATACTCCATTATTTCTCTGCAGGTCCTTCTCACCAGGGTTAAGTCTTTACACTACTTCCAAGCAAAGCAGCCAAGAAAAAGAAGAAACAAATGCTACTACTACTGAGCACAGAGGCCTCCTTTGCAAGAAATGTGATTTAGGGAACGAAGTTCCTGGCAGGTCTGCCGCGGGCTGTCACAACGTGTGCCTAAAATCCGAGGCTGAAATATGAGCCCCGCTCCTTCCAAGATGCTCTGTGGCTTCTAGCAAGTTCTTCTGAAAGCACAAGCAGCCCTTTGCTCAGGAGCTGGGCTTTTCCTGCCTGTTGCAGTGTCTCAGTCGGGGTTTGCCTCTCTGAGTGCTGTTTGAGGGTGAGGACCCTCCTAATTCCCTACAAAGGTGGTGTTAGTGAGCCCTGCTTTGTTGAAAGTTCTGGAAGCTTTTTCGTGTAGTTTGGAGAACTGATGCACTTGGAGAGGCACAGAGCAGAGCTCATCCTGGCACCCAGGATGAGGCTTTGTGGTTTTACTGCCTTTTAGCTCCCTGCTGCCCACACTTGTGCTTCAGACACCTGATTGCTGGGAGCTCAACTGTGGTGGAGATATCTTTCCATAATTCCATAAAGTGGCAAGGAAGCAACAGCAGCTTGAGGGCTTTCTGGTCCTTGCTGGCCCCGAACTGTTGATGTGGAAGGTATTTTCACTCCCTTTCTGCAGTCCTTTGGGTGTTCTTTTTTCCTTCTCTGTGAAGCAAATGCCTTTTCACCGTTAAGCCTTTCCTCAGCTGCCTTTCAAACCCAGAAAATATTTGACCTCCAGGGAACATTCCTCCTCATTTTTTGCTGCTGTCTTCAAAACCAGCAGGACAGCAGCATTTGTACAGCACCCTGGTCTACCTCAGCTGGCAGTAACAGGGACCCCATCACTGTGAGAACCCCGTTTGCCAGCCTTACCCCAGGCTGCAGGATGACCCAGTCTGTGCCCACAGGTCTCACATCACCTACAGGGAAGGGAACTGCCCAAGAGTGGAGGTCACCACTCCTGATGCACTTCATTTGTGAGAAGTGAAAACACACCAGTAACCTCTCTCCTGAGGTTTTGGATAAAATCCAGTACATCATTCAAACAAAGGAGTTGCTAATGCACATTATCTGCTGGGGGAACTGATATTCTCTAAGAGCAGGAGCTGACCAACTGACAAAATTTTCTGCACAACAAAAGGACAGAGAGGAGTCAAGCAGAGCCAGCCTGACCGTTGACTCTGTGTTTGCTTCAGCAGGTTTTGGCCCTGGCCCCACTCGAGCCACAAAGTTGTGAAATCCATGCGTTTCTTCATTCTCATCTTTCAGTTTTACAGTAGACTTTTTTTTTTTCCCCCACAAACGTCTCTGAGGCCGTGTGGGATGTGGTCCAGTTCCCATTAAGGTCAGTGGGAGTGCTGCCACTGCTTCCCTGTGGGTCTCAGCCCTATCCCATTGTATTACATTTCCAACTGCGATTGGAGACAGCTTATTTCAATTTTTTTCCTCTCCTAGTGCCCACAATGGGCAAAGTATTTTCCAAACAGAAAAGAAGGTCCCACTGAATGTCCCTAAATCTCTAGAGATACTGGAAAAATTCTTCTAATTAAATACATTTGACATACAAGATCACGACTGTTCTCTAATAATTTTTTTAAAGCTTCTCTCTCATGTAGCTTTTCTTTACTGTACAATAGCAGGGATTAAATCCTGATTCTACTGCAGTTCATGGGAGTTTTTCCAATTAGCTTCATTGGAGCCATATTGTCTTCCTTCATCTCCATCTTTAACACTAGTGGGCCACTACTGAAACTGTCCTGACAGGAACCAATGGTGACACAAGGGTCATTTCATCACTGCCAGTCACACATTTGTTGGACAGATTATCTTCATTAAAATGCACCCCCAAAAAAAAAAAAAATCTATAAAAGGAATGGATATACATGCAAATTGTGTTAGCTTATATTCAGAAAAAACAGAAGCCTTGTGGAAAAACTCATTGCACTCCTGCAGAGGTGAACACAGATTAACAGTTGACAGTAGAAACGGCAGGGGCAGCAGCTCCCTGCTCTTGCACAGAGACTAAAAACATCACACCATCAAAAACTATTAGGAAGTCCACAGTGAGGATTTAAGAAATGCAACACTGCCAAGAACCATTTGGAAGTGGGACCATTAAGCATAATTCTGTTTACAGAAGACTTCATCCTCTGTTTTGGATGTCCAGGTTAACCTTCAGAAAAAAAAAAAAATCACTGAAGTTTCCCCCAAACAAAACAATAAATAGTAAAATAATAAAATGTTAGTTGCACTGTCTGATGTGAAGTGTTAAGGGAAACTACCACTAGCAGCTACTAACCTTGACTTTTATGGGAAGATTTGGAGACAGACAGCTTAAAGACTTCATGGACATTCCAAAGGAGGGATTTCATGAAGGAAACACAAATTTACAGCCTTTGTGCACAAAGAGCTCTGTCTCCTCTCCATAGCAAACTGACTAAGGTGCAGTTTGGAACTATTTGGGACTCAAACTAGTTAGTTAAGAAGATTCAAGCAACAGCTGCCAGCCACTAGGAAAAAAATGACAGTGGCTAATTTGGGGAAAGGTGTGGATGTGATGTTATTGTGCACACATGACAGTAGCACAGATAAATTACATCATACAGCAGTGTTTTGTCATCAGCATACTCCTCCTCACCTGGAGTTTAATTGATTATCCCTATTATTTGGAATATTAGGACTTAGCCTTCAGCAGCCTGGAAGGCCTCCTACTGAGAGGTTGCCCGTGCCTGGAGGATCCTGCATCACACCAGTGATGACTTGCTGAGACATCTGTGTTAGAGAGCCTGGCCAAAGTGCCTCATTTAGATCAGAAGAGGGAAGTGCTTAGAAAATACAATGGGAATAGAATGTTTCAGTGGAAGGGACCTGGAATGATTAGATGCATTAACTGCCCAAAAGAATAAACTCAAAGCAGGTAAGACCCTTTGATGGATCCCTAACCAGGATGCTCTCCCAGGATGGATGCTGGGAGGATGCATTTCTGCTCTTCCAGGTGCCTTCATGCACTGCTATGCACAAAAACATTTCTTTTTTACTTCATTTAGAAATGGATCTCACAGATAACTAGGCTTTTTGCCTTTGGTCCATCATTATCTTCCCTGCACTGATCTCTGCTGTGGTTGTAGTGCTGCTCCTCCAGCCCTGCTGGTGTGGACACTGCCTGCTTTGCTGGCAAAGGCTGAAGCCCTGAAGCAGGCTGTGACTGGTGGCAACTCCCTGGCTGCCAGACCAGCCTCTCAAAGTCACCAGCTCTGTGCTGGTCTCGAGTTTACACACACATTCACACTGTATTTACCAAGGTCAAGTAAGCTGCACACATTCTTTATTTACCAAAAAAATATCCACGTTTGGGTGGCGTGAACCCAAAGGAGGAACTCTGAAACTGCTTCCTGCTGCTGGAAAAAGGCAGTGCCTGGATGCCTCCTGTCACATCAGTCTGGGCTGAGCTCGTAGCCACTGGGTGAGAATTAGACCATCCCTCCAGCCATTCCAACCCAGCTTGTGGGAAGGAGCCTTGACAGGGCTCCAGCAGAGCCAGCAGTAAAGGTGTGTAGTAGAGGCCACCTCTGCAGGCTGATTTCTGGTCTTACTCATTCCCATTTTTATCAGCCTTTAGGCTGGTTAAGTAATTGATGTGGCAAAAAAAAAAAAAAAAAAGTTTGGGCATAGTTAAAGACACATAAATAATGCCATTAAGTGAAAGGGATCCTCAGGTTGCACAGCAATATCTAAAGCAACAGATATCACCAGGGATCCGTGTCTTCTCCCAAGTAACAAGTGATAAAACAAGAGCAAATAGCCTCAGGTTGTGCCAGAGGAGGTTTAGATTGGATATTAGGGTAACTTACTTCATTGAAAGGATGGGCAAGAACTGTAACAGACTGTCCTGGGAAACTGGTGGAGTCACCAACCCTGGAGGGATTTAAAAGACATACAGATGTGGCACCTGGGGACATGGTTCGATGGTGAACTTGGAAGTACTGGGTCAACAATGATCTTAAAGGTCTTTTCCAACCTTAATGATTCTGTGATTCTCTCCTAGCCACAACTCAAAAGCCATATTAAGTTCTTGTCAGAGTTAAGGTTTTGCTAATCACCTAGCAAAGGATTTGGAGGGTGTATCAGGTTTCCTCCCTCTTTATCTCCCTTGTCTCTCCTCTGCGTTTGAATGAATAGGGAATAAAGAAACAAAGGGCAAATGCTCCAGGTGGAGCTCCCTGTGTTTCCCTGCCCCAACAGCAACCTGCCAAGCCCTCATGGCTGAGCTACAGAAGCCCCAAAAAGATTGAAATAGCTGCCCTGGTCTTGGGGCTCTGCTGTTTTTTGATGCTCCTCTCTTTGCTGATTTCCAAGGATATAAGTGAGAGAGAGAGAGAGAGAGAGAGATTACGTTTCTAGGGTGACATCAGTCCACTCCCATTTTAGGCAGCTGGTGGCTTGTGAACAACCTCAGTGAGATACCACTTGCTCCTGGAGCTTGGACAGAGAGTTGGATGTGCAGCATCCTTGGTGTGAAGGTGCAAAAGAGAAGCCAAGTTGGAGATCTTTTAAGAAGCACCATACTCCAGTTTGATGTGCTCAGATACACTAGAAAGGATGGCAAACCATCAGTCAAATAAGACAGACATCTCCAGGGAATCTGAGAGGGAAAAATACACTTCTTTAACATTTTTAAGCATGGAGAATATACTTCGAACACAAGGAGTACTTTTATCTGTAACTATCAGGGCAAGCTGGACAAATGCCATTATCCATGACCTGAAAAGCAAATCTGGAGCCCCAATTCAGCAGAGCTTTTATTATACATAATTATTGAATACATGTGTAAGCCCCATTGAAACTTATAAAACTTAAAGATGCACTCACATTATTTGTTCAACAGGGATCAGCTCAGGGATGTACTTAGAGTACTTCCAGGGTTCAGTGAAGTTGCTCCTCGTCTGCCTTCTATTCTCATTAGTTATATACTCATTAAGAAAGTTCTTCACTTTTTCTGCATCTTCTTTTATAGTAAAGGCTCCCCACAACAGCTGTAGACAAGATTCCTCTCCTCTTTGAGGGCATATAGTCCTTAGCATGGGCAATATAAACAGGCTCAGCTGCATAAACCAAACTGGATTTTGCTGGTACTTTTTCCATATCTAAGAAAACCTACGCTAGTGGGTTGTTTTTAAAAACATCAAAAACATTTGACTGCATAAACAGCCAGAAGTGGTTATATACTTTGTAGGGTTATTGGAAGTTAGAATAGTTGCTCATGAACATACTGAATGGATTTTACTGGTTTCCCATAATGGAGCCCAGGCTGGCATTGCTTTAGACATTTGAGTGCAGAAGAAATGTCAAGCATGCACTCATCCCCCTGACTGCAGTTCAAATCAAACAAACTGGGCTAGACAAGCTAATAACAAGCTCTGTTCACTCCAGAAAGGCAGCTATGGAAATATGCCTCATTTTATATATTATTACATGCATGATCTGAAAAGGCCACTGAAAAAACAACAAGCACTGTTCTTTCTTTTTTTTTTTTTTTTTCCAAAATGACCAGTTTCAAGCTCCTTATTTAACAAAAAACCCCAAACCAGCACATTGTACTTTCAGCATGGACGTGTTCATAATTCAGTTTTCCCTGTCATAAATTATGATTCATGTAACTAGAATTTCCTTACTAATATAAATTGGGAACATATACGGAAACCAATGTTACCAAAACTTGAAAGTAAATTAGAGCTAATTTTTGGGGGTAAATTTATGAAGGCAATAGGACATGCCTTGTTGTTCACAGCTCTAACGTCAAAATAAAGAACGAGCACAATTTATAGTTTGCTTCTTATATAAAAATTAACATTTGAACTTTAATTTTTTTGCAGCTATATTTAAGAGATGGCACGAAGACAGAAGAACACTGTGAGGTCTGGTGGTGCTCTGTCTTCAGGGTGGTTTGCCATTTCCCTTTTTAGAAACCAAAAGCCCCTTTTCAGCTGGCATCTGAACAACTTCACAGGGTTTCTCAGTGAAGATGGGAGGAAGGCACATTCCCTTCCATATACATCTCTATGTGCTATAGGAAATCACCTTGAAGTAGTCCTGGCACGGCTGGAGATGCCTCCATAACTGAACTCCCAAAATCAGCAGCCCAGTGTCTTGAGTGAGTACATACTAACATATGTACCTTTTTCTTTCTAAATTCCTACGCCTACATTCTAAATATTTACCCCAGCAAACATTACCCAGCCTATGGATTCCAGCTGCAACCAGCAGCGTGCCTCCCTCTGCATGGATGGCCTTTCCAAAGGCTCCTGGGTGCCCAAAGCATCAGACCCTGCTTCCCTCTGAAACAGCTTCTTATCATAGAAACACAAAAGGTCACGGCAACAGTTTGCAGCCTCTCTCAGCAAAGGGAATAAATGTGCAAACAAAGCCATTAGCAGTTTCCAAAATAAACCCCTATTCCTGGTCGCCAGGACCGCAGAGTGCCACATATGCACTGCACAGAGATGCCTGCTCACGAGTCAGCTGAGCAGCTGTGGAGAGCTGGGAGCCAAAGGAACGCTCCCCCTTCCACCACAGAAATGCCACCTTAATTAATTATTTTGATTCTAGGAGCTTTAAGGCATTAAAGATAACCACGGGGAGATCAAGGGAAGGGTTTTCGCCTATCAGCCGACTTTATTGCTGTCTCCAATTAATACCCACGTACAACAGGTGTCACTTCAAAAAAAAAAATAAAAAAATTAAAAAGCTGTCCTGGAATAGCATATTCCTGAAAGGACACACACACACACAGAAATTACTGGGGAGCCATCTGTGCCACAAAAATTTCAGCAGAGATGCAGCGGCCAGAAAAAATCAACAGCAGTGAAAGCAAACATTCTGAGGTGAGATATGGCAAAAATGTTTGAGTCAGCACTAATAAAGATTTTTTCTGATTATTGCTTTCCTTATCAGGCTGGCAGGGACAATTCACCCCTCTTGCACTTCCCCAGTGCTCCAGGGCAGGCGCCCCTCTCTCCCCTCTGGCATCCCTGTTGGAATCGCTCCCGCTCCCCGAGGCTGTCTCGTTCGTCTGTCGTCTCTCCCAGAGTTTGTTTTCCTGCTGCTATGGTTCTCCCGTTGCTGGTATAAACACCAGCAGAAGTCTCCTGCGTGACTCAGGCTCAGTTTGCTTTGGTAGGAACTCCTTGTCACATCTGCCAGACCCAAGCCAGGTCCTCCAAACATCAACCTTCTCAAACCTGGTCTTGCCCTCTCCCTAAAAATTTCACGTGGATTTCGTAGCATCAAACCAAAGATTTATCAGGACACCATCCTCATTGTCTTTCTCAAGTCTCCCACTAAACCTCTTACCTTCAGATTACAGAGCTCGTGGAGCAGAAAACACATCTTCTGGTTTAAAAGGCTCCTGCTATCTTCTGGCCAGAAACAAATAAACAAACCCATGTGAAGCCCGGTTTGAAACAAGCATTCAAACAGCTGAGGAGGAATTAAATAATTGATAGTGACAGGTATTAATGGGGCAAACAAATTTACGGAGGCTGCAATTACACCCAGGTTGTACTTGTTTGAAATGTTAACTGTCTGATGAGACTTAACACCCAGCTAATGAGCTTTTAAAAGTAATTCCCACATGCCACCACCTTCCTTTGCTCACGGAAGGGAAGCAGAGTGTCTGGCAATTGCCATGGCCATCAATCCAGGACTAGCAGCTAATCCTGTTTTATTGCCATCATTAGCTAAATACATCGACCATCCACACAGCAGCTGTCTGCTCTTCCTCTTTCTCTCACTCTTCCTCTCCCTTCCTGCTCTCCAACCTCGGCGTCTCCCCACATTAGATAATGCTGTCAGTCCAGCCAGATTACTTGTTCCTAATATTCCTTTTCTCCCTGATATCCAGCCCACTGGAAAGGCGTTCAGGTTACACAGCTGCCTTGTGATCCTGCACGGACACCTCCTCCACCTGGAGCTCCAGGAGCTTCCCCACAGCTGCATGAAGTTCTGAAAGCTAAACCCCCTTTCCTGAGGCTGGATGTGGCCAGTCTTCCCCAAAACCAGTTCCTTTGTAGCCAGCAGCTCCTACCTGGGGTCCCCTCAGCCATCCTCACCACTGCTCTTACACTTTGCCCTCTCTGTGAAGATATCATTAAACTTGCACAAAAAGGGTCTGAGATCAAAAAGTGTGTATGAAAAAAATCCTTACAATTTGACGTGGCAAAAAAATACGTTTAAAATACAAAAGACTACACACTTTCTTCTTGCTTCTATTAAAGAGTCTGCACTGGGGAGGGGCTGTGCAGATTTGCAGCACCTGAGAGGTGAAAATGTGCAAAGACCTACGCCAGGAAGCAAAACTGGGGAGAGTAATCCATGAACATTCAGTTTATGTTGTTTCAAAGAGAGGTGAGTGGAGTAAATGAAAACCATTGTTAGAGCCTTACATGAAACACTTTGCAGGTTTTATTTATTTAACTTCAGCTGGTCCACGGACTTTTTTTTTCTTCCCAAAAGGCTTTTCATTAAAAAAAGGTGGCTAAAGAGTACTGGAGTTATTTTACCTGCATGGTAAGGAGCAGGCAGCCTTCCTTCAGCCTGCAGAAGGAAACAAAGAACAAACTCACACCTGTGTCTCATGCCAAAGTAAGTAAACAAATGCAGTGAGTTATGGGACCATTCTCTCAGCTGCCTTTGCTTGTTTGCTCACCCAGCTCCTTTACTTCATGGCAAGGGGCCATTTTAAAAAATCCTTTGTCTGCTACTATTTACATTAAGATTTCTGTTTTACAAAGTGTGTCACGGAGAGTACAAACCAACATCTTCAAGCCCAGGTGTGCAATGCTGGGTTTCTCGGTGAGTGCTGTGCAGAGCTATCCAGAGTTCTCAGAGGAAAAACTTCACCAGACCATTTTTTCCTCAGGTGTGAGTTACCTTTCCTCCATTATGAATGCCCCAGGCCAGACATCCAGTTTTTGATCCATTCAAAGCCTGCCCAGACACTTGGTGACCCACCCCAAAAATTTCTGAGTGTATCAATCTCTGCTGGGTCAGCACTGGCGATGCTAAGCCAGGAACCCTGTGATCCTGCTGCTGCCTGAAAACCAGGGATATCACCTGATGACAGGAGAAGAGTAATGACTCGGGGGGACAGAAAAATACCATAAAATAACCTTACCAACATCATATGCTAACTTAGCTGGCTAAAAGCACTTTATTCCTGCGTTCTTCACCCAGCATCGAATGACAGAACCAATAATGTTATCATGTGCCAAGCCTTGCTAATCTCTCCTCACTCGTTCTCCCTGCGCTGTGCCGCAGTGTGCCACCGTCCCAAGGAGCTGAATTGCCCCTTTGTTATGTCAGGTACAGTTACCAGCCCTGGTACAAACCCATTCCTCCTCCTTAGAGTGCCCATTGTCCCTGGTTGTTTACTGCGGGCGCTCTCGCTCTCCGCAGCGCCGGGACATCTGGTGACTGGCAGCACTGGGCATTGCCCCGCTGCCCAGCATCCTCAGCAGGGCAATGAAACAAAGCCCACCAGTGTCTCTTTGTACACCAGCATCTCAGATGAGCAGGGACAAGACAAATGAGGTTGCTGAAGCAGTGTCTTATCCTTCATTTCCTTCGTGGTATCACAGCCCTGGATAGGAAACCGCTGTCTCCGTGCAAGAAATTCGGCTGACTGCATCCTGCACTGGCCTAGTCACAGCATGGAAAGTGATGCTCAGGCAACCCAGGGCCACAGAACAGCTTTGTGTTCTGTTTGCAATATATATTCTCACGTCACGTCGTGTGATGCAGCGATCCCAGGACAAAACCGTAATTCAAAACAAAACAACCGGTGGGCGGGGGGGTTTCAAAGTGAAATAGGGTGGTGGGAAGAGTTTTCAGACACTCAGCGCTGGCCTCGGTGCTTGTTGAACCCCAGCTTCACCACGAGGGTCTGTGACAAGAGGCAAAGCGCTTTGGAAAGGTCCAACCAATTTTCCTGCTTGATGGAAAGGGTTTGTGCAGCATTTATTGTCCACTGTGTAGAGAGGAGGAGACTGAGGGGCAAGGAGAGCCATAGGATGTGGGGTTGTCAGGGAATGGGGGAAAGTAAAAGTGAATGAATAAACTGCTGTACTTATTTTAGTTGCATGAGACAACCTTACAGACAGAAAGCCACAGGCATAGCCCTGGGGAGCAGCCAAACAAAACTCATCATGGCAGAGCAGGAGAAAGACATTATTAGGCAGAAAGGAGGAAACAGAGAGATGAAAAAGTTAAAGAACTGGGTCATTTCATCAGCAAGGTGAACCCTTTCCTTAATTTAACTGCATTTATACAGTCTGTAACAGTTTGTAATTATGTTTGTAATTGTTTTATCCCTTACGGGTGGCACATGGGAGTGGCTGAGTCAGATCCATCCCCCTTCCCACGGGAGCAGCAGTGGTTGCCTGGTCCTCACAGCTCCTACCAACTTCCTGGGCGCTTTCTCAGCGGCTTTTTTCATCTGAGTCATTGCATTTCATAGCTAGTGATGAATTCAGCCTTCATTCCTTTTCTTAGTTAATTTTTAAAAGTGATTTCTAATTCTGTCCCACACAATATCCTGTGGCAATGAGTCCCACCATTAATTTTGTGGTGGACAAAAATACTTTTTCCTTTACTAGTCTTACCTGCTGCTTGATCTTTTTACTGCTTATGTTTGGTTTTACTGTAACAATCAATAACTGTGCTCTAATTACATCTGCCTTATAGACCTGACCAGGTTTCCATCTCTCCTCCAGATCAGTAGGAGGATTGTTCAGCAGGCAGTTTTGGAGAGAGGATATTTCCTCAAGGAGTAGGCAGCAAGGAAGAAGGCAAAAAAAAAAAAAAGGAGACATTAAGACTAAGGTAACGGAAAGACCAAGGCTGTGGGAATTGAAAAGGTGTGAGGCACAGCTTGGGGTTGAGTGATTGATGTGAGGTCTTTAAGCAAAGCCCAGAATGTGATGAGTTTCATTTTCATCAAAAACACTGCAGTCATTATGTGGTGGCCAGAAGGCTGTACAGCACTAAATATTGCTGATGTTGAAGACCTTCTCTTTAAGAGCTCGGATCTTAAAATATCATGTGTGGGCACCAGCAAGCAGTTATTTGTGGTGAGTGGTTACCAACGGACAGAGAGCCCAGCTGCCATAAACATTGCAACTTTATTTTCTCCCTTTGTACTGCTATTCCAGAAATGTGCCAAATAAAACACGTTCCTCCGAACAGACCCACTATTATTTTATGGTCTCGCCATGCTGGGTTAGAAATTGCAGTGTCATGAAAACATCCTTTAAATAAATAATAAAACACGATATTCCTAAGACAGGGGCTTTCATCTTGAGGGAGCCTGCACAGCCTCACCAACCCCCCACCCCTTCCACTGCCGGGACAGGTACCAGCCCTCACCAACATCGCTCAACGCTCCAGGCAGCAAATGTGGAGTGAATAACGTGTGGCATTTAACAAGCAGCGCAAAGGCAAGGAGAAAAATTAAAAAAAAAATAAATAAAATGCAATTATCCTTACTGGGAAGTGGGCCAAGAGGCTGGAGTGAGCACGTCAGTGGGTTGGGAGCAATCGGGGTCCTGTTGCGACAGCTCCCTGGGGAGGGGCGTGACTCCAGCTCCTCATTGCTCCAAGCAGATTGATGAACATTAGGTTTAACATCATCAACGCCCAAATTCTGGAGGTTTTGTGAGTGGTTTTCCTCCCAGCTACTGCCTACGTGGTATCTGACATTGTCCTGGTCCTCCACAGAGTTCAAACATGAGAAAGGGCGCAGCGTTACTGAGCTCTGTGAGCTTATAATTGGCACTGGGGACATGGTTTAGTGGTGGACTTGGCAGTGGTAAATTTATAGTTGGACTTGATGATCTTAAAGGTCTTTTCCAACCTAAATGATTCTGTGAAATTCAAATCCCACTTGACTTCCATGCTCTTCATTCATCTGAAAAAAAAAGAACTTTTTCCTATTAACAAACCCATAGCCCATGAAAATACACACTGTGCCTTCTGCATCATGGTTTATATACCACTGTGGGTCTGTTTCTGTAGAAGTAAAATCTTTATCCCTTAGATTTTACAATCTGAATTGCAACAAAGCAAGGTAATTGACGTAAAGGAATGGAAAGAATAAAATGAAACCCAAGACACAGAAAGAAACAGGTGCTTATAACAAATGTACACGACTTTGCCTGACACATTCAAATGAGTCAGCAGAAAAACAAACAGAGAAAACAAATTCAATGCCCAGTTATTTAAAAAAAAAAAAATCTAAATTTTTAGACTGGACACAGCTTTATTCATGATCCAGACTGAGAAACACAGCTGAGAGCAGAGCCTCAGAGCAAAATGCACCTCCCCTCCAGGGACTTACTGCAAGCGATGTTTTCTTGGCATGGTCTGCCTTCTCTGGGGAATTGTCCAGCCCCTGTCCCTGGTTAGTGTGTTTGGGCATTGGGAACACCCCCAGATAACATTCACTTCCAGCTGGAAATCTGCCAGATCACTGAGATCATAGTCCCACAGGTGAGGTGAGAGGACACCCAAACCCTGATGAAGCGTCAGTTGCTTCTGTGCAAAGACTTAATTTTTTTCTTAATAAAATAATAGAGAACTTGTGAGGATCACCTATTTAGGAGTAAGACCAATCATTTTGCTCCACTGGACTTCATTCTAGGAGTTAAATGCATCATTCTGTGAGTGAAGTAGTTTAAATATTATGTGATCCAACAATAAACACAAATTTCGGTGATTACTTCAATTTTAGTGTCCCAGCAAAAATATACCTTCCCCTTTCACAGTTATTAGAAACACTTAGGAAAGAAAGGAAAAAAAAACATGTTTCTTTTTTCCATTTTACTCACCTTACTTTTTCTCTCAGGTGTGGAGTGACATTTCAGCTAAGGAAGCAGGCCAGAGGACCATTTCCCCCATCATTATGCAGAGAACAGAGGCTGCAGTTTTAAAATTTATCTGTTTTTTTGCACCAGTGACAACAAGAACAAGAAGACCACGCCATAAAGCTCCTCCATGCTCTCTTTCCAAATTCTGCTGCAGCAGGAATGCCAGTAAAAATATCAGTTTTCTGTTGGGCTGTGTGGAGCAGTGTTCCCCTGGAAGCAGTGTGGAGGCTCCAGCTGCCCACAGGCACAGCCCCGAGCCATGAATGCTGCATGTGCTGCATACAAAATTCTCCTTACCTTTGGATTTGGAAAATTAAATAAAATAAATACGTTTTAAAGAATTCCCACTGAATGAATTCTCACTTTGGGAAGTATGTGGGAGTGGGGTTTTTGTATAACAATAATAACAGCAATAATAGTAATAATAATTCCATTTGGAGCAGTATGTCAGAGGGCTTCTCTTAGGAAAGCAGCCTGAGATTAATGGGAATGATACAGGAAGCACTTACAGATACAGAATGAATGACCAAGAGATAAGGAGGACAGGAATCTGCTTATCCAGGGTTTGTGCAGAGGACCCAGTGCATTTTAATGCCCTGTTCATAACTAGTGGTGGGAAAAGCTAAATACACTCAGACCTTTAATTACCTAACTGTTCTTTTGGATTAGGCAGGCAGCATGCAAGAGGTGGTGTTAGTGCTGCAGCAGATGAGATCTGCAGATCCAAGCTCACATCTGATTATAGGTTCAAATCTGTGGGTGCAAAATTAAAGGCTGAATTCCAACCAACTTTTAAAAGTTGCCTTTCAAGTGGTGAAACAAGAGCCTCCACCCATTCCCCAGCTGCCTGTGATTTATCTGGGCTGTAAGCTTGCCCAGCATCATTGGCAGGTAAAGAGGCCCTCAAGCCTGGTATTCGGGGCTAGAGAGAGTTAAGGGTACTTTTCCATGTAAAGTGAGTTTGGGAGAGGAATGCCTTGAATTTTGATGATATTGGCCTGGTTCTCAGCTCTAGGGCGGTAATGCAAAGCAGTGCTACTGCATTCCACTTGCCAGGCTGAGGAGCAAGTATGAGCCACAAGTGAGCAGTAAAGGCAAGTGATTAAACAGCAGGGCTGCCCTCCACCTCCCTCCCGAAGGAGGGTGAGGAATGATGCAGCAAATAATATGATGCTTGCAACAGTCAGGCAGAAGCTGAAACGTCTTTAAAAAAATTTATATAGTCTCTTTTTGTTTCTGGTCTGTGAGACTCAGACAAAAGCTGTTTCCTTCACGTTAGATGAGCTCTGCAGGATCATCTCCATTAGCAGACACTTTCAGTGGTGTACTCCTATCAATCAGCTTTACCAGAACTGGACCAGGACGATACCCACCTGTTCTAAACCTAATTTTAAGCTCCTCGCAATTAGGAGCAGAAAGTAGGATGGTTTTGCAGGACATTCTGGGAGAGCTGGGCACGGCTGAGAGTTGGCGCAGGAGACACAGCTTCTGGGCAGAAAGCTCTGAGGAGCTTTGCTCAGTGGTGTGCAGAGCTCAGTCTTTCCATTCAGAGGTCCAGGGCTGAACAAAATGCCCAAATCCTCTCTCACCCTGCAGAGAGCCACATGCTTGTTTTCCTGGGGTGGGGGGAATAACACCAGAGGCACTGGGATGACAATAGTCCCTTCAACTCTGCAGCTCAGATTTTGTCTCATGGGCAGGGCTGGAGCTGGAGGAAGGTAGAAGCTCTCTCTAATCAAACCCAAGGCTACATTCCAGGTTTTAAAGCCCAGGTAAGACCCAGAGGGAAGCCTGCCCCAGTCCCATATAATTTCCTTGTGACTCTCAGCAGTTCTGCTGCTCCACTCCCCTTCCCTGCTGGCACACACACCAGACAAGTGCTGTTTTTCCCAGCTTGTTCACCATGCTGGCACATCAGGGGAAAACAAAACAGATGAAACTATTCATGATGCCAAAGGGAGAGAGACATCTCTCGTCTCTCTGCCAGCATCCAGCCATGCAGCTCCAGCTGACTTCTCCCACCAGCAGTCCTTACTGCAGCAAATCCAGCTCTGCTTCATCCCTGTAACCTGGCTTCACTCCATGGGAATATGGCCTCTGCCCTGTTTGCTCTCCCAGGGAGAAGCAGAAGTCCCTGCAGTCATGTGGGGGACACTGGCCTTTGGAAGGTCTATCCCATTTGATGACTTCCACTTCTTTACTGAGGACTGTCTGAGGTGCTGCTGAAAACCCCAAGGTAGCTTTTGGCTCCACAGACTTGAAACAGAACAACAAAACCTGAGCTCCATAGACCCAGGGCAGTCAATAAATGCCTTGTGTTTGGGGAGCAAAGGACTGGACCATTCACTGTCTTCCTTGTGGAGAGATTCACCTGTTCATCCCAAAAATGCTTTTCAACCCTCTGCCATCACCAAGTAATCCCTCATAGAATCACAGAACCACAGAGTGGTGTTGGAAGGGACCTTAAAGATCATCTTCTTCCACCCCCTGCCATGGGCAGGGACACTTTCCACTACCCCAGGTTGCTCCAAGCCCCGTCCAACCTGGCCTTGGACACTTCCAGGGATGGGGCAGCCACAGCTTCTCTGGGCAACCTGTGCCAGGGCCTCACCACCCTCACAGAAAATAATTTCTTCCCTATATCCAATCTAAACCAATGCTAGACTCCTGAAAACACAGAAGTTGGGCTAAGATTCCCCAGCCCTTAGATCTGCCAGGTTTATGTGCTCCAAAACCCACTCAACACAATTAATTCTAGAATCAAAATCTGTAATCTGAAATGCTTTCACTTGATGTGAATTTGGAGGCACTGGTAGCCAGGTGAGGGTGAGGTCCAGGAATTGCCACAGGAGGAGTATCTCTAGCAATCATTTCTAGTTTACATAAAGCAGCTTGATGTGATTCAAATCCAAGGAGCCACATGAGCTCACTCAGCTATTTTTATCTCTAAATGATGTACACCAGGAGGATAGATTTTTTCCTTTTCTCTTTCTTCTGTTGACATTACCACTGCAGATTAAGGCAGAGGTCTTTTAGGAACTACCTCCTTTTTGGAGCTTGATTTTGATGACTCTTCAGTCCTCAATAGCTTGAGACAGTCACTGGAAAGCCTCACCCTCAAATACTCTATTTTGATAATATTATTCTTTTATATTCCTTCAGTTTTCCAGGTAGACACCTATCCCAGGCTACCAGCAGGCAGGTTAGGAATGCATCAACAGAGCTGAAGAGGAGAATCACAGAATCACAGAATCTGCCAAGTTAGAAGGGATGAGTGAGGCTGTAGGGGGAAAAAACCACACCGTGACAGGAATCAGGAGGAGGAGTGATCCCTCTGAGTCTTTCATTGGCCATTTCCTTAATACCCATTATGACTTTGGTGACATGTCTAATTTCAAATCCCAGTTTTAATTACATTTAATGACATGTTTCTTCCCTCTGCCCGTTTTCTGCCTGATTACTCAAGATGAGCCGAAGAGCCAAACTTCAAAATTACCTCCAGTTTCCAAACTACCTTTCACACTTGCTGTTAATACCATTAGTATTTTACGTTATTCCCATAGATACATCACCAGGCAAACATACACAGTCCCTGCCCTGCAGAAATTTTGGTGCAGGCTTGAGATGTGACAAGGAACAAGCCCTAACAGCACTGGGGCTGGAGTGAGTGAGGTAACGATGTGCAGGCACGTGCACAGCTCGGCTGATTTCTGCTCAGAGATTAAACCATTTTTTTGTTGTTGTTGTTTATTTAATTATTGAACTCAGAAGAATTTCTAGCAATCCTCATGGGATCTGGGACCCATTCATGTCTATTGCTCATGTCTAAATTAAAAATGGAAAACAGATGGTGGGTTATTAGATGGCTGTGACAGAAGCTGACAATCTGTTCTGTCCCCACGTCGGCAGGGGAGTGAGTGCTACAATATGTGGAATCCAGTCCTGGCTGTGTGTCACAGGTGTTGATCCAGTGTCTCTGCACAGAAATGAAGCAGCCAGATTTGCGTCCTCCAGCTCAGCTTCGTGGGCTTGCTCTGAAGGTTACTCACAAAGCAAGAGGAAGGAGATCAAAGGCTTCAGTTAATGTGCATCTTAAAGCTTCACCAAATCGAAACCCCCTCATTGCAGACAGAATCAAAACCTGCTTTGTCTGTAGGAAATGGAAGCTGAGATAGTTAATGTTTAAAAATCCAATATATTAAAATATTACCAAATCCTTTGTTTTGCTGTAACTGCGTTATCACCACAACCAAAGGGAATGCTGGTGACAAAAGACACAGGCTGAGTGAAGAAATCAGCCTTTCAGGTAGTAAGAAATAAATCAGGTTAACACCCAGGGAAGGGCAGTGTTGGACAGTGCTTGTGAGAGGAGGAGGATACAACTTGGGTGTGTTTCTGCAGTGAAGGACGAGGAAAGGCTGAGCTACAAGGTTTTTTTTTAATGGGTATGCAGTATCTCCTTAAACAGCTTAGGGAACAATATGTAGTGCCAAAATAATTTGTGAAATCATCCAGGTGATAGATAATCAATACTATATGCTCCTGTCAGATACATGTGGTACACAGGACTCACCTTGGCAGCGTGCATGCCTTGGGCTCCCTTGCAGACCAGTCACTTTTTTTGCAGGTTCCATATCCCAAGTTGTCTTGTTGAGCATTTGACAAGTAAGTGCTTCAGATGTGAGATAAATCCCTACCCAGCACTGCAGGGACACCAATCATTTGGGAAACCTTTCCCAACCTCACCCAACCAGTCAGGAGCATTTTCTGGGCCAAGCAGAAGCAACTCCAGACCCTCAGGGTGATGCTGTCCATTGGGGCTTATTTGGCAGAAACCTTTGGAACAGTGGGAAGGAATTATGATGCTGGTGAGGGTCTTGTGAGACCAGCATTCAGAACTCACCTCTGTCCCACTGAGACACTGTACAAGCTGTTTAATTCTACTTTTCAGGTCTTCTCTGTGAAATGGGAGCAGTGTGATTCTTCCTCCCAAAGGCAGGGAGATGCAACAGCAAGAGCTTCACCACACAGCACATGCTGCACAAGTGGGGACAGTGATTGCTATAGAGAAGTGCTTTAGGTTATAAAGTCCAGTGATCAGAAGATGAAGCCCTTTAAAGCTTTTTTCCTCGCTACCTTGTGGCTGATGGGCCACGAGAAGCAGGTGGAGCATCCCACAGCCTGGGGCTTTGCAGCTGCTGCTGGAGGTCAAATGTTCATAGATGGTCTTTCTTAGCAAATGAAGGCTGAAATACAGAATGAAAAGACATTTACTGCAATTCAGGCATCATGAACTTCAGCAGGCACTCCCTGCACTCTCAGCCTATTGAATACCTGCCAAGGAAGGAAACCTGCCATTTCTGTAGCAGCATGCACCTTTTGTTTGCCATGGTATTTTTCAGGGGAAACATTAGATCTGCCTTAGCAAAAAATTAACATCTGGAGATTCTCAGTTTGGAAATAGCAGGTGATGTGTTTTGGCAAAGGACAAATCCACGACAAAGAATTTAATATAAGAGGGAGATGGGATAGCTCATGGGACCAGGACTTTAAACCTCCAACTGGGGTGTGAAATGGTGCTTACCAATAGCAAACGGTGGAGGATTGCTAAATGTTAATAATCCCTGCATCACACCACCATCTTCCTATTTACATATATATTAAAATGACCACGACTTTCCTGTTTGTATTTCCTCACTGGAAACATTCCGGGAAACAAGATTATTAATGAAAAATTCATCAAATCAAAGAATCACGTGGAAATATCGGAGGGCATTTTTAAAATGTGAATTCCTGGTTGCAACCATTCCCATCTTCTCGGGGAATCTGCTTCCAAGAGCTGTGTTTGTGACCTGTGTTGGGTGTTCACACAAATACACTATATCCACAATGATCCATTGCCTGGCAGCAGCCCACAGAAGCCTGTAGGGATGGGGAGTTTGAAAGTGTAAGATAGCTTTAATATATCAATATCCAGGCACCCTGGGGATTTTTTTTCCTTAACATACTCTTGCACTTCTTGCAATGATGTATTTCATTTGCCTGTGGATAACATACATAGCAAATGAAAAATTAAGTTTTGAATTTCTGTTTTATGCTTGCTCTGGACAACTAAGAACCCTGGCCTTTATAAGCCACAGATTGTTTGGGACAGCCCAAGAATCAGATCAGGGAAAAGGAGAAGATGAGAACTCTCTCTCTCTCCCCTTTTACTGGTTTAAGGGAGGAACAAATTAAACTGGGCTACAAAATTGCTCCTAAGCGTTGAAGACCATGGGGCAAGAGAAGGAACATGTTCTGTCATCTGAAAAGCCAAATTACGTGAAATGCTAAAACCACAGGATTTGTTTACTACAGGAAGCACTTACATTTCCAGACTTGAGAGCGCTTTCTTCACAACCCTGATTAAAATTACTCATCAAAACATTGCACAGAATTAACTTCATTTCATATGGTGAACAATTATGCAGCTTGGGTGGAGTGGAAAATATCCAGCACCTTATTAGTTGTGTTTAGCAGAGGAATGTGGCAGAATGTCTCAATTTTCCTGTCTTGGAGCTGTGTGCCAGTGCAGACTTCTACCAAGAAAAGCAAAGGTGAGCTGGAAAAGCTCAGACTTTGAAACATCAACACAGGAGTGAGCAGCTGCAAAACAAGGAGTTTTTCAAAGACAAGTTTTTCTCCTTGTTCTTCACATAAACTCACTGCAGAAGCAAACTAGAGAAAATAGGCTGTAGTGACACGAGTGGTTTGTTAGAGGACAAACAGCTATTTTTTCAACAGCTCTCTTGGATGTTACAGAGCTGGGAGAGGGTGTAGATGAACCCTTCTGTTCTCAGCTCCTGCCCATGTGCTGATGCACTCACATGTGACAACCACATTTGAAAGGAAAACCGTGGGTTTTTTGACTTTGATTAAGCTGATTAATGTGTTCTCCTCTAGCACCTTTTCTGTGCTTAACAAAGTCACAGGATTAGATTCCTCACGATGCCTTTTAGCATTTTGGTGCTAAAGAAAGCTTGACAGGCTCACTTAGGGAAGAGAGACATAGAAAACAGACTCAGAGCAAAGTCGGCCATGGCTGGGACCTGAGTTCTGGTGCTGCTTGTTTTAGTAGCACAGCTTGGGCTAGGGCACTATTTTTCAAGTAACACTAATCCAGAGTGGATTAACATTTCACCTAAAGCATAATGGCTTATTTTCATAAATTCATCACAAAATTACTGCAATTATAAGTGAGAAACACACTCCAAAAAAATAGACTTACTGGGGGGGGGCACGGGGGGAATATTCACTAGGGCACACAGCTAAAAAACCTCATGCTGACAAAGCATGTTAAAGATTTCATGTAGAACTCCTATGATGGCCAGCCTGTGTTTGCACAGCCTTTCAGTCAAATGGGTTTTACCAAAGGGTATTTGAACAAGAAAAGAACCCTTGAATCAGGCAGACACCACGGATGAAAGACTCGCAATTTTGACAAAACAACGCAAGCTTAAAACAAAAGCATGAAACTCCTCCAGATTTGTAGCCAACTTTATTCCTTTCATAGCTCTGGCTTTCAAATACTTTGTGAAAAAAAATGTTGTCATAACAATAAAGCGTGAATAGGCAAATCCATGTATTCCCAGTTGTTGTCCCAAGCAAACAAGAAAAACATTTCACACTTCACTATTAATACAATGTCCCTTTGTCCCAACACATGAAAGAGCTATTTAAAACAAATAATTGAAGAGATAGCTACATTTTCATGGAAATCTGGAATTTTTTAAAATATTCAATGTATTTTCATGTGTTCTTTTGCAATTGAATTTTTTCCACCAGCTCTGACCAGGCAATACCACCAGAAAATGCCAGAAGATATATAGAAGGGCAATACATTGTGTGTTTCAGTTGCCTGTCATCAACTGAGAATATATTAAGGTAATTAAGAGCCCTGCTAGTAAACCCTGGGGCCTCTGCCCTCGGGTGGTGAAGACTGGTGCCAATGCACTGACTGAAATATTTGAAATCCACAATTCGTCCCAGGGTGTCAATCTGTAAATAGTTATTGATAGATGGCAGCTGGGCAAAACCAAAGATCCCAGGGCCAACAAGGAGAAAGAGTCTGACTGGTTTCACCAGTGTTACGTTTTTCTTCTTTCTGTAGACATTTGTATACAAGTTTTGGTGTTCATTTCATAAATGCACACTGTTCTTTTGTCATTAACTACGCTGTAGCTAAGCCAAACATTGGAAGGTGGATTAAAAGAAAGGGATTCTGCATTTTTCTCCTACCTCTCCCTTTCTTTTGTGTCTTTGCAAAGTTTATAGCACTTTATACATAGACATAGTACAGATCAACTGAGTCATAACAAGTACAGCCAGCTCTGTGTACAGAACATATCTCAGTGCAGGATGTGTACTCTGCTCTGAATGGTGTGTGGTTTGCTGATTTTTAGCATCTTAAGTATTCAGATTTTCTCCTAGGCTCCCTCAGAATTTTGTAGTAAAGATGATCTCTGAGTACTGAGAAAAAAAGTCTGCTTGGTTTGTTCATCGTTCTCACTATTAGCTCTCGTGGTCCGTATTTTTATTCTCTGCTCTCACACTTTATGCTGCCCAAAGTAGCCAAAAACTACCATTGTGAAACTACATAAGCAGGCAAAGTTCAGTATTGATAAAAGTTTGGCCTGCCTGTACCAATTCTTCATTTCTCATCCATTTTTGCTTGCTCAATACAACCATTTTCTTCCTGGCACGTTAGTCTTACTTTATTATGTGGTTAATGTCACATTAAGTCTTAGAAGAACCCAGACTTTTATCTTCCCTGTGTTCCTCAAAAACATAACATAACATAACATATAACATAACATATAACATATAGCATCACATGACATCATGTAACACAACATGACATCACATAATATAACACCTGAGGGGGCCTACAACAAAGCTGGGGGTGGACTTTAGGCAAAGATACATATTCATAGGATGAGGGGAATGGCTTCAAACTGACAGAGGGTTGATTAATATTAGAAATTAGGAAGAAGTTTTGCACAGTGGGGGGGGGAGGCCCTGGCACAGGTTGCCCAGAGAAGCTGTGGCTGCCCCATCCCTGGAAGTGTCCAAGGCCAGGTTGGACAAGGCTTGGAGCAACCTGGGCTAGTGGAAGGTGTCCCTGCCCATGGCAGGGTGTGGGAGTGGGTGACCTTTAAAAGGTCCCTTCCCACCCAAACCATTTTAGGATTCCATGTTAAAATAACTCCATGAAGCAGTGGGGCTTAGGCTACAAGCATGATACTCCTTCCAGAAGCCAACAGCAGCTGGAGGCTACAGCTTTTAGGGCCATAAGACTTTATTATTATTCAACACAGATTTCCCCTCCACACCAATTCCAAACACCATTCTACTTTCCCATAACATTCAGCTTTCCAGAGCTGCCTTAGGAGACTGACATTTGCATGGGAAAAAGCATAAACTGGATTTTGAGCCTAGAGCTTGGGGTCTGAGCCAGGGGACTCTGCAGGATGCAAAGTACAGGTGAAATGCCTGTGAAAGATCAGGTGTGTCCAGGTGGAGGGACTTAGTGAGAACATCCCTGTAGCTGGAATGATTTGGCACTTTCTGCCCTGCCCGTGGCAGGTCTAAGGGCTTCTCTGTTTCTCCTATTCGAGACAGAAAGAGTGTGAATTCCTAATTGTCTCCTCCTGCCCCTCAATGAGCTGTTTATAGGATTACAGGCTCTTCCTCCAGACCCAGTATCATGGTCTCCTGCCTGGGCTGAAGCAAGGGGCAGGGATGGGTTTGCAGCAGACGTGCCTCTATGTGTTAATTAAGCCTCAGCTCAGGGTGAGGTGGAGCAGTGGCCACCGGAGCCCCAGCACCCCACAGCCCCAGCCCCCAGACAGGCAGTGGTGAAAGCCCTGCTCTCAATGAAGACACTGGGAGCTCTTAAGACATCTTTTGAAAGAGATTAAACAGCCCCCACATTGGATTAGAAAGATGATGCCTGACACATTTAGTTTCCGTTACCTTTTGTGGGCCCGCTCAGTGCACAGACCTGTCCCAAACAGTGCATTATGATGCAAATCTCCCTGAATCCCTCCGGGATTTCACAGAATCCATAAGACCTTCACAGCAGGAAACTCTATTCTTGCTCTCTCTGCACATATCCTGCGTAAGCTGTGCCTAAGGGCCATCTAGAGGATGCTGAGCTACCAGAAAGCAAAGGGGTCAGGGGTTTGTGGTGAGAAAAAGAGGAACTTTAATCTTGGGATGCCAGTAAGTGGGGATGAGCGAAAGGGCCTCAGCATTCCTCGGATTTTCCCTACTGAAGTATGTCGTGGAGTAAATTAGAAAAATTCCCAGGCTGGATGGTGTGATTAGGAAAAACCGTTTGTTGCCAGAGGAATCACTTCATCTAAAAGTGACAAAGAATAGATAAGACTGAGCAAAATAGCCCGTTAAAATACTACGATGAAGTTCCATTCAGTGAAAATATTTTAATACACTTCTTTTCTCCAGCGCAAAGAAAAAGAAGGCTCCGGTGATATTTCCAAGAGAAATATGTATTTAATAGCTCTCATACACTTCCTTGAAGGAAAGTGCTCAAAAATCTGAGCCCACTTTTTAAAAAAGGGGCAGGGGAAAGAAATAATCCCGCGAATCATTTATCTCGCATGTGCTGCAGGGAAGGAACAATTTCTGCCCTCAGCTCATGACCGCAGAGTTATTTTGAGGGAGGTCTGCTATTCAAGCCATGCCGTTCTCTTATTTTTACTGGCACTGGGGAAGCAGGAGGTTGTGTGTGGAAAGGGAAAGGCTTTTTTGCCTCTGCTGGAAGTGCCAGCGCAGCTCGGCCGGCGGAGCAGAGACGAGTCCGCCACGCAGGCTCCAGTCCCCGCTCCCACCCAGCCAGACCAAAACCCAGGCTTGGCCCGAGAAGCTGATCAAACTCCATTTTCTTCAACAAATAAATGAAAAAAAAAAAAACCAACCAACCCAAAAAGTCAACCAGCTGGCTGAATCCCAGTTCACCCCCAGTCCATTCAACCCTTTCCCCCCCAAGCCCCTCGCTAGAGGAAGCCCAAGCCCGATGGCAGATGCTCAATAGCTTTGCTGCTGGATGTGCCAAAGCAAACAGGGGGAACTTTCAGAGCCCTCCCCACAAGCTTTGCAAACAGAAACAGGTCTTTCTACACACCTAAAATGTTTTAAAAAAAAAAAAGGCTTGCTCTTCAGAGTTTCTACTATTCTCTCTTGCCCTCAATTCAGCTTCACACTCCAAGAGGCTCTGGCAGGCAGAAATGTTAGTTTAGCTGTCACACCCCACAAAAAAAAAAAGAAAAAAAAAGGCAGAATGGTTCATTTTCTCCACTCAAGATGCAGAGAGACTTTGCCACAGACAAAGCTTTAAAAGCAAAGGAGTGGAGAACGCTTGATTCAAGTATTCACGTTTATTCAAGTATTCACATTTATTCGCCGCCACTAATTGAATTCAACGAGAAGTAGAGAAGTTCATTTTTTAGTGCAAACCCTTCAAAGCCTAGGCCAAAGCTGACAGGACAAAACAATCACAGATTTTGGTAGCTTTGTAAGGGACTCTCAGTGCATCTTCATTTCAGTTTATTGATCCTACTCCTTCAGTACACCTTCATATGCCCATTGTGTGTCCCTCCTTGGCCACTTGGATTTGGAGGCTCTTAATCTACTGAAACCTCAAATAAAATGAACAAAATTTAGGTGCAGTCTACAGGATAAGCAAATCTCTTAGATAAGCTGAGGTTTGCATGCTAAGAAACAAAACACACTGCTTCTCATGCTTCTCGGCTCCCTTTAATAGGATGCAAATAAAAAATAAAAAGGTAGGAGGCAGAGAATTGAAGGTATTTCTTCTGAGCCAAAGAGAGACCAGAGGACAGAAGACATCCATTACTGTATCCATAACCTCATGATCTAGACCACTGCTGGAAGGAGGTTTAACCACTGCAGTTAGTTATACTGCCTTACCATACCATCACAAAGTTCATGAAGTTTCCTTGATAATAAAGCATCATGCATTCATTTTATAATTGTTGGTAGCACAGGTCCTGTGTAAAGGTTTCCCTTTGATGTGTGTTTCTTTCTGGGTGACTGGTCTTTGTGAATAACTCTCCAGTAACGTGGCCCTCCCAATGGGGATTTTGTTTTTTAAGCCATAGTACGTTGCAAATTAACCCAGTGGAGTTCACAAGGGGCTTACGGGAGGTGTCAGAAAGAGAGCTTGTATTGTATCTGGGTTGATTTATGACCATCTTTAAGACTCCACCTTGGCTGCACTTTGCTCAGGGAAACCTGCTGTAGCAGGGAATCAGATGAGGATTTTAGCAGAAACCAAAAAATGAAGGGTTGAAGATCTAACCTCGTTTGGTACATTTTACTCCCTGCAAAATCAAATAACACACTGTGCATATGTGGGGGCTCATTTTACTTGTAATTGACTTGCAGGTACAGCAACACCATCTGGGACTGATAGAGAGTAGGTAGCTTTGGGGGATAACAAATCTTGCACAAAGCAGACACTGCCAAAAGACACAAGAACTGGTATTTAATCCCCTTGAAGTGCTCAGTAGGATGGGTAAATTATCCATATGACAATAATACCCGAACCCTAAGTCACTTTTTCCATCAATATCCACAAGACCTTTCCAAAAGAAATCAAAATAATCATCCATCTGTGACTTGCATGAAAGACCGCTCGGCAAACCAAAAAGCAGAGTTGGGTGGAGGACTCAGAAAGTGGATCCTAATTCCCTGTGGAAGTCAACACCACCACATCTCCCTTCCCACATTCAATTGAATCAGGAACTGGGTTTTTTTCTGTAAAATGTTTCATACTGACAGACTTGATATGGGAGTCTCCACGTTCCTGAGGAGTCCAGTGGTGCGCTGGCAATCCGTGCTCCGAGGCATCGTGGAGCTGTGCCAGGAGAGAGCAGAAGAGAGAGGTAAAATGAACAATGCCTTCCTGGGAGAAAGTCCAAGATTTGTTTCTTACCTCGACCAAAAGGCAGGAAGAAAACTTGCTGTTAGCCAAGCGGGCAGTTCTGTGGGGAAATGGGACTTCTGCTTTTGGGGTGGAACAAATGGAACAAAAATAAGGATACCACAATGTTCAACATGAATTCCAGTCTATTTGTTCAGTGATACACATGCTGGTCAATTCATAAGTTTACTGTTTTCTCTTAAAAATAATACACTGACATCCATCTGAGTCCTATTTTAATTTTTTAAATCCAACAACACAGTTGGGAGAACAAAGGGTATTTTCATGGTCCAAGTACTGGGCAGACTCTCCCAGCCCAATGGCTTAAGGAAGAATTTAATTTCTTTTCTGTAGCTGTATCCTCATAGAATACACCTAGAGAAGCTCAAACTGGAGGGAAATGTTGCATGGTCTCTGTCTTGGAAAGGCACATTTGCTTTCTGCCATAGAGTTCCTATAAGGCACCATGGACAAAAGGAATACAAAGAAAGCTTTAGTCCAAATGGACTCTCAAGTTCACAAAATATGTCATATGCACATTACTATTTTAGGGTACTTTTAAATTTTTTAAAAAAAATAAATTACCCTGTGGGAAAAGCTGGCAGCGTGTCAGCACCACAGAAACCTAATTTTAACTCCAATGAATACAACTATTTACAAGGCCCCCTTTCTGCAGAGGAAAAGTCGTGCCATTGCTGGCAGTTTTGATGTGATATGAACACATATTTCTAAGACATTCAAACGGACTGGCTTAACAAAATACTGTGTTTTTACTCATGCATCTTTAATGTTCAAACTGTTCTTGGCAGCTCCCAGTCAGGAGCACTGTCATTCAAAAGAAGAGAGTGACAGACATTAATATGGAAACATTTAACTGAGCCGGAACAATAATTGTGCCATCCGATTTTGTTTTGAGGAGTATTGACCTTGGTCTCCATGAGCAGACAAGATCCAACAGACAAAAATATGCACAGCATCAAAACCCTCATTTGAAACTAAAAATATCATCTCAGGGGCTGTGTGGGGGGATTCATGGTATGACACAACAGTGAATCAAGTCTTTACTACGGGAAACACTGATGCTGTGAAAACACTGTGCTGACACATCGAGGAAACAGCCTCGGAGAGGGGAATTCAGCATTGCACAACCTGCACAGAGCTTTCCCTGAATATAAATAAATTATAGGAACATATGCTCCCTGCACCACTCCCAGGTGCTGGAAGTGCAAGGAACAGTAATGAAAACCGAGGCTAGCAGGGAAAAATCTGTTGTCAAACACCACACTCAGGGAGTGAGGAGGGGGAACAGCTTTTAATGAAACAGGTCGCGACGGTTTGAGAGGAGCCGGCAGCAACAGGGGATGGTGGAGCTGATGTCTCTGAGTCTTCTCAGCCATGGGTAGAAGTGAGGGCCTTAACCTCTTGCAGACAGTGAAACTGTGGTTTATTACACCTATAAAAGCATGCAGGTTTTTTTTCTGAGACAATAAGCAGATGGTTGTCTTGTGCTCAGAAGCAAAAGGGAACAGATTCCTTAGTGTAGACATTAGATACTGATGATATGATAAATTATAAAGTATCTGTGTGAGTGTTTGGCCAGTTAGGGTTGTATCCCAGTGAAGTACAACCTTCTGCAGTGGCATTCACTGTCCATCACACTTTCCTTCTCAAGAGGAGGAGGAGGAGGGAGAAGGGGCAGGGGGACCCAACATGCAAAAGTAGCAGCGAAAAAATTTTTAAAAACCCCAGATAGATCACTGAAATTTTACTTTGATCATCCTTTTTATGAAGATGATCTCCAGCTACACTTGCCTGTTCACACAGTCCAGTGGGGTGATATCTCATCTCCCCCCCTGCTTGTCTGCAATCCAGCCCTGAATGACAGCTAGTGGGTTTTTTAGCTGGTGCCAAGGAGAAAAAAAAGGCTTTCCACTACCCTGAATTGGGCATTTGCAAACATCCTGCTATGTTTGTGTCCCTAGTGACCGACAGTCACTTTACAAACCATGGGGATAAATCCACAAGATAAACCAGATGGAATTTTCCCTCTACATGTGCATATGCTACTGCATATGTGTGTGTACTTATACTAATGCAACAGAAATCTCTGTCAAAATCTGAATTATGCTTCCAAGTTGCAGCCCACATTAATTTTTCAGGATTTGGAAACAGGCACTAGTCTTGTCTAGACTAGACTATCGTAATTCTCTGACAAATGGCATTTTTTCCAGCTGCCTAAACAGCCTTCACAAAAGTCCCGTCTCCTCGTGCTTTCCTCCATCCGGGAGAAACTCGAAAACACTTCTGTCTCTCTCCATTTTCCTCACTTTTAATCTCCTAATTTATAGGCAGACACTTGAAATTGCCACACATACATGTGCAAGAAAATCCCCAGAAGCCCCAATACCGACTATCTCTGTGCCTGGGCTTAACCTGCAGCACACAAACAGCAGCATTTCCCTGAAGGATGCTATTCATGCACTCCACATGATTAAGGATTTCCAGGCTCAAAGCCTGAAGATGCAGTTTGTGCACAGGCTGTTTTTTATCCACACACCCCAAAAAATTTAGGAACTGTTAGTCAGAGAGGCTGTAGCAGCAGTGTTGTTGTGGCGCGGCAAAGCGGGGTGAGAGGAATCATGGAATCACAAAATCAAGGGAGATGGGACAGAGGTCAAGACTGAGTCTTACTTGGGCTGACCTTAAATTTTTGGGAGTCCCAGCCATGACATGGTGCAAATTACCACTTTTTGGATCTACTCAGCTACCCCTGCTCTTTGCCAGTTCCCTGGAGAGTTGGTGGTATCCACCAGAAAAAGCATTTCCGAGGCATCCTGGAAAGGGTTTGGATGCAGGATGTGAGCAGAAGTCGATTTTCATGTCTGGAAGTCTCTCTGGAAAGGTTTCAAGCCACTGCCACTTTTTTTCCCAGACTGTCCTATCTAGGCAACCTCTAGGGAGTTTGAATAATTTCTTCATCACTGAGTAATTCAAACACATTCTTCACCTTGATGTGCAGCTCCAGTGAAGTCTTCCCTAAATTCCCAGTTTCCTTTGAAGACATATCTCTATCATCAGCTTAGAAAGTTTCCTGTATGAGATGACAAACTTTTTAAACCAGCACTTCTAGCTGAGATCTCCATTGCAGCAAAGCTGAAAGGGAAAGTCTTTGCAAACACCCCGGGAGCTTCCCATACTGTAGGAATGCAGTCACCCTTATTTTATTTGAATTTGTATTACAAAACCCCTACCAGTGACACACAAAACAGAGCTTTATCTTCCACTAGGTGTGTAAAACAGGCACAAAAGAAAGCCAGGCAGAAAGGGGTGAAGAGGGAGAACCAGCATAGAATTTTGAGAGTTTGAATTTTCAGGGTGGGTGGAATTAAGTGCCTTTTGGTGAAAAAAATTAGGTTTATTTGTCTGTAAGGTATTTATCTGTTGTACTTAACAACCCTACAGCAACCTGAAAGCTAGTTTTTCCCAAAAATCCCAGTTCTTGACATAGTTTGGATTTGACCTGATTTCTTAATCAAATAATTCTTTATAACTAACGAATAGCTCAAGCTGCAGGAGGTGGACAGAAGCTATATTTTTAAGGCAAGGGCATCCAGTACCTTTCAAAAAAAAAAAAACCCTCTACTAAAGCACCATTAAAGTTGTAACTAATACTGTGCAGAGCATCATAGAATGGTTTGGTTGGAAGGGACCTTAAAGATCCCCCAGTTTTCCAGGGATGGAAGGGCACAAGCCCTACCAGTTGTCAGAGGCAGCTGTGTGTCTGTGTTTTTTGCTGCTAAAAAGCACCGTGCTCCAGGAGATGGAATATTCTGCAGACATTCACAGATGGAGGTGCACAGAAAAAAAATAAAAAAGGTGCTTTAACACCTGCCTGTCTGTGCCAGTTTCTTTTTTTCCCCTCGGCTCCTCTGGCTTGTGTTTGGACACTTCCATTCTCCTCCTGGCACACATCCCGAGATAGGCAGTTGGGCTGTTTTCTAGGGAGGAGGATGGTAATTGGGGGACATTCCGCTTTTGATGTGCAGGGCAATTAAATCCTTCATGAATAGAGGGGAAAATGAGCCATTCGGTGTCACTTGAAAGCAGGGATGTGTAGTGCCATTCCTAGGCACCCGTGTGAAATACAGAGGGGCAGAAGGGCAGCCCCGAGCCCTTTATGCGGCGGCCAGAGCCGCCCGCAGATGCAACGGCACAACAGCCCATTCAGAGGGGAGACTATACAATAGGTCATGAGAAAAACCTGTTGCTCCTGATTAAGTTTGCAAATACTGTATCTGCGGGGATTCAGAGACCTCATGAAAAGTCCCAACTGGAATCGGGATGAGCGGCGATTCCGCACCGCCATCAGGTCTTATTCACCCAGCCTTCACCCAGCAGCTCACCCAGCAGCTCTCTCATTCCTTTGAAAGCATTATTGAATTACCATTTTGACAGGTTTTGGCTTCCTCTTAAAGTAGCAGTTAAGAATACACCCTGGAACAATGGGTTTGATTAATTAAAAGAACACGTTCACTCGAATACTCACATTTTTGCATCCGATCTTATGAACATTTCCAAGAAGGAAACAAACTGCTTGGGGTTCATTCTACCTTCAGAAGAGCTCATACAAAGGTTTAGGGGAATGTCAGCAAATCCTGATACTTTCTTAAAGGCCACAGAAATGTTTGCAAAGTGGCATTTAAGGAAGATATAGAGGAAACTTCCGTGTTAAATAGCAAGGAAAACGGGAGGAAAATGCATAGGATTGTTAACCAGTTTCTACAGTGTGTTCAAGGCTTCTCAAGCCATGAGTAATGTGGCTTGATCCCACAGCAGATGAGGCTTTATGTAGGAAGTCAAACTATGAAAGTCAGCATTATGCCACCTACGAGGACAAAGAGGCCAAATTCAGGCTTGGGGTAAGCACAGTCTTGGGAAGGAAAAACAAGACAGGTGAGGAGATTTCTGATTTGAGTCTGATTAAAAAAAAAAAAAAAAGAAAGAAAAATGGAAGGAAAATATTTCAAGTGTCTGACTGATTCAGGAGTGCAAACCCCATTTCTTTCCAACCACTGTGTGCTTTCACAAATCCTGCTCTGAACCGTCAGGACTGCAGAGTGTAAGATCAGATTCAGGCATGTATAGTTCCAGCTACCCAGATACACAGAGTTAAGGGAACCTGCATGTGGAGTAGGATGCCATGAAACACCTGATGCTGTAGCTTTCCTTTCTAAAACACTCCTCTAACAAAGTCAGTTCTCACTGAATGACTTGTGCAGGGTCTAGCTAACTTTATTTTTTCTTAAAGCTGCTTCCATCTGCGGCTGTTGGCATTTAGAAAGCACCTGAATCCATTTACAAAGCACAGCAGAAAGTCAGGCTGTGACCATCACCTCACTGCAGTGAAAGCATCCTCATGATCAACTGTTGGGCAGGAGCAGAAGACAATCAACTGCATAAAAACACCTCTGGGAATCAGCTTCACAGCCCTGTAAGTGTTAAGAAACCCATGAGGGTCATTTTAAAGTGATGACTTTGGGACACAACAGTTATGAAGGGTAAGGAAAGCCGTGCTGTGAGGTGGGAAATGACAGAGCTGGAGCTGATCCTGCTCTCCCAGTGGAGTGCTGCTCACTGGGGGCCCTTGGAAACCCAGGCAGCCAGGGCAGAGTCGAGGGTGCCAAGCTCATGAGGTGCCTTTAAGTCAACACTGAGCAAAACTGTTTATACAGAAAGAGGCAATTCACACAGAAGAAAAAAAAAAAAAGGTATTTGTTCAATTCTATAAGGATTCCAGAGTCTGGGCTTTTAAAGGTGCATTAGCACTCCTGTATGAACAAGTGTTTAGTTTTCCTTTCCATTGAAGATCCCCAGAGTCTTATCTAGATCCAAGTGGGTTTATACTTTAACTTTCAACATACCATTTTAAAGCAGAGTTTTAAGAAGCCTCTCCTGCTCTCCACTCCTCATACAGCAGACCCAGGGCCATGAAGAAATGCATGTCTATAACTGTGTGAAAAAAGATTGCTTCAGAAAGACAACTTACCTATGAATTAGAATAAAATCCCATGTTGCATTTTGCATTTTGCTACAATAATCTACAATTCTGTAATGGCCTCTTGGGAAAAAGACCATTTTCTTTGAAGTGTTGTTTTTCCAGTGCAGCCCAGGTTGTTTCAGTCAAAAATAATCAAGTGGTATTTTCCAAAGCAGTTGCAATGCAAACTTTATGTTATGACTGTCATTCAGGAGCAGCACAACCTAAATCAAAATGAATGCAATCAGACTACTTGATTCATATGCTATTGCATATGAAATTGCATATTGCACATGAAATGTAACATTCAAAAATTTCATGTACATACCATGGTATTCAAGTACAGCGCATTGTCTATTAAAACAGTGCCTAGAAAAAGCACTGCAAAACCAGTATTTGGTAACATATTCTCTTCATTTCATATTTCCTTCCTTCCCTTAAATCATTCATGAGTGTTTCAATGTTCAATAAACAGAAAATACAGGTTACAAATCCAACTTGCTATTTTGCATAATATTTAATCCATCAATCTGTTTAAAAAGAGCAGGAGAAAAAAATTCCTTATGACCTCATTTTCTACATCCAAAGTGACAAGATTGTTGGCCTATGCACTACAACCTACCTAAATTTTTCCTCTCAAGTGTTGCCAAGGAGGTATTCATACTTTTCCAAAAGAGCACATCTCGGGCCTCTGGCTGTAAGGCTTCATGCAGTGGTTAAATAAAATTAGAAATCCAGCCTAAAAGAAATCAAACATGTCACAGACATCTAGACATGATATTCCATTACAGATATTCCATTGCAGAAATTACTTGGAAATGCTACAGTTTGATGCTATGGTTTCCTTCATTTAATTTAAAATTACCTCAAGAATGTTAATCATCTCACAGCAGTAAATCCTCCTGTGTGCCAAGCATTTCCCAGAAAACCTAGAACTCTTTGTTCCCCCTGATTGGGATCTCCAGGGGATTAGGTGGTCTGCCCATAGAAAGGCAAAGGAGGGAGAATAATTCAAGCCAGTCTTTGAAGATCACAATGCCTCCTAATCCATGGTAACCACCGGCTTGAGTGGGAATCAACAGCAAGGATTCACCTGGGCCATAATTTAGGCTGGGTTACCTGAATACAGGTATTGTAGTTATTGACTCAAAGTATCACCTGAGAGCTACAACTGAGCCTGCAATCCTCAGGGTGCTGCACAGATCTCTAGGAGGGCAGAGTCCCTGCCCTTCAGGGGGGTGAACCAACTCCTGGTACAACAGAGGGTTGGCCACAGTGGTCATGGAGCAACCAACCTCTTCAGCTGCTGCTCGTGGTAAACCTGGCTGGAACAGGACATCTCACAGGACTGATGGAGCAGGACATCTGCCTGGATTCAAGGAGCAGGACATCTCACAGGACTGATGGAGCAGGACATCTGCCTGGATTCAAGGAGCAGGACATCTCACAGGACTGATGGAGCAGGACATCTCACTGTACTTTGATGCATAATCAGCCACTACCCATCAGCTGAGGTACTGCAGCTCATTCCACACATACTTTTAGCCCACAGCAAAGGCAAAGTCATGAGAATTGGCAAGACACTCTCCCACTGCAGAATTGCACCTTTTCTGCAGAAGCTCAGGAGCAGACACGAGGCTTGTTCTCAAATCTCTGCTGACACAGGGAAATTGGATTGTGTACTGGAGCCCTGGTTCTCATGTGAGCCAGGGTGGATGGGCTGTGAGCACAGACTTCTCTCACACACATCTGTCACACATCTGGGGGGTCACAGACACACAAGGATAGCAAAGGCTCCAAATACTGCATCTCACATAAGAAAACAAGTTTGGACTCAGCCATGTGGACTCAGGCTGCCAAGTAACTTGAGTTTCCAGAGTAAAAACACTTGTGCAAGTAATGGAAGCAAGAACTGAGTCTGACTCCAGAGCATACCAGGAGGGAAATAAAGAGGAGAAAAGGAAAGTAAAATTTCTTTCTATTGCATGAGGGAAAAGAGACAAGAAGTGGATGATGTGCCACTGCCAGGATTAATGAGCTCTAGAACACCTAATAAAAGTGTTCAGGGACTTCTGCAATCTCCGAAAGAAAGAGGTTGTGGAGAGATATCACTCTTTTCACACTTTCTACAGAAAAAAACAGGGAGAAAAAGAAGGGAAACATACTTGCAGTGCAGAGCAAAACACTCTGGGCTCTGTGTTTAATTAGGAATACAAACCAGTTTGCCAAATAGGGGTGGGAGCATTTCTAAGACACAGGAATAAACTTTCTTCAACAGAAGACATTTTCAAGGGAAACTGTTGTGGGCTCATAGAAATGCCTCCAGACTCCAGTGGCAGCTGGGGAACACAGGAGTGAATGATGACAGGCATTACTGGAGAGCCCAATGGTGAGTTGGGATAAAGGGTTTGTGGGGTGGAAGGAGATGGAGCATGAATATCATATTCCAATAGAAATAGTATTTTCAAAGTTAGAGAAAAGGATGCCCAGCATACAAAGTCTGGTGAAGGACTGTCAGAGCCATTTCTTAGAATGAATCACAGAATGGTTTGGGTTGGAAGGGACCTTAAAGCCCATCTAGTTCCAACTCCCCTGCCACAGGCAGGGACACCTTCCACTATCCCAGGTTGCTCAGAGCCTCATCCAGCCTGGCCTTGAACACTTCCAGGGATGGGGCAGCCACAGCTTCTCTGGGACACCCAACAGTACCCTCACAGGGAAGAATTTCTTCCCAATATCCCATTTAACCCTGCCCTCTGTCATTTTAATGCAATCTCCTCTTGTCCTGTCCTGACTTCATAATGCCCTTGGGCATTTCTCCACGCCCTTATCCAAAGTCCCTCTCCAGCTCTCTTGGAGCCCCTTCAGGCACTGGAAGGGGCTCTCAGGTCTCCCCAGAATTTCCCTTCTCCAGGTGAACACCCCCAGCTCTCTCAGCCTGTCTCCAGAGCAGAGCTGCTCCAGCCCTCAGAATATCATTTCCTGGTAAAAGCAGCACTGAAGAGACAGGTAACTGTGCTGAGGAGAACAGGAATGGCAGAACTGAGCAGACACAAGGACCCTTTAGGTGCCTGCCCTGGAGATGACTCACAGTGAATTCCCTGGCACACTTGGAAGCTGCAGCAATCCTGTTCCAGGTGAACAGCACTAAAGAGCAGCTACAGGGCAGAGCAGATGCAACCACAGACTGTGCTGGGGGGAGGAAAGCAGGGGGAAGCTCCAGTGAGGAGAGACAGGCTGGTCCCAGGTGGGATCATGAAGAAAACACGTGGGATACAGCCAAAATAAACAGGAGACAGACCTCAGGCTGTGGCAGCGGAGGAGGAAGACACGGATGTGCTCAGGGAGCTGTTTCCAGAGGCTGGGAGAGCAGGGAGAGTGTACCATGCAAACAGCCTTGCAGAGCCAGAGCCTGGCCACCTATTTCCATATCTGCACATCTCGGAGGGAGGGTCCAGGCAAGCCAAACAGAACAGAAAAACCATTCATTTTCTGGAACTGGCCAAAATTCATCAAGTGCCATAAGAAGCATGAGGAGGGAGCAGCTGTACATACAAGCCCAGGTTTTATTTGAGGGGATTTTACAGCAAGCTCAGTAGCTGAAAGGGCTGACACCACGATGCAGAGGCACCATTCCAACCTGAGGGAAAGCCAGAGGATTTATCTACTGGTCAAGCATTAAGAGGCAGAAAGTAGGTGTGCAGAGGGTACCACGACCGACAGGAGGACGAGTCTGGGCAGCTTTAAAAAATCCAGCCCAGGGAAAACCCTGTTTGTTTGGATGGAGCCTATTCATCCAGGCAGTGACTCCAGGCAGTGGCATATGGTAACAAGCCAAATGGCAGTGAAACATGAGTCACAGGAGACAGGGATGAACTCAAGGAAAACCAGTCAAGGCTAACCAAAGGATGGCATGAGTGACAGGAGGGAAAGACTCAGCCCAGATGGCACAAAAGGAAGAAGTTGTAAGACACAGGGTCAGCTGCAGCTCCACAGAGCAGAGCCACAGGTGGGCTCATAGGAGTAGACTCACAGAAGGAGTGGAGCCCCATAATGGGAGCAAGATCCACTGAGCAAACTGGACAGCCCAGCCCTGGATCAGTACCCAGGGCTCCAGGAGAGGATAAAACACAAAGTTACTTTCAATCCACTTACAAAAAGTCACTCTTACAACAGTTAAAGCAAGTGCATCTCCTCCTCCTTGGCTCCAAAGTTCTGGGAGTGAAAATAGTAATTAGCAAAATAGCCTATGTTTATATCTACGTAACTGTGATATTTTACAAAGAAAATGTCAAGAAAAATACGAGTGGTGAGAAATACACTCTGTCTAAACCCCACCTATAGCACGTGGCCACCTAACATTTCTGCAAATACCTTTAATTGCACCTAATGCCTTAAAAAAGGCCTCACACTTGTTGTGTGCTGTGGCTGTGCCTCCCCTATAAAGAGGCATAAACCCTACACCAGTTTCCAGCTATTCAGCAGAAAAGGCTAAACTGGCTTGTGTTCATTCCTCCCGACCTCACAGGGAGAATAAATACATTGAACATCAAGAGGAGTACAGGTATTACTCTAAGCAGACTCTATATAATTGCTAAAAATAGATGCTATGGAAAATCCCTGTGCTTTAAGCCACTGCAGCTTTGGGCCAAATTCCAGAGGCTGTCACAACTGACAATGTGCACATTTGTTAAGCAGCAGCACAGGCCACATCTAGTTGATTGGGGACTTCATAATGTATGTTTTACTAATGAATTTTATGCTAGTTGTGCCAGATCAGCAAGTTTATTTGGGCACATTCACGCAGATTGTACATCGACTTGGAGCAGAAAGAAAATCCTTCAACTTTCCAGTGCTGTGGAATAAAGGGGATGTGTTCTCCCAGTCAAGGAGCACATTTGGCACACTGAACAAGGGTCTTGAGGGCTTTGAGGAGGGTCTACCACAGCATGGTTAGAATCTCTTGCATTTTGGAATGGACTCTTTGGGGGAGTAAATATTTTTCCCATTATATTTCCTGTACAATCTGTGGGTTGAAACGGGGTAAATAACAGAAAAATCATTTTTGCTCACAAGAAAATGTGTTTGGAGCCCAATATTGTGTTATGCCCATTAAGGATGTTGGAGAGGGAGGGTTCCTGCTGCCCTTTTCCCAGGCTGAGCTCTGGCTCAGGTCCTGGGGCTGTGGAACTGCAGGCAGGGCTGATGCTGGTGTTGCCTCTCCCACTCCTGCCCATCACTGTCCTCCTCTTCCTCGGGCCTTCCAGCTGTGACTGCAGGAGTTAAGTCCTCAAACATAGGATAAAAGGTGATTGTGTCACTAAGGCTGCTTCTTACTGGTGCTCTCCTTAAAACTGGCCAATGAACCTGCCCCTTTGGCTGCTTCCCATCTTTATCCCTTTCCAAATATGTCTCTCCCTCTCCTGGATACCTTATTGCTGCAGCCCTGCATTAAGCAAACCAGGGAAGCCCATTGCTCATCTTACCTGTGTTAGGGACAGGAAAATCCAGTAGTACCTGGGTGAGCAAGGCTGAGAGGAGCAGGTACCTGCCTTTACAGCTTTGCTCCATCCCCTCTTAGGGCTCTAAGAACTTAGCCAAGAGAGAAAATACAAGTATTATTAGGCTGGGAGAGGAGTCAGCATTTCCAAGTGAAAAATTGTTCCGTAGGCACAGTGCAAGCAGGGAAGAAAATCTCATTTCATACAATTTGTCACTCTCCTTTGATTAAGTCTTAGCTTTCCACGTTTCCACCCTCTGTGCTTCTCCATCCCTCTCTCTCTCCCCAACCCGCCCAGTCCCCTCTCACAATTCCCAGACTGTGCCTTGAACAACAATGCCCCATCTGAAAGGCTATTATGCAGATCCATGAATACATAATTCAAAAATCCGAGCTGCCACTGACAGTTGCCCTTAACTTTTTTAACCCCGTTGCGGGGCCGGGTGGCGACGTCGGGCTGCGGCGGCCGACGGCAGGAATATGACACACGCAGGTTTTCCCACAGCCTTTCGCCCCTTCTCCAGGCTAATCCCATTGAGGGCATTGATGCCTGGAGCACAATGCAGGGATTCCCCGCCGTGGGCCGGGGACTGGCCGCAGCTCAGCCACCCCGTGCCAGGGGGATGCCCTGCCACGGCTCGGATCTGCTTTTTTTTTTTTTTGGGGGGGGCGGGGTAGCAGGAACCTCTTCGCAGGGGATCCAAGTCTGGCTGCAGGAGATGGAGCCACTGTGTGAGTCTGAACGTGAGAAACATTCATTTATTCATATTATATTGTTATATTATTCATATTATATTATATATTATTCATATTATATTATATATTATTCATATTATATTATATATTATTCATGTATTCATTTATTGCGCCGCTGTTCCGGCACAGCGAGCAAAACTGTAACGCAAAAACTGCTGCTGTAAAATAAAATACCAAGAAAACCCTACTGAATAAATATCCCAGTGCTCTTAGTGGTTTGTTTCTGCCTGTTGGCTGCCTCTTGCCCTTTTAGGCTAATTTTGGAGAACACCAAGAAACAGGGCTTTATAAACCATCATTTGCACACCTCCAAACCAAGAGCGGCTCTTGCAGTTTAAAGGGTAGCTGGGTGTGTTTTGTCTTTGTAACCCACAGACTGACCCACAGCACTCTGTCACTTGAAATCTGGCTCTGCACAATATGCCACCCCGTTAACTTGCCCCACAGCCCAAATGCACCCTCAGTGTCTGTAAAACAGCCCTTTTAATTTAGGCCACGAAGGACAATTTCTGATCAATGCCAGGCCAGTTTAGTGTTCTCAGTACTTTGTAGGGGTTTCCCAGGCAGCTCCATCCTCCACTGAAGAGCAAAGAACAGTCACCCTAAAGGTAATTTTGGCATTTAAATTAAACCACAGCAGCTGTGAGCCTTTTTGCCTATTTCCAGACAACTGTAGTCAAAGCCAGTACAGTGACTCCTTGGTGCCCTGAAAAGATCCCCAACAAGAGAATGAGATAACCAACTCTTTAGCCAGTGGATTAATAGATAGTGAAAAGCCTGTCTCTAAAATTCAGCACAAGCATTTCTAATGGTCTACAGACAAGTGAATGATGGCCTGATTTTTATTAAGTCTCACACAAAGGTGAATTAGTGTCCTTTGCTATGGCAACAGCAATAAAAGGATATAGAATGACTCCAAAAGGTCCTGGCTGCTGGGGAAATTGGTTGGCATTCTGCAAGCCTATTCAACCAGGAAAGGGTTTAATTATGTGCATTTCCCCCAGGTTGGTGGGTCCCATCACGTGCTCCCCTCCATCCAGCAGCCAGGGATGGGACAAGAGGAGAGCAGGAAATAGAGAGCTCATCCAGACCCCTCAAATGGGGTGGTGTAGCAAGGAAACCATCCTGCTGAAAGGAGGGAGAAGGACATGGTTAATAATTGCTACCCACTGAAAGTGTTGGGGAAGAAAATAAGGAAAGAAAAACAGCAGGTCAGAGCCAGCTTGAGGCTTCCCACCAGCTCAGGTAAAGAGGAAGCTCTGCTTCATCAGTCAACTGCACACCCAGAGCTACAAGATACCTGGTGTTGGCACTAACAACAGGATTTACAGGACTTTTTGCCAGCCAAAAAGCCACACACTCTGCCTGGGTCCTACAGCTGTAGGGCTGGTTTCTTATGGCGTGGACCTCATGAAGGTTCAGTGCCCTTTTCCACTGATTGCTCTCATCTCCTACAGATCCCACTACCCAGAGACTTGTTAATGACACCAAAAAATGCCTGGGAAAAAAGGACATTCTCATTTACTCTGAAGGGAAAAAATGGAATAAACCATAAGAGAATGAGACTGGTTAATGTTATGTTTCTGGAGAAAGTTCCTGTCCTCTGTTTTTATCTGAAGGACCTTGCAGCTGTGTGGTAAAATATGGTCTTCCTTCACTTTTAGTTCAAAAATACCATTAAGCTGCCCTAAGAACAGGAGTCTTGAAGTCTTGCATGAACCCATCAAGCATTTCAGTCGTCCTGATCCCAACTGTGGATTTCAGCCTGATTGGGTTATTCACATCAACCCATGTTCCTCATCTGCCCCCACAATCTTCACGGGGATATTTCAATTTTCACCTTATCTGTCATTTCCTTGATAAAGCAACTGCTTGGTGGGCTTTCACACCCCCCCCTGCAGTGCCCATTGCCCATTCATAGAATCATTTAGGTTAGAAAAGCCCTACAAGAACATCAAGTCCAACCATTAATCCAGCACTGCAAAGGTCACTAATAAACCATGTCCCCAAGTGCCATGTCTACATGGCTTTTAAACCTCTCCAGGGATGGTGACTCAACCACTTCCCTGGGCAGCCTCTTCCAATGCCTGACCATTCTTTCAGTGAAGAAATGTTTCCTAGTCTCCAATCTAAAACTGCTACAGATTGAGGCTGTTTTCTCTTGTTCTATCTCTTGTTACCTGCGAGAAGAAACCAAATCCCACCCAGATCCTCCCTCCTGTCAGAGAGCCAGAAGGTCCCCCCTGAGCCTCCTTTTCTCCAGGCTGAGCCCCCCCAGCTCCCTCAGCTGCTCCTGCTGCTCCAGCCCCTTCCCAGCTCCGTTCCCTTCCCTGGACACACTCCAGCCCCTCAATGTCCCTGTCTGAGGATGTCAGAGTTGCTGGTGGGGCTGATTAAATATCCCTTTTTTTTACAGGAGGAGGAATGGTGCCTTTGCAGGATTAAGTGGCTCAGCACATTGCTCTTGTCAGGCTGATGCAAAATGGAGCATCAGGGCAGCTCTGGCTCTGAGGAGCCCTCACTGCCAAAGAGAACCACAAACTGCTTTGTCAGAGCAAAAATCAGCAGCAAGGAGTGACTAAAGGAGGGGGAAGAGACTGCCAGGAGTGCTTGAGGTCACAGCCTGAGAGCCCTAATCAATAAAAATAAACGGTAATCTTCCCCCAAGGAAATGTTCTGTATCTTTCAATCTCATTTCTCCCGGAGTTGATAGAAGCAGAGGGGAAAGGCATTGACTTTTTGTTCCTTTTTATCTACTCAAATGCACTGTGTACTGACTGTCTTAGCTCTGACTCCACTGTCGTCTTACCTTACTTGAAATTCTTCCAGACAGTTTGATAAATGATTTGTCAAATGGTCCAGCATCACTTGTTCCTTCCACAGCCCCATCAATAGAACATGCTCTTAAAGTACAGATCCCCCAAACACCAGGGGGAAAAACCCTTTCAGGATAGCAGCTGCACACTGCATATGTGCTGTGTTTATGGAAAGAGTAAACACAAAAAACAGACACATTTGGTTTTAATTCATTTTGACTGACCCAAGGAGTCCTCCCCAGAGATAATACTCAGGTCAGCCCATAAATTTTCAAATAAGTGTGCATGATTTTCTCTGCACGTCCTCTATTAAACAAGCCACAAAGATGTGTGGGGAAGGATCTCTGAGCAGACACTGACACAGAACTGGTGTATTTGTGGGATAATTCACCAGAGAGGCCCCTCACTGTACCAGCACATGCCACAGCACAGCTCAACAGCCCGTGTAAAACCTGCTCCTGTAGACAGAAGTGCCTCATGTCACCAGAGGCAAGAGTCAGAGGCTCAGACACAACACACTGAATAATATCTTGCCCTGCAAAGAGCCTCCCTGAAGCCAACAGATGAAATCATGGGCTCAGATATCATTCAACACCGCTATCGCAACGTGATCCACGATTACAGCTCCTGGGAAAGTGTTCCCACTTCTTCCCTCCACCCAGTTTTTGTTGAAGGGACGTTGTCAGAGAAGATCAAGTGTTCATTTTTTCTCTTAGTTCTTCATAGCAACACAAAGCTGGAAAATTCTGCAGCAGATGCCAAAACACGGCCCTTTTGATTAGAACCAAAATGCTGTAATGTTTTACGTCCTCTGCTGCAACGCTGGACCACACTGTGGTGTCCTGGCTCTCCTGGAGTCCACCTCATCAAAACATTCCTCGTGGGCTTAGCCTTAAGCATCTGTTTATGTGCTCTGCTGAACCCAAGCCCTGCAATGCAACTGCTCCTTTTGTTGATTTCAGTGTTATTTTAAAAGATGCTTAAGTGGCCCCCGATTCAAATCTCTTACATGACTTTGAAATTTGAAAGTCCTGAATTAACTTTCAACAGAGATGTAGCTGGAAGCACAGGAGGACAGTCCTGATGATCACCAATTTATCTTAATTCTCCAAATTCAAGCCAACTGCTCTCAATAATATTCCACTGAGGAGGTGATATCGATGAAACTCAGCCAAATACAAGAGCAAAATCCCTTTTTTCAATTAGATTTTTTTTTTCAACATTTCCAAAACAGAGTTCCACCATGCAACAACATCTTGAATTAATTGAGCTATGGGCAATCCTTGTTCTTTTTGTGTACTATGAAATGTAGGAAACACAGATGCTGCCTGTTTAAACTGTCAAACAAGTTTCCTGATGGTAGCTATCGTGTCTGCTACAGACTTGTTGGTTTAACAAATGTTGTGGATGCAAAGTTGGAACATGTGTGTAAAATATTCCAAGCTATAAACATCAGAATCATTAGAAATTTGGTAAAGGTTTTTTACCAGCATCGTGAGAAGAACTGTAACTGCTCTGGCCATTTTTCCATTTTCTGTTTCAAATACAACCACACTTCCTGTGAAAAACCTCGTCACCCAAAACAAGAGACCCTTAGATAAAACTTCAGGCAACTAAGCAAATAGTTGGCACATAAAAAGTCTTCCGTTTTTCTTAGTTCAAGTTAACAACAAAAACAACACTGCAGGTAATTTATGGCCTTTCTTACTACTTGAAAAATAGGAGGATCAACTCAGCAAGAACACTGTGAAATCTCAGATAATGCATCTAATGGCCAGATACCATCTTTCCACACACATTTCTATAGGTAGAATTGTTGGGAAGGACGTCAAGCGTGAGATCTTTAGGGACCAGACACACCAAAGGGACCCGTGCAGGTGTGCAGGAGGAAAAAGGGACAAAGCCACGGGTGAAAACTTCCAGAAAAGAGGCGAAATCACAAGATATATGGTTATTCTACTGAGCTCCTGATGTCAGAGGTGATACAATTCACCTGAGCTTGTAAATTCACATTATACCCCAACTTCCACCTTCTTTGAGGGACAAGTGTTTACAGCTTGGCCATGGTACAAAGTTATGTTTTGATCCAGAGGACATTTACTTCCAGCAAAAATAAGATGAACAGATAATTATTAATTGTATTTATAGTACCACCTGAAGGTCTGTGAGATTGTAAACCTGATTTTACCTACTTTAAAATACACTAATGAATACTGATACAGAGAGATTTGAAAAGAATCCCAGACGCTGGCTGGAAGAGGAACTGGGAAACCCCTTTCTTCTTGTGTCAGAGTCAACTTTTTACTGAATATCCAACTATTAATGTCAGAATTGAACTTTTTATTAAATATCCCAACTATTATTACACATCGTTCCCAAATCTTTGTTTGTGAAGCCTAGCCATGAGACTACACATCACTAGTGGCTGCAGGACTTCTAATGAGGACAGGCTGCTGGTTTTTAAAGCTATCATATAATTTCTGCTTGATGCAGACTGAAAAAAAATGAATATTCTCAGTGGAGCCCATTCAGAAGAGCACTCAGGCTCAGTGAAGGCCAGACATGGGTGTGTTTGATTTCCCTGACCTTACTTTTGAGAAAAGTGGAGTCACTTCTCAATAAATACAGAAGGGGAGGAGACCATTCCCACTCGGCTGCCTGGATTTTAGTCACCTCCCTGGCCACACTCAGCGAGAGCAGTTCAGTGAAGGGATGTTGTGAGACTGTCAAAGCACTTTCAAGTACCAGCAAATTGAAAAACAAGGCGCCCACGGGGGGAGTGGTGACATTGTGAGGCCGTAGCCCTGAGGCATTTTGGATCGATGTACAGTGAGCTGCTCGCAGGACTTAATGAAACAATTACAGCCCTCCCGTTGATTGCCTTTGTTTCCCCCCACGGATCAATAGATTATCCACTGTAAATGTCGATTTGTTCCTTCTCTCCGAGGTCACTCTGCAAGGGAATGATGAACAAGCTAAACATGCTTTGGAACTGCTGCTACAGATAAATGTCTCAGTTTCTAAGGACTCTCAAGAACTGAAAGATGCTCACATGTGCAAAAGAAAAACTGAGGACACAACAACAGCAACAAAGAAACACAAAGGAAATGTGAATGGAAAAGCAGCTGTTAAAAAGCATCAAAATCTTCAGTGCATTAAATGGGAGGTATATTTTGATAACTTCTCTTTTTTGGATTGAGTGGGCTTTTTGTTAGGAGAGTCCTGTCTTTTCAGGAATGTCCATTTTTAATTTTAGCAAGTCTCGTTTTTCTGCTTAATTGTTCTGCTTTTTCCCCATCGTGTAAGCAGTAACTATTTTTTATTTTACAATACAAAGCGATAAATGAAAAGTACAGGTTTAATATATTAAAAGCTGACCAAAAGAAGCTCCAGAAGCTCCAGTTTCATTATACAGCACTGGGTTCCTAGAGCATCTCCATGCATGAACACAGGAGGTTTGAGAGGATCACCTGAGGCAGGTATTGATTTGAAGTGAAGGGTGACAGTCAGGACACAGGGAGCTGCATCCAAGGCCAGGCTGGATGGGGCTTTGAGCAACCTGGTCCAATGGCAGGTGTCCCTTCCCAGGGAAAGGAGTTATTCCTCCCTTTACTACAGCCAGCTTAGTATGGAGTACAAGACATCTGGGATTTTATGGAGTACAAGAATTTCAGGGCTGAGAATAATCTCAGCTTTAGGACATATGCAGCAGCTGTTGCAGCAAACCCTCTTCAAGTTTCTGGACATCGTAATAATGAATTTGTATGAAAAATAATAAATAACTTAAAATTGGGAACTTAAAATTGGTTTTTTTTTTTCAACCGATCTATTTTTGCTTTCATCTTGAGCAACAGAAACTAATATATTCACAAAGCAAATGGGCTGCAATGCCCTTGGCAATAAAGTGTTCCAGTCTCCTGACCTCTTAGTTATTGGAAACCTTATTTCAAGAAACATCATTTTATGCCCTGCATAGGTGAGAAAGAAATCCTGATAGAAAAATAAGGTTTAAGAATGAAAGAGGGATAAGGAGAAAGCAGAAAAATGATGCACACTTGACTTTTTTTTTAGCTTTCACAATCAATGCACTACAAAACTCACCAAGACATGTCTTGGCAATCAAGAGACTTATTTTCTGGGGGACAGATGTGAACTGAGCATTGGTTTTTCTAAAAAAAATCCTGTGTTTGACTTAAAAGTCAGTTGGCTTTGAAAAGAAAGGACTTTAGCTGATTTTTAACAAATTTGTGCTTCATTCAACTGACACAGCACAGAGCTTTGTCAACCCCCCCCACGCAGACAATATTTATTTTCCTAATGTATCACAATTAAGAGCAGAGTAAAAAATTAAACTCAGAATGAGATGTTAATAAAAGAGACCCAGAAGATCTGGATACTCAGACAAGAAGTAACATTAGTGCTACAGTGACCTGCACAGGCTGGAAATGCCATCTGGTGGCTGCAGGTTCAGAGCAGTTCAGGAGAGAAAAATTAAGTTTGCTGGTATAGTAAGGGTTGGTTCTTCACCATATTTTACTGAATTGTGGAAGATAAACAGCAAACAGCGTTCTGTGTTAAACAGAAAATTGAGTTAGGATAGTGACAATTACTATTTTGAAAAAGCAACATTTATTTGCTGATGAAAAACATTGAAATTATTATTATTTTGATTACTGGAGCAGCTGGCACTAGGGCAGCACACTAAAAAAGTGGACCAGTGGGACAATACTTAAGAAAGCTCAATAAAATACCTTAAAAACATGACTTTAAGGAAAGGTAGTTGGGATTGGTGAGTTTAGAAAAGACACAGCAGGGTGACTTGGCAACAACCCCCACAAAGGTCTGGTGCTGTTGCAAAGAGGAACCTCATTGATGGCTCTTCATATTCAGGGCCAAAAGGATGAAGATACTGAATTATAAAAACTTCCAGTATTTCAATATTTCCTGCATGAAATCAGTCCATGGAGCTTCATCAGAGATGAATGCAAACAGGCTCTTCCCCCTGAGGGATGCTGGGTGTATCCTTGCTCAGCTCCAGCTTGGAGGAGACAGGGGAGAAACAGCAAACATTTTTGAAATTCCCACCCAGCCCATGCTTTTCTGCTCCTGTGTAGACAACAAGTGAGAATTTCAACGGAATTCATATGATTTCATTCCTTAACTTGAGCTTTTTGCCATCAGTGCAGTACCTCACCCTTAATTTATTTTTATATTCTACAATGCCCCATTGATTCCTCCTGGACAATGACAATCAGATGTCACAGACAAAGGGAAATGAATGAAATCTGACACATTTATTTTAAAGCCTGCAGCAGACTAAATTATAAATAAATCCTGCTTTTTCTGCAGCACAAAGGTTGCAGACTGACTGTCCCCGTGGACTCTGCTCTCTTCCCACTACTTAACAGACTTTCCAACACTTTCTTTTGTCCTGATAGCAATCTCTCAGCAGGACTTTTGGCAGACACATGTATTATGTGTCAAAACTGAAGTGGAAATAACTGATGGGAAGCACAAAAATCTGATGGGAATAGTTATAATAAGGAAATGAATAAACATCAAAACAGTAAAACATAACCATGAAGAACAGAGCCAGAAAGCTTCTGAGCTGCTGCCTGTCTGAGATGATCAGTGAGAGCCACTGTTTTCAGAGTTCAAGGAGTTTTGTATTAATATACATAGCATTAATATATGCAGTACTTTGGTTTGTATGTTAATTCAATCCATTTACATTCCTATTTAATAGTTAGAAAGCAAAGCTCTACAAAGCTCTCAGAAGATGAGCTTTAAATGTGCTATAAATGCACATAGTAATTAATTTATAGAATACTGTTAACTTAGGAATCCACTAACCACAACCAACACCTGGACACTAAATTTAGTGTGAGTTACTGTTGTACATCAGCTTCTGTAAATGGCCTTTTGGCTTATACAACATATTTTAACACCACCCATTATCTTTGCACTTAAACAGTTCTGTTCCCAACAGTTCTGTTTAGTAAGTGCTTGTGTACTCAGAGACTTAGTCACTGTGCTTTTCACCAAAACCTCATCTAAAATAAGCTTTTTTATACCCCACCTAGCTGGTACACTCAGTGGATTAACAGCTGTGGCTAACACAGATGGGTAGCACCGTGTATAAATGCTGTTATTTATGATATTTGTCTTCCACAGTGTACTTTTATTTACCCAGGGAGACTAATCTCTGTCTCATAACTAAGGCTATTTACCTGTTAATTCTCCTCTGACCAGCAGCCACCTCCAGTGCCTCCCTCTGTCACTCAGGGTCATCACCAGCCCTTCCTTGGTGTTTTCTCTGTGGCACCTTCCTCAGATGATGCAGAATCCCAACACAGATCACTGCCCTGGCCTCCTCAGGACAGCCACACTCAGGGCTTGGAAACTCTCCAAAACTTTGTCTTAACTTAAAAAACCCAAATCATTTGGCAAGTGGAAACACAGTCTGGCTTTTTTTTTTATACTCAGTATGTGAGATCATATGCAAGAGGTTCTGTTTTATAAATATACTGGGTAAAAGATGTGGCTACAATGCTCCAGGAAACACTGATTTTCCTGAAAGTGGGGAAGATTTCTTCCAAAAGCAGAGTCTTCTTGTAGCAGGGCTGGGGCAGAACAAGCAAGAAGAGCCATAAAGGCTTGAGGGGGACAGTGGAGATGGAGGGGCTGATCAGAAAAGCACATAATATATGTCTGGAGGATTATCTGGGACAACCAGGAGGAGAAGGAATTCAGAAATATATGGCTGATCAGGCTGGAGCTTCAGAATGATAATACCTGTAAAGATATTCACAGAACTTCAAAAAGATTGATGGATGCAGACTCCAAAGGAGCAATGCAACAGAAAAAGTCTCACCAATATTTTGAGCAAGGGGCTTTGAGAAAAATCTCCTTCAGGAATCCAGAATTACCTGGAATTCTGCCTCATTCAGTGTTTGGTTATTTTTGTGGACATAATCTGTATTTCTGTGTTGCTAGTTTGGCTCCTTTATTAAGAGACAGGTTTTTGTTCAACCAACTAGAAATGGTACAGCCTAACTCAAATAAACAGCTAGTCCTATCTAGTCTCCATTTGTGAAAAGCCTCTTAATTTTATTTTACTCAGACAAGAAGTATAAATTACATTTCAAGCATAATCTCTTCATTAATCTGTCTAGCTAGAACTAAAACTCAGTTCCAAAATGTGGACATGTGTTTTGAACATGATTTTGAACATTGATTTTGAAAGTTTCCTTTCCCATAACTCTTTGATGGGCTCTTTGATTTTGTTGTTCACTGGACACTTGGTCAACCTCCAGGATAATGAATTCCCAACAAACGATTACAGAACTCACACTCAGAGCTGTTGCTTCTTGTAATAATTCACAGAGACTGGAAATAACTTTATTTTCTACACTTGCAAGTCTAACAGGCCTTGCTGAAAAGCAATTCCAAACTCAACATGCGGGTTCTTTTGCATTTACCAAAATGTGTTGATGCTGGAAATGAGTAAGCTCCCCATTTATTTCCAATTAAAACAAAAAAATGGTAATTTTTTAACGCTGGTCACGACTCTGCATTTTCTTACCACCATTTAATGCTCATTTATCAACAGAAGATAGAACAAGGCAACCTTACATTGGGGATTAACTCTCACCAACCAGCTACACCAAAAAACTTCCTTTAAAATAGTTTGTACTAAATTAAATATCTCTAAATTCAATAATTGTCAATGACAACATCCTCAATAAAACTGTAATGGTGGTGAATTTTCAGCTCCACTGAAGTCACTGGCAAAGTTAACAGAACTTCATCCTCAGCCTCCATCCCCCTTCTAAAAGAGGGTTAGAGGTATCAGTCCTTAAAAACACTGCACCAGGTTCCTTCTAAAATAACACTAAAGTGAGTCAGATCTCAGCAAACTACAGGTGAACTCAACGTTGGAGTTAATCTCAACGTTGACTTTTTTTAAAATATAAATATATATTAGGGTTGGGTGAGAGTCAGAAGCTCAGTTTGCTGTGGGGCTGCAGTTCCAGTGGAGTCACGAAGCGAAAGCACCATTTCAGAATTCACAGAAAAATGGTCATTTACCTGGAGTGGTCACGCTAAGGACAACTTCAAGCCGTGCTCAATTTTCAGTTTTACACTTATCTATCTCACTTTTCTTTAACTGCAGTCCTTAAAAGCTCCCCAAGAGAAACAGAGCATCAGATCAGAGTGTGATACAAGGCATATCAGGAACAAACACGGGCACAAAAAGATGGGGACATTAGGTCAGCTCCCTTGAAATCTAACAGAAACTTCTCCAGGAGCTCAGTGAGGCCATCATTAAATGGTTTGGATAATCTTTTAAGATTTTGCAAGTCCTACAGGAATTTCTCAGTGCCTCTGAACTGATTTTTGTATCATACAAAAAGGTTTTCTCATTTATTTTTTCTTGCATCACCACTTTTCAACACACGGGGTAGGCAGAAAATGTTACACCATTTGACAAGTCATTGAGGGGCAAGAGGATTTTCTCCACAGAAAGGAATTCTTCATAATAATCTTCATGAGTAATAGGTTTAGATAAGACATGGACAAACTGGATGGTACAGAAACTTCTCAGTATCAGGCAACAGATAAACACATACCTGATATGATGCTGAGAGGAATGACCAGTTTTGTTGCAGACTGGCAGTAGATCAATACAATACACTCCAATTAATAAAAAACAAAATTCCTTTTTAAAGTTACTGTCGAAGCTGTGCTCTATACTGATAATATTACAGTGATCAAACAGATACAGGGGGAAAAAGTTAAATCTGCAATGCACTCGATTTCCCAGATTCTTGTGTCTTTTCCATGTAAAAAATAATGATTAATAAAATTGCTTAAGTGTTTAAAATTCAGTCAAGGCCATGAATGATAGGAGATGTAACTCTCAGGGAGTAAAATAGAATTTGGTTCCTTTCTGGGGGAAAACCACCCACATATCCTTCAATAAGAATCTTTGTTCAAAGGTTAACAGGAAACTTCAGGTTGATTTAAGGTAAATGTCAGCTCCTGTTACCCCAGAAGATAAGAAACACAAACGCATTGGTAACATTATCATGTTGTAATACATTACTGAATTATACAAGTGTTATTTCCCCAAATTCCTACAACCTGTATGACTTGATAGGGACACAGACAACGTTCTATATGAGATAATAAAGTGCTTTCATAAAGGATCACAACTTCCTGTGTTTATGACAGAAGTATTTACTAAAAAGGTATTAAAGATGTTAACCCGTGAGCTGGTGCACCATAAACAACAGTCAGTAAAAACACAGGAATAGGATAATTAAGACTTCCCATACAATTCTGCAGAAAATAATTGCAACAAAACCCAGCAGTGGTACCTCATGTCTTCTTTTTTTGTTTAGCATAGTTGTGAAATGTGCACTGAGAGCTACAGGATAAACCTCCCAAGCTCTATTTCACATTAGTGATGTGCATTAAAATACCCACTCTCTTTAGACAAAGGATAAGGCTTATACCAAAAAACACTGTGCCACTTGGCTGCATATCTTTGGTATATTTATAGTGCAACTGGTCTGCTTCTTCTCTGAAGGGGAAGTTTTTCCAAAGCACTGCATCCCCTTCCACTGAGAACCTACCACGAATTCCTACACTCACTAGGACCTCAGACACCAACCTACTGCTTTGAATGAATGAAGAATGTGCAGTGAAAAATAATTTCTTCCTGGTTTGTTTGTTTTTTTTTTTAAAACATACTACTGAAATAAAATTAAACCATGCCAGATTCCACCTCAGAAAGTCACAGCACGTTTCAATCCTCTTGCAAGGTTTCAGGAGAGTACAAATGCGAGCATAAATTTCACGGCAATTTTTAACGACAGATATCCAAGGTGCTACTTGGGAACATTGGTAATTTAATTCCTGTTAATCTAGATTTAGTCAACTTCTGTCTCTACCAAAAAAAAAAAAAAAAAAAAGACACCTGCTTTTCATTTTGCTTAGATACTTAGAATAATTAATAATGCATAGAAAGGCTAGAACTACTTAATTAAAATATATTGCAAGCATGTTTTTCTAAACTTATATTGCTAAAGCCTTGCTGTATTGTAAGATTTATTGGAGTTGGCCTTTATACACAGTACCATGTACTCACATAAGCCTGGATATATACCTGTATTTCAGACCGCTATTTGAGTGGGCACACCAACACACAACTATAGTACACATCATCCAGTGGCAGTGCAATCAAAAGTAGCGCCATTGAAATGCCATTTAATGATTCCTCAACTTCTGAACAGCAACATTCTTTCTGAGCAGGTCTGTCCAACCAAACTTGCATATTGCTGAACGTTGGCTTCGTCGCTTGGCCCCTTCCTCCTCTTCTTGTACACGCTGTAAGGCATCACGGTCCTCTTGTGAAGCACCCTCACCCTGCCCAGCTCCTTCAGGCGACCTTCATCCACTGCAAAGGGAGCCAGAGAGCACGAAAATTAGTTGTGTGATCTTAATTTACGCCACTAACTTCAGAATGCACAATGAAAACTGCATGGAAGTAAGGAGACTAATCTGCAGATGAAAAGCAGAGCTGAGCTACAGAGCACCCTCCTTGAATCGTGGCTGAAAACAGAACCCGTGTTGGCGGTGTGTGAAAAAATAAACCATGCATCACACACTTCCAGTGGTGATATACAGCATTTCTGAAATGCCCCCACTGCTGTATTTAAACATTCACATTTATTTAATGCTCACTGGAGCCCACTGCCAGAAGTGAAACCCTACCTGGCAAAGACTTGCCAACAGAACTGACCAGAAGAGACTTGCCATTACTGCAGCCCTTGCCAAATCCACCAGCAAACTGGGAAAAGTGGATTAAAACCAGCAACCTCCAGGCTGTTTGCCTTAGGTAAGCACCAGGCAATAAACTGCCTTCCCAGGTCAAACTCTCTGTCCCTCCAGCCCCAGTCTTTTCCCCCCATCATTTATACTGGTTTCTGGGTTTCTCTAGCACACTGAGCTTACATGCCCTTATTTCAAGTCCATCCCAAGCTCTGTGGACTGACAGAGCTGTGCAAGCACTAACTGGGTGGGTTAGTGACACAATTCCTCTTCAAAGGAATTACTCTTCAAAGATACACACACCATAGTGGAATCTTGTCAACCTCATATACAGATCCCTCGTGACTTAATTTATCCAGAGTCTAACATATAAGAACATCACTGAACAAATTAAAACCTCCTTATTTTTATTAATGCAATTGATGCTCCTGCTGCTGAATGATAATAATAATAATAATAATAATAATAATAATAATAATAATAATAATAATAATAACAATAATAATAATAATAATGTTATATAGCAGCTCTGTGTCACAAAAATTGACTCTACAGTGCTAGAAAACTCTTCACAGAAAGTCAGAGAATATGCCACACACCTGAGGTCACTGCAGGATGAATTAATAAAATTATTACGAAATACTGGTAAAAGAAATCTTGGACTTCTCAGAGCATCAGGTTTAAAAAGTCAGCAATGGAAGAGTCAACTTAAACACAGACCTTGAAACACGAGTTTGAAAATAGAACCATTTAAGCTACAGCAGCAGTGGGGAAGAGATGCTTACTAGGATGTCAGTATTTGGGGACACAAACTGTGCAAAGACTCCCTTTTGGGCCTTCTTTATGCTTTCAATTTGTGCTTCTTTATGCTTTAAGACAAAGGAGGTCATGAAACGCTTTTCTTTGCAAGACATTCTGAAGAACCTGCCCTCATTTTCCACAGAAATGGCTTATAAACTGTTTTCTGCTGATTGCCCGAAATTTAGTATGTGAAACTTAATGAAGGCTGCTTTAGCAAGTTTAGAATGACTTCATTGCTTTTATCTGTGTTTTGATTCCTAACATGAAAGCACAATGTGTTTCTTAAGATTTAACCGGGAAAACATGGTTTGAAGGAAGAAAATTTGAGTAGTACTTGCTAAGATTGTGCTCTGCACTAATTACTCTTGGCAATTGCTTCAGATAAACACCAAGTCAAAAAACACTTTATGGCTTTCTCTCCTGCTTTGAAATCCATTAGGTTTTTGATGTGTGGTCAACACCTTCCTGATATCCCAACAGGTTGGGTTTACTACCAGCCCTTCTGCCTCTTGTTATATCCCCCTCCTTCCTGAAAGTTCACCAAGGAAAAATTTGCAAGTTTATCTTCTGCGGGTGACACAAGTGTAAAGTTATTTTAACTCCTTAAATTGGAAAGTCTATATTTACTGCACCTCTAGGCTGACTGTAAGTTTGTGTCCTGAGATGGATTTAGGCCAAGCCCAGCCTTTCACAGCTTCATGCCAAAAGCACTTTCAAAGCCGTTCACTGCTCCCTGTTTGATACTCATTGATCTCAAACGGTCCCAAAGCCTGATGCTCTGGATGAGTTCATCTTTTGGCTTGCAGTGCTCCTGGCCCCACATTTGATTTCTCTGAGTAACTAAAGCTACTGTACCTTCGGTCTCACTGCAGCCTTCCTGGCTCAGCTGCACTCTGGTCTTGCTGCTCAGCATTTACACCCTTTACTCCACTTTTACTCATCACCTCCTTGCAACCACTCTGGCTCCAGCTCTACAGCCACATGCAACTGCTGGAATGACCAAGCAAGTTTGGTTCTAGGAAATTTAAGCACCACAGCCAAGTGCTCTCTGGGGAGAAGTGGGGCTTGCCAAACCCTGCTGTAGATCAGCCCTTTCTTGGACAGGTTTACAACACAACCCTCAGGCAGGAGAAGGCTCTCCCAGAGCAATCCAGAAAACACCAATATCTTGAAAAAAAATCACTGTAATATACTTCACACGTGTTTTAAGCTGAACACAGTAAGTTCTGTGCATAAACTATGTATAGAGAGACTTGGTGATGAGTTTATCATCAGGAAAAGTTTAAAGGAAGACATGCTTGGTCTTACAAATTTATGTTTGACTGACTGTATTTGTATTGGTTCTACACATTACAGTTCATTCCAGATCCTTGAAAGGCAGCAAAATAACAGTCCAAATGTCTACAATGATTACCTGTTCTTCCATTGACTCCCCCTAAATAATAGATTTAATAATAAAAATAACCTTCTGCAAAAGTACTTAAATAGATATAATTTAAACTCCATTTGAAAAAGAAACCTTTTACCGAGATGTTAAGTATGAGTAAAATAATCTCAGGTACATAATTAAGCTTTTAGAGAAGGCAAATAGGAACTTGTGTCACCATCATAACAAATCTGTAAGTCAAGATTCAGCCACCTTTCAGTTGCTGTCACTCTGGGAGCAACACCTTAGGAATTCAGGAGAGTATTCCCTTTATACACTATTTAAACATAAGCAGAATAAATTTAATATAATTGAATGGAAAATAAGAGCAGATTGAGCTCTGGCACAGTTCAATAAAGAAAATACTCTCCCAATAAGAAAAATTAAATATCTGCTCCTGTTGAGTGGCACATAATAAAATTTGCTTTATATTTAAGAAGATGCCAACTGAATTCTAACAGGCCTTCCCTGTGTGGCTGATGCTGGGATACAGGAGCAATCCCAATTCAAACGCTTAATTAAATAAAATTTCTTTTTGAAAAGAGGAAAAAACATCTCTATCAGTAAGTATTATTTCCAAGCTTTACTAAAGAAATTTTAATTAGTGACTTCAATTTCTGGGAAGACACTGTCATCAGATAGTGTAACAACATGTTAGGGCAACTTTAATCATTGCTGTAATTACTGAATGCAGTACTGTTACCACTAAAAAGGTTTTTTTAAAAAGTCTGTTTTTTCCTTCTCCCTCTTTTTCATTTTTAACCTTCTGAGTTGTTGCTTTATTGTATTCTACACAAGAGATGCTGCCACTTGGTATATAAAACATACAAGGTTTTATCCCTTTAATTCAGTTATATCTGTCAATAGCCTGGATGGTAGATACACAAAATGCAGAGAAATCAATCCTGCAGATTGAAAATATCTGTAATTTCAGGAAACTGGGCAACTGCAGCTGCCAACTGTCTTTACAGAAATATTATTCTGTAAGTCTCAGAGCTAAAAATACAGGTGAATTCTTGTTGAATAAATTGCCTGTCACTTCTTTCTCTTCTCCCCTATACTCCTAAAGCAGCAAATTATTTATATTGCAGTCATCTACTGAAATTTGAATATAGGAGAGATTTCACATATAATTCAACCTTACAACCATGACCCAATAAAGACCTCAGAGAGGTGTTAGAATTTTTTGTTCCCAGCCCCATATACCACTGTTCCATGGAATTCACACATGGAGGATTACCTTCCTGAAAAAACAAAGCAGAGCAGATATGTTGCTAAGTACCAGCAAAAAAACAGAGTAAAAATCAGCAGTGATCCAAAGTCCTTTTATGCAAGGGGTTGTCTTGGCAGACACTGATTTGAGTTCTTGACCCAGCTCACACATCACCTTCATCAAAAGCACAGGCAGCACCACTGAGCAACACACTGAAAGTACCAGCAGTGGGTCTTCAAAGGCAGCCCCAGTCTACAATCAGCCCCAAAAATGCTTTTACACCCAAGGGACGAGGAGGAATGTGAGGAGCAGGAAGCCTGACATGCTCCTGGACAATCCAGTTCTTATTTCTTTGCACAACCCAAATCAACTTCCTCCTAAAACTACAAGCTCCCTCCTGCAACCAAAACATGCTGATACGCATTCCTGCTGAAATGCCAGTGTGAAATAAGGAGGAATGATTTCACCTTTTTTATTCACTGTTCGGCAGTGCTCTTTTCTAGAGAAATTCAGAATTTCACGTTCGGAATCATCGCAGCCAGGAATCGATCAGCATTTTTTCTAATGTTATTTTGAGAAGCTGATCTCCAAAGGATTTTATTGTTCAAAAGTGCATTAATCTGTATTATTACTACCTAGCATAAGCTGAGGTGAAAACCAGCTCCAACGTGGTCAGGGAGCCGGGGAAGGACGGGCAAAGCCGGACAACCGAGACTCGGAGAGCGGAGCTGCAGCTCGGCCCAGGCTGGGAGCCAACACCATGTTGCAAAAACGGGGATGGTTCAGAGGGTTTTGCAGCAAACTATTGCTAAACCAGCTCTTTGGTGGTGGCTGAGTTGGTCCAAGCTGGTTTTGATCAGCAGTGATGTGGAAAGGCAGCCACAGTGTTCTCTGCCCATCTCTAGAGCCAGGTGTGACGCCGAGCCAATGGCACCTATTCCCTCATCCCCCTTGGATATCCTCCTCACAAATATGATGGTTTTTAATTTGTCAGGGGTATTACTTAAAAATACAAGCAAGCTAACATTTTTTAAAGTCCTTTTTTCCATTTACAGGAAAACAAGTGAAGAAATAATTATAAACAAGCGACGAATTTATTGACATTCTTATTTTTTAAATAGGAAAAAGGACAACTGCCAAATTCCAAAACACCCCACATTAGTCACAGGACAATATTTCTTACATTTTCTGCACAGAATGGATTCAGAATTAGTAATTCAAAAAAGAAATGTGGTACTCTCACTAAACTCTGAAATGATGCTGTTTCTGATCAGAAGTTTCAGTTTCCTTAAATGCTCCTTCAACTCCTGGAATAGCGAAGGTATTTGGCCATTGTCACTTTGTCCTTCAGCATCCATGCTACACAGAAAACCTGGATATTTTTTTCCCCCCTTAGCAGGATGAAACAGGGAAAGAAGGAAAGGAAAAGGCAAAGAACCAGCCCTAATTCAAAAATTCAAATATTTAAAACTGTGCCATTGACTGAAACCTGTGATTCACTCTGAAAGCAGACTTCGAAAGAAACTCCCATGTAAATAACTCACTTTATAAATTAGTTTTCATTTTACTTAAAAATGGAATCTCTGAAAAAATTATTTTTACCTCTAAGCATAAAACCCACAGAACAAGAAGCACAAAAATAAACACTTGATAACTGTATTTTTCAGACTGACAGCCCAAAGGGTGTGTTGAGTTTTTGCTTTTGTTTCAAGTTGTCCCTGGTTCTTAATTGTCAGTTTTGAAGCACTTGGGACCTACATGGTTTTTAAAGATGAACAGAATGTTCACGTTGTATAAATGAAAAAAAAAAAAGTTTAAAATTCAATTTACAGGAAGTTTAAAAGTTTCATGATAGCCAAGCTTTCAAACTAGGTGTAAAAATGATCAAAAGAAGCACCATTCCTTGCTGGTTATGCTACAGTGATGTTAATTTATTTGAGAAACACGACAGCCTTGTCCAATTTTTTTTTAAAGAAAAGCTACATCTGGTTTACATGACCTTGTCACAGTTAATGATCAATGATTTTAAAACAAAGAAACTGTAAAAGGAAGAAACAAATTAACTTTTCAAATTTTATAACTGAATTTATAGGAGATATTAATTAATGAAAATAGAAAATTATTCCACTGGAGTCAGAAGCCAAATACGTCTGACCTTTGAATTTAAGCTCATTTCTTACTCAATTTAAAGCATCATTACTTTTTGTTCACCAGCAAAGTATAAGATGTCATTCTCAAAAGCTAAAGAGACAATAAGCAATAACCCAATAATAGTCATATTTATATAAAACAATGGTTGAAATGTGCTTTTTCTCATATTTCTTCTTCCACACTGGACTCATACATTAAGGAATATTAAAGACCTCTATGCCTTGGGGTATAAAAATACTAACTCAAACCAAAGTAAGAGTACAGTTAAAATGAAGCATAAACAACGACGCACAAAAATTCAATGAAAAGAATTCTTAATTAAAACCAGAAAGCACAAGTCACAAAGGAAGTACAGTAAAATGCTCAGGATATTCTCAATCAGCCAAATCTTTGCAGTTACTCTAACAAGAAAAAAAAAAAAAGGGGGAGCTTTTGAAAGCACTGTTGAAAAAGAGAACGTTTGTAAGTGGAAAAATGCACCTTATCAGAACATTATCGATGATCCTTAAAACATGAAGACAGAGAAATTACAGTTTTACATGTATAACTTATAGGGATCCTTAAAATGGGTGAGGATAGGAGCTTGCAACAAGGGGAAATCCTAGAGGCATCTTCCAAACAAAACTTTTGGGCTTGGTGCCTGAAATCATACAACTGCTTTATGATTTGCAATTCAATCCCGAGAAGGGAGCAGCCTAATCACCCCCCCAGAACACACTGAGAGCCCTCACCCCGCTGGGCCACGAGGAAACAATCACTCATTGTGTTGTGACTCTTATTATTCCAGTAGTAAACATGAATAGGGGCCAATGGAAAACATTTCCTGTGAATACAGCAATTCAGAGCAGCTCTTGGTTTCAGCTGCAAGCAAAAGCTTCTGGCTTACCTGCAAACAAGTCTTTGACTGAGCTGCCCAACACTAAAATCCAACTGTGTCCCGCTGATCTGGACACATTGGAAAGAATGTGTCCACAAAACACAACCCAAGAACTGCAGGTAAAACAATATTTATATAAAATTCCCAGTTTATTTAGGAGGAGCTCTCATATAATACAATTATTCTATATCTCGATTTATTATCCTGAAAAAAGGTGCCTGAAAAATAGCTACTGAAGGGCAAGATTTAAAGCATAGATCACAGAATGTTTAGGTTGGAAGAGCCCTCTAAGACCATCAAGTCCAACCATTCCCCCAGCACTGCCAAGGCCACCACTAACCCATGTCCCCAAGTGCCACATCCACACAACTTTTAAATCCCTCAGGGATGGGGACTCTGCCATCGCCCTGGGCAGCTGTGCCAGGGCTGGACAACCCTTTCAGTGAAGAAAGTTCTCCCAGTATCCAACCTAAACCTCCCCTGGCACAACTTGAGGCCACTTCCTCTTGTCCTGTCAAGGACTGGTATGATATATCTCCAAGGCCTTGCTTTTTAGGGATGCAGTATAAAAATCCCCCTAATACTACCTGGGAAAATGTTAGTTAAATGAGACTGAACAGCTTCCCATCTGAAAACAGCATCCAGTGCCTCCAAAGTCATGACACTAAGAAAGAAAAAAAAAAAGGAGTATAATCCAGTCGATGGCAAATTGACAAAGATAACTACTTCACTTTTAGATGCTCTTCCAGAGGACAAAATGAACTAGTCGCTTCCTTTGAAGTTGTATCTCTAACACTATTCTTGATGACTTCAGATACAAGAAATGAGAATGTGAACTGCCAATGAAGAATATTAACTGCATACCCAGCACACTTTGTTGGCTTTTTTTTTTTTTTTCAGTTCTGTCTTTCCTGTTTTAACTCTATTTTTTGGTTATCTAATCAACTGTCAGCTATGCCTTCAGTTTAAATGCACCCTGCAGACAAGGGCCAGAGGCAGAACCACAGCAGGCACAATGTTTTCAGTGCATGAGCACCGGGAGATGCTAATCCAGGGCATGTTCTCCCTAAACCAGGTGCCCTGACTCAGCAGCCTGCACGAGGTACTTCTGCAGATCAGAACTTGCTAAGTCCAAGGTTTACCAGCTCATTCATGACCAAACTAATTTCTGATGGATTCTGCAGGTTTTTCTAATCCAACAGGCACTTGGAACCAGCACGTGAAAGCAACTCGAAGTCACTTGTAGCAGGGAATGAAAACTGCACACGTGTCTTTACAGAGACTTTAGCAAGCTACTTGTCATCAAGAACATAATCCAAAGTGGCTCAGTTAATGGTAGGAGAGACACATTAAACATGCTATAAAATCTGTGAATTAAAGGTTGAGAATACTAATGCATCTTAAATACCAAAGATAAGGGATGGTGATGATGGTGGGGATGACAGGACAAGGGGGAATGTCTTTAAAGGGAAGGAGAGTTGGATGTAGATTAGATGTTAGGGATAAATTCTTCCCTGTGAGGGTGGGGAGGCCCTGGCACAGGTTGCCCAGAGAAGCTGTGGCTGCTCCATCCCTGGAAATGTTCAAGGCCAGGTTGGACAGGGCTTGGAGCAACCTGGGATAGTGGAAGGTGGACCTGCCCAGAGGGTTGGAACCAGGTGAGCTTTAAGTTCCCTTCCAACCCAAACCATTCTGTGATTCCATGAAAAGACAGCACAAAAAACAAGTTATGCTTTAAGGAGTTACAGCTCCAAAAAAACGAGAAGGAAAAGCTGAAAAAAAAGAGTTAAATACTACTTATTAAAATACTTGAGCTGTTCAGAAGTGAAAATGGTAGAAAGCAGCAAGAGGATCTTTCAAAAAGAAGGGCAAAGCCCTCGTTAAGGCTGATATGCGGGGAGGAAAAAAACCAGAGACGAGAGTCAAGCTGAGAATTACAAATGCAAACATTTCCATGAAATAGGAAAAACTGAAGCAATTGGCAGTAGCTTATCAGCTAAATAAATCAGATTTACAGCAATCAATTTACTGGCTAAATTAATTAAAACATGGAATCAATTATGCTCCACGTGAAAAGCTGGGATGATGTCACCAGGGCAGAGAGTGAGCATGTTTGGAGGCACCGTGGATTGTTCCAGAAGGTCTGACCCTGGCAGAGGTGGCTGAGCCAGGGCTCAACACATGCCTGTGGTGTCCCTTCCACAGCTGCTCTGTGCCTGGGCCTAATTACAGCTTTCAACTTTTATCACATTTTGAAACTAATCCCATATGCTGGTTGTCCTCAGCGTGGAATAAATCTGCATCATCTCTCTGCTTGTCCCACATTATTTGATTTTTAATTTCTGCCCTTGTGCTTCTAACGCCTTCTGCGTGTGGAAAACGGTTCCTACAGGATTTGGCAGTCCTTGCCCTTCCCCACATTCCCCTGAATCTTCAGCAACTCATAAGTTCATTTCTGGTCTAGCTGAGCATAAAGCCATCTAAGATTCATCTCTTCAATGTGACGAGAAGTAAAGCATGCCTGGATATCTTTCTTTTTCAAGCAAAGTCCTCAAAAAATTTAATTTCAAAATACCTCTGATTGTTACACAATCTCTATGATGGTAATTTCGGACTAAAACATATTTTTGAGGATTTTGCAGTCCAAGCCAAAGATTTCATGAACCACAGTGGAAGTAAGACAGTGGTGCCGCTTGAGGGGCACTGGTTTACTCTGCCACAACCATGTCAGGAGCAGATATATTCAGAATATCAATAAATACAAACTTTAAAATCTCAAATATTTATTAAAGTTTGCAATTTCTAACCCACACAACAATTCATGCCCTGCCAGTTGCTAAGGACCCACAAATTAAGTGACTAACACTGCCTTTGTGTTACAGAAGCACTGCAATATTTCAGCATATTTTTGCATATAAGGCTAAGACCCCACGCCAGTCATTGCATTGTAATACAAACACACTAAAAAGTGAGGGAAAAATCTGCCTGGCTACACCTTATTGGCATTATCTTCATTGTTTAAACATTTGTATGCTCGAGGATCACACTGGATTTAGAAATATGCATTCTGATGGCTCTAAGTGTTCATAAACTTAATTAGAAACAGATACAAACTTGTAAGACGTGTCTGTTCTAGAGGTGCTGCTGGAAAGAATTGATATGTCTGTCTTTTTCTTGGTTATAGCATTCAAATTTATTACCCATAGCTCTGATAACAGTGGAAAGCTAGTTCTTCAGGAGAATTTAGTTCGTGGTCTATCAGAGTTTATTTAAACTCTTTCCCAACTCTCCAAAGTACACAATACTATCTTAAAAAATATTATAAACAGCAGTTGTTCTAGAGAAAACCAGCAATTTCTCCCAAATCAGATGATTGCACAGTTCTAAACAATTGGTTTAATGTTTTCCATCTGGGATGGTTTTGTGACCACATTTTCATCGTCTCAAGAACCTCAGTGCATTTACCCTTGTAAACATTAATCTGCATCACACTACCCTTATAAACATTAACATATACTGGCTTTTGCATTAATCCCTCTGCCTGGATCCAAAGATGCAACACTACATGGACTTTGCCAGGGATCTGAACTATCAGACGTGACCAAATGGCAACCACAGTTCACTTTCAGGATACAAATATGTGATCGTGGCTTCTCTGTTGAGAGAGGGAGGAGGAATAAGACCAGTATCATGCTAATACACTATATTTTTAAATACACTGTAAAATTAAACAGCCTCTGCACTTGATGGGAGGGGAAAGTCAAAATACTTGCATTCACGCACACAATAAACGTAAAACATGTCTGAAATACTTTTAATAGCAGTATCTAAATTGTACATAAAATTAAATGTTTTGAAAAACACAGCACTAGAAATGATAGCTATCAAAATAGTTGTGACAGGTTATTTTTCTACTGAAAGCGTTATGCACAAACCCATATATTAAAAATAAACAGTATTGTATAACAAGCCTGCAGATTTCTGGGTAAGGATTTTAAGTTTTATTTACTAGAACTAATAACCCTCAGTTTCTTGCAAGAAGCATTAAGATGCATTATTAGCAACTGCTAATAAGAGGATTCAGTTGTTGCTAAATACTGGGAATGTTGTTTGCCTTTCACTACTCTAGCTCACTCTGAGCAGCAGAATAGATAGAAATATGCAGATATATTTCTGAAGAAAAAGAGTTTTTTTCAGCTTGTATTCCAATCAGTTTTGAAAACCTGGTAAAAACTTGCCACAAAAGTTACAAGATTACTACAGAAAAAGACTGAAAATCTTAAATAATTTTCTTTAGTTTGGTAACTCAAAACTAGTTGTTAAATAGTGATCAAAACTAGTGATCTGCTATCAACTCTGTCCATTAGGGATTACATTGAATGGAGTTTTTTACAGTGATTCTTGTGAGCCTGAAGTGAGGATTTTCTGACCTCTACATAACTTTGTGTCGTGTCCCAGGATTCCGGCACCGACTGTTGGACTCATACTCCTGGGAATGAGAGTTCAGGCACTGATTTTAGTGTTCTTTTCCTTTTAGGTTTTGTTTTTCTCCAATGGTTAAGATTTGTACGTGAACACGAGGCAATTTTAAAGGTTTTTTAGATTTTAGCATCTGCCCTTTGTGCAGACACAGCCTGCCCAGTTCCTGGGTGGCTGGGCAGGCCGACCACTGGAAAGCACAGAAAAGACAAATCATCTTCTCTTGATTCCAATGCCTACCATAATTTTGGCTCAGACCAGCTGGGAACTGGTCAGCTCAAGCCTAAATTCTCCTAAGGACTTCCACTCTGCTGGAAGAAGCAAGGTCTTTATTGCCATGTGGAAGTGGCAGATGCAAAGTCTGGTCTGCAGCAAGAGCAAGGGACGGAAGGAAGGTGGTTGCTGAATCCTTTGGCATTGTCATCTCTTCAGGTTTCCACATCCAGTTTCTCTCTACATAGTGTATCCAAATAACAGCCTCTCTTACTCATCTCTACAAATATCTACCTAGATGTTCAAGTTTGAATCCTATCATTACTTATTTCAACAGCTTGTTCTTGCCAAGTCCTTCTTCGCACTGTTCTACTGACATGAACTACTGCAAAATTTTCTTCCCTGTCTTTCCATGCACGCCTCTGCCAGCTACTTGTACCCTGATCACATCATTCTAAGGCTTCCCACTCTCTGTTTCCCTCCCTCTTCATTCCTAGCACCTGCAGGCAGCAATGTAAGTTCTACTTCAGACTGTGGGATTTGAGATCCCAGACAAGTTTATCTGTTTTGTGTCTCCCCATATTCTTCATTTCTCCTACACCTCTCACACTACAAAAGATTTCTCCATAAACTCTGAAAGACAACTGAAGTACTTCCTTACAGACCTCCTTGAAACTCTCCTTCACTGTGATGTTTACAAAAAGTTCAGTTTAGTCTATTAACAGACTATAATTTAGTCTACTACTGCAATTCACAAGGCAACCCAGAAGTGCTTCTCTGTTTCTTTATCCCATCCTTTTGCCTCCATCATGGTTTCTGTTAACCATGCTCTCTGGAGCAAAGATTGTCTTGTCTCTAAGAACACACAAAGCAAAGACAGAGGAGCCTATGTTATGGTTTTGTTATGTGTAATTTTTCAACGCTGGAGAAAATACTTTCATTTTAATTAATGTATTCCATTCGATTCCGTTTTGATTTCAGTCTATTATTAGATAGAAAGGAAGTTGAGCAGATGTGTATTAGCTTACCCAATTTATCAACTTCAGCAGACAAATCAGTCAAGGCAGAAAAAGCCTTGAAGTCCTTTTGATCTGCAGCACTCACAGCCCTGCTCACACAGCTTCTGCAGATGCAGGAGGGTGGGAAGCAGCTTCCACTGCTGACATTGCTGTGGATCATTCCTAGAAATTCACATCAAGCTTCTTCACTTGGGTAACAGTCCCCTGTTCACCCTGGCAGGCACTATGTCCACCCCACATTATATGACACAGTCACATAACTATGAAGGCTTTGAAGCACTTTTAGATTGGGATTGTATCTGTCCTCATCTGAAGCTGCTTTTTAATAGTCTTGACAGTCCAGTGCTGATGGGAAGAGAGATTTGGAGTTTCCCACTAATTTAATTACCATCCCAAAAGTAGATTTTAATAAAGATTTTACTTCATGAAGACATTTTTCAAAGGCTTCTCTCAGGAGCAAACCAACTGAAAATCTCCACAGATGTTAGAAAGCGAAAAGACACGTCACTGGGTTAATCTGAGGAAAATGGGAAGTGGAAGGATAAAAATATTGCCAGGATACCAAGTAAACTACTTATAATTCTTTCCATACTGCCTTTGTTTCATGGGCAAAGCAGTTGGTGAAAGCACCAGTGAAATAAAACCCCGAGGACCAGTTTTGAGAGGAGGAAGTTACTGAGTATGGCACACAGATCATGCCCAGGAATATTTCAGCAGCTGCTATCATGTGTCTAAATTTTGCTCATCAGTTTGATGTCTTGTCAAAATCCCTGTCAAGTACTTATCTGCAGAGCAACCTTTTAATTAACTTCTTTTTTCTTCAGCATATCTCCATCTGTACTTACAGCTAATGGCCTGTTAAATGAAGTTCAGCACTATCTCAATTTCCAGAATGCATCACTATCCAAACCCTCTATTAGTGCCCCATCTCACTAGCTACTTATTTAGCTGTAAGTAAATGACTGGTGACTAGTTAATAATAAACATATCAGAATCCTAATAGACCTCTCTCATCTATAAGATGATGCCAGGTCTTCTGAATTTTTCAAAGTGAACAGACAATAAAAATGAAAAATCTGTTCTGAGGCATGAGTAATTCAGGCAAAACTTGTGATTTATAAAAGCAAAAATACTCGACAAACATGACCTACCATCCATGAATGCTGTCTGAATGTTGCTATGCACAATGTTTTCAGAGGTAACTGATGTTTTTCAGTGCATGTTAGGAAATGCACACACCAGCAGTTTATTTAAGTATCCAATTCGAGTGTTTGCTGGTACAAAACCTCATTGTTGTCTCTGTATGATTGGTGTGTTTTGAGGTTAAGTAGGGATAGTAAAGTGTTATTAACTGAGACACTTCCTTAGACTTATTTGTCTTGTATAAAGAGTTAAGGACTTTGTTTAGTTTATCTGTCCTCTCTTCTTCATTCTCCAACTGTTGATAAAAGTATGAGACGCCAGAGAAGAACGAAATGGTAAACGATACACTCTAAAAAACATTTGAAAATGCTACAGCTTCACATAACCACATAATGAAAACCAGGAAAAAAATCCTCCATAAATATTAATTAATATTTTCTCGTGCTTTAGAAAAGAAAAGGCTACTTTTTCTGAGGATCTTTTTCTTTTTTTCTCCAGAAAAGTAAAAATAAATCCGATTAGAGGAAGGAGTTCTGCAACGTAACGTGCATAAATACTCAAAGATCCTTTTCATTTTACAGAGGTTTGAGAGGTCAGAGCACATAACATTCTCTCCTGACACTGCAACTGGTAAATTTATGAGGTAAATTTCTTAATTTTTTTTAAAGGGAGGGAAAACACATTCAGAAATTGCTGAAAATTACAAAGAAACTAGTATGAAGTAATGCCTAAGAAATTTTGACAATACAGACATTACAGATGACTATTTCCAGTGACTGTTTTATTGCCCCAGACAGCAATGCAAGCTGCACTGTTTCTCCCACTCCTTTACTGGATCTGGTTGTTAATTATCTGGTTATATCAGTTTCTACATCCCATTCCTGATAAATCATGACCTGCTTCACCACACTCATGGACAGTATCACAGAGAGCTGATTCAAGAGGAATAAAGCACACCACCATTCCTATTGGTCTCTTTAAAATTCACTGTAACTTCATTAAACTCATATTGCTGACTATTGTAGAGAGTAAAGAATTAAGAAAGGAACTGATTTCATTGTTGAGAAATGGCTTCCTTGGAGCAAGCAACTACTTAAACCTCAAATGACTTCAAGCTCACAGCAGGCTCTGTGCACTTCAACGTGGAGCTATGTTTTAATTTCCTTAAACCACAGGACACAAGTCACAGCTCCAGTAGTGTCTGGAGTGAGATATTCTGTGCTGATAATGACACAAAGCTTTATATCCCGTGGTTTCCAAACACGTGGTTTGCCACAGGGATTTCACACAGCTGAGGAGATGATGCCCCTCTGCTTGCATGGGGTTAACACCTCCAAAGGCAGCAGTTTAGCACTCTCTGCTTTCTGAATACCAAGAGAATCCTGAACACCACTGGCCTCCAAAGCCACTCCCTTCTTCCTCCTGCCTTTGTAATTTCTTTCCAGTTTTCTCTCCCCAATCTAAGGATGGTTCTGGTTGACCAAGACATGATCATGTGCTGCTCATTTCAACCTCTTACACACTGAGAATTTCCCTGGGGGATAAATACTCTTTTCAACGAGCATCCAAACGTGCTCCCCAGACTGTTTCCCACCACATCACATGGCTACATCCACAATCCCTAAAGAACATTCTCTATTTGCACAGAACCCTTCAGGTAATTCTGCTACTAAAACTTTAAATCATAATCTACAGCTAGAAATTTATTTGAACTTTGCTATTGTAGTTCTTCTAATTATTATTAGTGTTCCAGTTGAGCAACCAGGTAACAAGCACAGGATGTGCAAGGAACTCAACAGCACTTCCAGAACTTCACAGTCCTGATTAAGCAGCCTATTCAAATTCCTCTGATTTATCTATATCCTACCCTTCCAGGATTTAACAGTTAACTGTCTAGGGAAGGAAAATCCTACTAAACTAGAGTAAAAAGATCAAAAAAAAAAAAAAAAGAGAAAGAGAGTAAAATAAAAAAAGTAAAAAGAAAGAAGCAGCTGTTGAAGACTACTCAGAGACAGGTAAATCTGTATTTTGGTGCTTAGAAACAGACCATGGTGTTACACACTCTTGAGCTGAGTAACACCACACATCTCTGAATAACACCACAGCCACATTCAATTGTTATGCAAAGGAGAAAGAGGATATTCAGCAATTTCCAATTAATAACTAAAGCTAAGTTGGTTCCCTTTCCCCACAAGCACCACTTCAATCATCCTCTAACATAGCTCCCTTGGGACCTGCCATCAGCCCAGAGAGTCAGTAACTAAAGCAAATACATGTATTTTTTCCATGTGATTGCATTGTTTTACAGTAGCATTACTGTATTATGTCCTGGTCAGTAACATTTTCAACCATTCTATACTGGCAAATCACTAAACACCTATTTTACAGAATGTATAAATCTATCTACTTCAAGATGTTTAAGGTGCTTCTGCTGTTGGTTGTATTTTTCACATTCACTGACAGATTGTTAAAATAAATCTGCCACTTTGTTTCTTAACTAAAGCACTTGATGCCTTTAAGCTCCTCCAGCTCTTTTCACTTTCCTGTATTGATTCCAATTTCCTTCCTTTGTGCATCCCTCCAACTGGAATGTGAGGAACAATTATTTGATTGGTTTTGTTCGTGCCCATAATAGTAAATATAATTACCTGAAAGGCAGCAATATGTGTTAATTTTGAACTATGTATAGTCTCCAAAAGGGAATGTATTTCAAATTTGCATTGCTTACTTTATGTTACAAAACAAAACTCTCCATTTGCTACGTTTTGCTGCGGGAGTTGTGAATTTTACACTTCTTATATTTTACAGATCACATTTCCATAATGCAAGAGCAGCAGATGCTACTGATACATCATAAAAGGACAGACAATTTACAGGCCTGTCATTCCTTGTAAACTCACCTGCTTTTCCATCCTGGTTGAACCGAGAGTACTTGGAGTTCTCAAGCAGGGGCAGACACTGCTCGATCGGCGTCCAGACGTAGGTCTCTGGACACAGCAGGTCAGAGGGCCTGTACTGACCCTGTAAAGGACAAAAGAAGGGGAAAACCAAAAAAGAGAGCAGTCATACCCAGTTGCACAAGAACACTCTGGCCACAGCTTTACAGATTTTTCCAAAGAACGAGGAATAATTTTAATCTAATCTACACCAAATGAGTGTGCAGTGAAATCACAGCCTTTTAGTCCTTTCAGCACCATCTCAGGAATACAAACCTAACCTTGGCACGTGATGAAAATGTAAAATTAACATCACACACTTCCACGACATCCAAGATGGACTAGAGAAGTTTTGGCTTTGCTTACTGAAACTCTGTGTTTAAGTTATCCTCTAGAGTTCTGCTGAGCTGGTGCCGACACTAAAAAACTCAGCACCTCCAAAGGCAGCTCATCTCAAGTGTTGGTAATTCTAGCAAATATTGGAGACCAAAAAAAAAAAAATCTAATAGAAAAAAACCCACTTAACAGTAAGCAGGACGCTTTTATTGCATTAGTGATGGAGCATTTCGTTCATTGCTACTTTAATTCATGGAGTTTTTCCTGGATTAGTTTACAGGTAATGATTAGTGAAATTCTACCATTTTTTGTTGATTTATTGAAAAGATATTCTTTGCAGACATTCCCAGAAACTAAACAGACATAACTATTTTCCCTTTAGCTACACAGAAAATCACCACCTCAGCAACAATAACTTCCTCTAATCAGATCTTCATTTGATTTAAAATAAGATTATTCAGTGGCCTATAACTTCAGTCAAAAATCTGTCTTGGAGCCATTACTCATTCAATCTATACCCTCTCAACATCCAGAACCATATGGTGGCAATATCAAATGAAATTTTAAATTGCAAATTCCTTACATGTATCAGCTTGAAAACCACCCATACAGCAAACAGAATGAAAAGTTGAAGGACCTCAATTAAAAGTTAAAAGATTGGGCGTTATCAGAAGTGACGCTGAAGTTCAGGCCATTAGGAGTTCTTCATAGCAGTTACAGTAAATAGGTAATTAAGATTATCATCTTGAGATGAAGTTCAGGTTTTTTTCCAGTTTCCATTATGAAAAAAGGAAAGTACCCTTGAATGAAGCTGAGCAATATTTGGGAAGGGACATACATAATTATCTTGACTACAGCCTGGAGAAAAAGACATTCCTTCAGGGACACTCTTATGGAGAAATATCCCATATTGGAGAATCAGAAGAAACAATTTTAAGTTTGCAGAGATCCCCAATTCTTTTTACACTCTTACTGTTTGACTCTTCATAATACTTACAAAAAAATTAACATTTTTAATGTATTTCCCACCAACTGTAAACTGTTGAGTAGAAGATACAAGAATTATCTCTGATAAAAACAGTCAAACTGTCCACATGAAAAAAACATAAAAATAAGCAAGCTTCCTGCTGAACCTTGTCAAATATCTAATATACCTTTCTGAAATGGTGTGTGTGACTGAATTTCTCATTTGAAGCACATTCAGGACTGACTGGTGACTACCGGTGTTGGTTTTAGATTTTTAATTAAAGGCAAATTTTTATATTAAATTAAAACAATATTCTTCCAAGTCCATGCAAAAGTTTAAACCTCAAGGCCTTAGAAAATCCTCTAAAGCCAGAGAATGGAAATGACATTATTAAATAAACCACTTTGAAATGTTATGCTCTGTAAACAGAAATAATTGAATGGTATGTGAAGGTAGTGCTTAAAGAATACTTTTAGTCATCACTACTCAGATGAAACAATTTAAGGACCTGGGGGAAAAATATGCCTTTTCAGTCACATTTTAAAAAAACCCAGAATATAAACTACTTCTTGATTTAAAGACACTTTCTCAAGTGGCCCAGAAGGCAGAAATAGCCAAGGAATCATTTTTCAGAGCACAGAAAACACAAGGTGGCAAATTAGTTTTTCCTAGTAGCAGGGGCATACTCATGGCTATAAGTAAAGACAGCCCAGCCACTTAGTTTTCCTAGGAAATACTGCTCCCACATCTTGAGATTTATCACCTTTGTGAATCCCACACATGGAAATTGTATCAGTATGCAGGTATATTCTAAATTTCCCAAACAATTGTATAATGTCATAGCCTGGTATAAATAGGATATATAAAATTAACTGCATTGCAGCATTACTGGTTTGGTTATAATTACTAAAAAAAAAAAAAAAAGTTTCTTTAGTACTGAGCAACACAGGAACAGGAAAAATTGATTATCCAATCACTGCAGGTTCAGGGCACCAAAATACCCTACTTAGGAAAGAAAAAGGAAGAAATAGTTCTGAGGTGGCTTCCTTTAGATGTTTTCTTCCCCCAAAACTTAGGATCTTGCTAATAAACTTCCCTGAAGGCACAGGAGGCTGTGGGGATGACACACTGCTGAGCTGGGACACACAATGGAATTAGAGGTAAAAATGAAAGGAGCCACTGATGCTCTTTGATATCCTCCCTTCCTAAAAGTGTTTACAAACATACCTGAAGGAAGACAGTCCTCCTGAAAAGGCATTTTATTTACACTGATGGTTGGACCCACATCCCATGACTCATTCCACAGAGGAAGTGGGAATATGGGACCTACTGAGGGGAGTTTTCCAAGGAACAGCATTTGCACTGTGTCTGTATTGACAGAATTAAACAGGGAACCCACAGAATCTGCTAAATCAAATTAAATAATGTCTAAGGGCTTTTACCTCCCCATCACCACCCTTTCCATAAGCACTTACTCTCAATTTACTTACTTTCTTCCAAATATTTAAAACCTCAATATGAAAACAAACCACTGTGAATCCAACTCATATTTTTTCCTCCCTGTCCCCTTATTCCTGGACTGTGAAAACATCTAAACCTGAGAACCCAGGCAGATTCTACCTCATGTCCAGGAGCATCTGCACTTCTAGAAAAATGTTTAAATTTCATTGCTCACTCTAAAATGATTACATCATCTAAAAACCTGCCTCTAAGCATACTATTTATACTCCTTATTCTATATATTGCTGATTTGCAGTGTACAGCAACATAAATCCAAAACAGAAAGGGGATCTCCCAAAGGGAAGTGCTGCAGAGGGATTTATTACAGCAGAACTTAATCAGATTTGCAAAACTGCTTTGGAAAATCATTTCTCTCTGACTTCAGATTAAATCAGCATTCATTTCAGAAGTCATTCTGTCCATTGTACAAGTTCACAACTGAAAACATTTTGCTTTCTTTTATCTCACTGTATAAAAGCTCTTGCACAGTAGCACTGTTTAAGCTGCCCAGACAATCTTGGGAATATTTAACTACAAGACTTTCAACAAAAAGTATCATCTTACAGACCATCCCTAAGCACTTGTCTCAGGTTTCAGCTTCTCAAATCCAACACCACCTGCTGATGAAATGCACTCTGTCAATATACAACAACTGCACATATTTCTTTCTCTGCATCTACATTTTGTCCAGAAATATCCAAAACAAAAAAAAAAATGTGCTTTTTTGAAATGTTTTTCGAAACAAACCCCATATATTTACCTAAAATTTAAATTTTTTTTGGTGCTGTTTAGAATTTTTATGGACACCCAGAAACATCCTTCTTGAGACAGAATATTAATACATTTTGAACCATTATAAGATAAAAGCCACTGCAGGTCATACCCATGTCCATGGTACACTCAAATAAATATCCCATCTCTGACATCCATGAGTAGAAAACAATCAGTGAAGACTAAAATGTCAGGATGAGCATTTACTGTTACTCTGCCAATCCACTCCTGACTTCCAACAGTTTGCAGTACAGTTCTTCTAGAACCAGGTAATTTCAGTAATAATGGATTTTGCCATTGCATAATCCTAAACAATTGCTTTGATTTACTTCCATCTGCGAGCTAGAGCTTGTTCCTGCCTCTGAGACAGAAATACAGAGAACAATTGTTGCCTTATCCCCCTGTCACTCATGATTTTACAGACGAATACGGTACCGGGTAAACTGAAAGAGGGTTTGGTTGGATATTGGAAGAAATTCTTCCCTGTGAGGGTGGGGAGGCCCTGGCACAGGTTGCCCAGAGAAGCTGTGGCTGCCCCTGGATCCCTGGAAGTGTCCAAGGCCAGGTTGGACAGGTCTTGGAGCAACCAGGGCTAGTGGAAGGTGTCACTGCCCATGGCAGGGGTGGGACTGGATGGTCTTTAAGGTCCTTTCCAACCAAAATCATTCTGTGATTCCATGATACCTCCATCAGACTGAAGGGACCTGTATTCTTTACTGCACTATTAGATAAGGTATTCTACACCTTTAACCATCTTATTCAACCTGTCCTTTATCCAATTTTGCTTTTTCTTCTTTGAATCAGGGAAAAAAGGATCCCAGGACAAAACCATACAAACTGCATCGCTCAAGCAGCAAGACAGCACCAGGTACAACACAGATACAAAGAAACTCAAAAGATAAATACCTAATCTAGATACCTAAGATAAATACCTAAATACCTAGACTAATCTATCAAATGGCTTGATTAAAAAGCAATACTGAAAAGCAGTATGGCTAAGAAATTCCTCAGTACATGGTTTCTTCTACCAAGTCAACTCACTGTGACATAAATGTGACTGCTTGTTTAACAAAAAAATACCTCCAAGATGTTTTATTTTCACTAATTTTCGGGGCATTTTTCCTCTTATATAAGAGCCTTCAAGGTGCTTTCTCTTATACAATTAGACATGCTGCATTTTAATTGGAAGCTTCTGGAAATGAATTTTACAGTGAGGCTGCCAAGCCTAAATTAATACTTCACACCGTGATGTTTTTTGTTTTACAGTTTCCAAATTAGAATCGGCCAGAACTTCTCTGAACTTTTGTTCCACAGGAAGGGCAAAGGTTTTAATGAGACTTCAGTCTGGAGATTACTTTTTAAATATTTTGTAAAATCTGAGGGATTTGGTAAGCACTTGAGATGAAAAACACCAGAAGAGTTTGTTTTTGTAGTCTAAGTAAAATTTAAAATGTAAAACTAGCAAGAAAGACAATAGTCTCAAAAACAAAGAAGGTCAAGCACCAGTAGCACTGAAAAAACAAAACAGGAAGGTCAAACACGCATTTAATTCTTTTATCAGGTACAGCTTACATCTGTATTCTATTTTTCCACAATAAAGGCATTGATCTTTTATTAAAAGTGAATTAAGACTGCCTTCATCTCCATTTCCAGCCAGATGCTCAAAAAGAAGCGTTCTGGCTACACAAACAAAGCAACCCCAAATCATCCACCGCGACCCGTGTGGGCGAGGCGGCACCGCCCGCGGAAGAGCTCGACAGACCCCGGGGTGATCAAATTCAGCCCTTCCACTGAAAGACAACCCCGCTGGAATCCCACCAGCAAAGCACTACAGCAGACCCTTGCTCCCTGATTTCATTACACAAACAGAAATAGGCTTTATGGATCCCCAGGAGAGCCCTTTGCCAGTAACTGGAACCGCTGTGTTTGCAAAGGCGGAGGTCGGCGGTGCCCGCGCTGAGCTGGGCACCTCAATCCCTCTGGGCTGCCAGCTGTCCACGGCCACTCACGTGGGATCCACCTGTGGAAGGCCTAAAAGACTTCAGAAAAGCAACAAAACAACTCCCCCCTGCCCCAAAACTACCTACACAAAGTCACTCCCATCTCGCAGTCTCTGTTTTAAAAATCCTTTTAAACAAACAAAAACCCCTTTGAGTAATAGACATAAAGCAAGCAGTTCTGTTTATCCATGAGAGATGGCTGGAGACCTTGAATTTATCATCAAAAAGGGTTCAGCACACAAGAAAGTTGGGACCAAAGAGGAGTTACATCATCAGGTAACTCAGAGAATAAGTGACACCATGGATTTCACCACAGGCCCCACCAGGCTGCCTGGTAACTCCAGTGCCAGGATCAAACAAGTTGATTTTATCCAAACTGCAAACTCTGATTTAATTACACACTCCACATTTTTAGGACCCCAGGGGTGCATTTTTGAGAGCTCGGCCATCTTTCTGTTTTATTAAAGAATAATGAGTTGTAATCCTTAAAAGATGTTACAAATAACAACCACAATTCATTTCGTAGCTCACAGAACTCAAACTGCTTTAGAGAAGTCCATGAAGGGCTAGTCCTTGCTCTTCAAAAAGCTGTGCTGATTCTCATCCTTTTCATTACATCATCACAGGCACAAAACCAGTGTAATGGGAATTTTACAGGCAGCTCTAAGGTGCTCCCCAAGGCACCCCAAACATGGAAAGTCAGAGCAAACACCCACCTTCTCCTATATTCCTTGGTTTCCCATAAGTGAAATGTAAATATAATTTATAATTGTATTTCCAACAGAAGTACAAAATCATAGAATGGTTTGGGTTGGAAGGCTTCTTCAGGATCATCTAGCTCTGACCCTTATTTAGGGCAGTTTACAATTTTTGGTATTTTCTTCCTCAATGTGCCTCGTGGATCTTTAAACGGACTGATCAAAGCAAATTTGTATATAATTTGCCAACTTTCACCTCTTTTCTGTTTATTTCCCAGTTCCACGGAGAGTATTAACAGAAACAACTAATCATAAACTGTTTCCAAAGAGAAAATACTTCTGACACTTGTTTTCAGATGTCATACAACTCATAGGAAACAAATAATTTCCTGTTCACTAAATATAGGGAAAAAGTGTTTCAGAAGGTTTCCATAGTGTCCTTCAGGTAAACAAAATATTTCAGGTAAGTGTAAAACAGATTAAGATAATGAGTAAAAGTCAAAAAGGAAGGTAGCCAAGTTTCATGTTCAATATCCTACAACTATCATGCAATTATTTGGCCAATAACTGGCTACATGCTCTTAGCCCACCACAAAAACAGAATTAAATTCAGCTTATTTTAAATTTCACTGAGATTTAAGGTAAATCTCAGCACTTTGTCTGTGGTGCTCTGCAAAGAAGCACTTCCAAAGAAACACTTCCCCCTCCCCTCGAAATACCTTCAGAAACTATTACTCTTTCTTTGTTTTGTCAACACATGCTAATCCTAGCAATCTCCTGGATTGTTTGGATTCTGCTATTTTCATAACTTAAGTGTACACCCTAAATAGCTGCTTTCACCTTGCCCTCTTTTGTAGCAATTATCTGAAATATTGAGCACTTTCTAGCTTGTTTTTGACACTGTCAAACAGCCAACATGGGCTGGGAGACAAAAAATTGCTTTCCATTGAGAGCAAGTGGGAACATCTGGGACAGGTTTGCCTTTTTTTCCTTTCCCCTTTAGTCTCTAACTCTGTCCAGCTCTTATCAGCTTGGGATGCAACTGTCCAGAGCTAAAGATAAGACACAGTTCTGGGCATCCTCTGACAACTATTTCAGGCATTGCTCTCTCTCCTCCAAGACTTCTTGCCAAGGGCTTGCTCCTTCTCATTTAGAAAGAGCAATAAGTGAGAGCTTCCCATTACTTGTTCTAAGCAACTAAAGCTACTCTCTATCTAAAGTCACCATATCAAAGCCACTAACTAAGTCTGGAATAAAGCCAGTGACTAGGCTTGCACAAAAGAGGAAAGAAAAAAAATCTGTATTTTCAAGAATTGCATCATAAAACCTCTACTTTTACCATCTCCTTGACGACTAGATAGACCCACACTATTTAAATGAATACTTATGAAAAGATAATTTACAGATAACCTTTGAGTGGGCAGTTATCAGTATTTTATATTTCTATTCTTTGCATTTTGAGATCTACTTAAGCAATGAGTGTCCAGTGCAGAGAAACATTTCTGAACTGGGACACAGGACATTAAATATAGCTGTGCCTGTTCCCATTCCCTCCCTCTTACTCATTTTTCTCTAAGAAAGATGGATAGACACACACAGACAAGTTCGACATTTATGATTTTTAGATTTTAGTAGCATTCACTCTTTAGATTAAACTTTTAATTTTAGATTGAATTTGCCTCATTTAAGGTGTTTCACACAACAAACACTACACACATTACAAAATGGTCCCTTCAAGACCAATAAGGTGCATTATTTACCCTGAAACTGCTGTTGTCCCCTGGTTCCAGACTTTGGATGATGGGAACAGCAAATTTATGGATCCTGAACTGCCCTAAGTCAGCTGAATGTTTATCCAAAGCTGAAATAATAATATCCAAATGACAGACAAGTATGAAATCAACTCCTGAAAGTGAGAAACGAAGAGAAATACTACAAGTATGGAGTTGCTCAAAAGAAGTTCACATAAAATTAGGGTCACTTTTTGAGCATTTTTTCTAAGTACTTTTACATACTGTTGATGTATCTATTTTGCCTTCTTTGCATTTCCCAAGGTTCCTTTCCCTTTTTTAGTATTATTTCTATTTTTTGTTTATGTCTGCTAATCTGTGCTGTACACAATGGTATTTTATTAAAACAGACCATTGAAACTAAGTTTTGGTTTCAATGTTGTTACACAAACTTTGTGTTTGATGTACAAAAATAAGACATGAGATGGCACCTACAGGAAAACTCCACTGGCTGAAATTCCTAGCTGGAATTCCAGAGACTGCCACCAAGAACATCAAAACATTGCATAGCTTCAAATATTGCCATTCTATCGAAGTCATTAATATTTAGTATCAGTGATACTGAACTGGCAGAACAGAGACATCGACACAAGACTGAGATTCCAAAGAATGTTTCTAATTCCAGGTGTATTCGTGCACATCTAGAGACTGAGTTTCCCTACGAATTCAAAGAGCTTCACGTTCAAAACATATCACAGGAAAAATTTTTCTGTGGTTTCAAATCAAATACCTAAAATCAGCTAACATTTACTGGAAATGGCCATTAAAAATTCAGTTGAGAACAAGCTAATTAAAGATGGTACCACCCAGATATTCTTCTGAAGGTGGAAGCTGGGATACACCTTGTCCATAGAGAAGCTACTTAGAAATGCTAAAAAAAGTAGCACAGTTTGAGAAAACTTGAGTGGAAAACAATAAGAAGAGTTATAAGCTTCTACATTTGAGGATTATTAGCTTCCCTGAATTTTAGCCAACTTTTTCAACAACTTGATATTTTTTTAAGTATATTACAGAAGAAAATGTAATATGCATTGTCTTTTTATTGTGAAAAAATCAAAGAGCTTGGAGGAATAAAAACCCTATGATTACTGACAGGGAACTTGTTTACTTTGAATCTGCAGCAGAAATTCTTCAGGAGACCCCAGCATTAACTTGGAAAGTGAGACTAAAAAAAAAACTATGGTCCAAAGATAAAACCCAAGTAGGGGCCTCAAGAGGAATGCTTCATTAGAGACACACCAACTCTTGTTGACTTAGGTCTATCTCAAAAGGAGTTTATTTTGGCAGCTGCAAGAGGCAAAAGAAGAAAAAAAAAAAAAAAGGAGAAAAAGAATTGAGTATTCCAGTCCTGTGGATCCCATATCTTTCTCTTGAAGGGTTGCCATAAACTGACAATATTTTTTGAGTTCATTAAATTAAATGTATGAAATTAAGTATTAAAGTTTATTTTCTTATATTTAACATAAAGTGAAGTAATTACTGGGAAAAATATGCCCAACCTAATAGATCATAAACACGCTTTGCATGCACAAAATTGTCACACTGATATCAAATAGCTTAAACATTCATTAATACTTCCCTAGCTGGAGTCATATGTAAAAGAACAGCATTCCTCTGTGGCTTACAGACATATTCCACAGGAAAGCTAAATGAATTCCCTGTCAAAGAGGTTTCTACCATGTAGTTATCAAAGTAAAAACACTACACACCATCTTTATCTAACAGACAAACACAAATTGATAGAATTTTAATGAAAGTGAGCATGTTTTAATGTTTTCTTTTCTGTACAACTGCACAGGGAACCAAAAAACTTAAATTCACCACAACTAAAGCACCAGCACAACAGAAATGGACGTGAGGGCAGGGTGCATCAATTTTTTTTTTATTTTACAAAAACATTGAACAGTACACCAATGTTTTTAATCTTCTGTGATAATTACAAAAAATTATTTTGTCAAACCTGCTACTCTTACTCACACGACTCACTTCAATCTGTTTTTTCTCACCTTTTAACACAACAACTCCACAAGACAACACAAAAGCAAAGGAGGTAAATTCTATATATTTACTTTTCAGGTATCCATGAAGCCTCCAATTTCCTCTTTCTATCCATGCACACACAACACACGTGTTGCTCTCGCAGCTTAATCCAACTACACATTCTCAGCTTCTGGATAGAAACATTCAGGACTGAGCACCCACAGGGCACACTGTGTTTCTTCCTGCCCCTCAATTTTCCTGGATTTCTAAGGTTTTGGGCAATTCTTTGCCATTACCTTCAGAACTCCCCAGCACAGTTCTGTGGTTACTTCCAAGTCCATTTTCCCCGGCAGCCACCAGCGCTCAGCAGCGCCCAAGCTCTCCCCACCTCTCCTGATGTCTCTCCAATGATTCTCAAGAGTTTTCCCTGGAGCTCCACAGCTTCCAAAACCCAACCCTTCATCCCACTCAACCCCTCAGGAGCCCCCAAACACTCAGAGCCCCTTGTTCTGCTCAGCCTTATGGATCAGGTCCCTCTGTGGCTGCCCAGACCTATCTCGCCACCAGGAATACTCCTCCTGTACCAGACTTCCCCAAAGCCCTGCTCCAGCCTCTAGTTTCACAAAACCCAGCCAAAACCACACAGAACTTGCCAAAAATCCATGCAGACTAGACTCTGAGGGCAAGAAAGTGAGACCTACCCAAGGAAGTCTGGGCTGGTGGTAGCCTTACACTGAATAAATAATTTCATATTTCACCTTCATGCCCCAGCTACCAACTCAGCCCGTGGAATATTTCAAGACATAATAAATACCAGACTAATTGACAGCCTTGCAAATTGTGAAACACTGCTATTCACAAGTTGAAATATACTCCTAATTAAGAATTCAGATGTGTGATGTTGGCTTTAGATTAAGATATGCTATGTGGGATTTTCAAAAGCATTTATAGGATTTAGGCCACTAAATCATGTTGAAAAGTGATGTCACTTCAAAAATTGCCCCTCCAGCTTTTTTCATTTCTGTTTGCTTTCATACACCTAAGAGCAAGAAATAATATTCTGAAATCTATAATTCAGAACAGTACAAGATTTTTAACTTTAAGGCTTTCTATCAATACATAGTACACTAGAGAAGGGGTTTTTTTTAAGTCCAACAATAATAAAACTAGTACAAGCCAAATAATTTACTTTTAGTCATTCCTCACAGTAATATCCATAGCCCATTATTGAAGACACAACCTCAACAACAGTGGCACATACATACAAATAGGTGTTAACAGTAATTTCAGGATAGAAAACTGTAGGACAAAGGGGAGACGACAGCAAAGTTTATCAGTAAAAACAATTGTGCAGGCTCTTGAATAAATAATATTGTGAAATTCAAGTTAACGTATCCCTAACACACACAAAAAGATGTTATTCAGACTAGAAATCTGAAGGAGACAATAAGGCAATGATAAATCTCAGTCTCTAAGGGTCTAAGATTTATATTACCAGGCTAAGTCACCTCTGCCAAAAAATCTAAACCTACTTGTCTCCCTTACATCTGCAGATTAAAAACTGAATAAATAAATAAAAAGGCTCACATTACCACAGTGTTCCAAGCATGTGTTAGAACTTAAACCTTAACAGCAAGTAAAGCAAGAGCTATCTGTACAAAAGATCAACAAGGATCTGCACAAGAATTCTGGACCATCCAAACACGTGTGCTTTTAAAGAAGTTTCCTCCATTGTCCTCAGAAATGTTTGTTTTCATAGTAAGCTTTCATTCATGAAATAAGCATTCTAATTTTAGGACCGTTTTGTTTGTCAAGTGTTTGTTAAACAAGCCTGCTTTGTTTTCTGGGAGAGGAGAATTTGCAAACAAAGCCCCTCTGTGCTCTCTGAGGAGTCCGCTCTCAGCGGGAGAGCATCCGACCCCACCTTGGGAGCAGCTCAGCATGTGGGGCTCACAAACCATGAGGCTGAACCCAAGCCCTCACTGAGGAGACAAAGCCTTCACTGTGAAAACAGGGCAGTTTTGCCACCACGGAAGAGATGGTGAGTGGTCTCCCAAACCAGAAATGTGTAAAGTGAGGCAGCACCACGTTCACCCCACATCCCACACAGATATCCCCTGGGAGAGCCAACAGCCCCAGTGCTGTAAGGAGAAGAATATGAACTGCCACCAAAGCCCCTACCAGCTTTCCATCATCTTGGAATCACAGAATCATGGAATGGTTTGGGTGGGAAAGGACCTTAAAGATCATCTAGTTCCAACCTCCCAGCCAGGGGCAGGGACACCTTCCACTAGCCCAGGTTGCTCCAAGTGGCCTTGGACACTTCCAGGGATGGGACAGCCACAGCTTCTCTGGGCAACCTGTGCCAGGGCCTCATCACCCTCACAGGGAACAATTTCATCCCAATATCCCATCCAATACTGCCCTCTGTCAGTTTGAAGCCATTCCCCCTTGTCCCATCACTCCACGTCCTTGTCCCAAGTCCCTCTCAGCTCTCTTGGAGCCCCTATAGGTACTGGAAGGGGCTCTCAGGTCTCCCCAGAGCCTTTTCTTCTCCAGGAGAACACCCCCAGCTCTCCCAGCCCGTCTCCATAGCAGAGCTGCTCCACCCCTCTGATCATCTCTGTGGCCTGCTCTGGACTCACTCCAGCGGCTCCATGTCCTTCCTCTGCTGGGACCCCAGAGCTGGACACAGCACAGCAGGTGGGGTCTCACCTGAGGGGGCAGAGGGGCAGAATCCCCTCCCTCACCTGCTGCCCACGCTGCTTTTGATGCAGCCCAGGGTGTGGTTGTTTGGCTTTCTTCTCTTTTGCTCTCTGCCTGAACACTCCAAACCACACCAGGCTGTAGCTACATCAGTTGTCAGAAGAAATACTAAACTGAGAGAGGCCCAGAGTCTCTGGGCTTCAATACATTCCCTCTGGGATCATGCTAAATAGAAGAAACTGGGGAAAGAACCCAAATACAGGAACACTAAACAAATGTAGGAATGAGACACAGAAAACACGGCTAGATAGAGGTGTATTGAATTTTTGTTAAGCTCCTCTGCAGAGAATAATAACTGAGAACACAATATAGTAAAAATAATTCTATCCTTTCAACATGGTCTTTTTGACGCTGACTTGTTTTCAAACTCCTCATGGTAACAAATTCTCTCTCCTTAATTATAAACAAAATATTAAACTTACAATACTGAAATTCTTGTCAAGTAAGTTCACTTTTATCACACAAAGCTGAACAAAAGGAAATTATAGTGGGAAATTTTGTGGTAGCCCTTCTGCATGCAGCTTTGCATCTAGGAGCTCTGTCAAGTGCCCAGTGCCATCCTCCATGGTCGGGCAGAACATATGCACTACTCTGCTTTCATCTGAATTACTGCCATTTAAAGGTACACAAGTGTCTACTTGCATGTTTAGGAAAACAGGCTGTTTAACATTATATATCCCCAAAGCCTTTGAGCTGAAACATCAACACTTCAGTTTTCTCTTGACGCCAGATGTTTGTAAGCGTTTCTTTATAATCACCTTCACATTAAAAAACAAGCTTGAAGGCAAATGGGCTGGAATCAGTGACTATACTACAGGCTAGATTAAGTCCTGATCTTACCAAAACCTGGTAATTCAAGGGTGTATTAAACATACACCCAAATACAGGATTAGGGGAGTGTTAAAATTACAATTGCACTTATAAAAGTCAAGCACTTTGTTGACATTCTAGCATTTTACAGTCCTCGTTTTTCAGAGTTAAAATAATTAAAAATTGCCCAGGCAACCACCTTGCTTTATTAGAAAATCAATAAAGCTCCACCCTGCACTCATGTGCATGTATATCTTGACATGTGAAAGCAGCTTTATGCACTTCCATGCCTTTTTAACACACTTTTAAAATAGAGGACAAAGTATTATAAACACCTGCATGCTTAGCATCTCACGCCAACAAATATTGACATAGAACAAGTTTAAATGACTAAAACTTTAGTAAGTTTGAGTCAAAGTAAGTTTAATCTAGATCTACACACCTAAAGGACAGTGGCCAAATATGTTTCTGCCTCCTGTCCAGCCTTGGTGGCACCTGAGGCTGTTCCAATGTGCAGCAGCACAGCTGGAACTGGGAGGCTACTGGGAGGATGAGGCTTGGCAGAAGCCTGGTACGTTCCAACTCCACCACCACCCCCTGCAGATCTGGCCAAAAACCCAGAAAGAGTTCATACATATCAAGGAAGGAACAATATCTGGAGTTTTAAGAGCCTCTCAGGAGAAGGTTCACACTTAATCTTCTTTGGTTTTGCCTTAAAGACAAAACCACCAGAGAAGCAAAACAACGAAAGAAAGCTCACTTTACACAGAATTTAGTCTGTAGTGTACTAGATTTTAGATATTTCCATAACAGTTTACAGCTTTTCCAACTTAATACTATTGTCTTGAGGAATATCAGTGTATTTTTTTCTCAGATCATCAGTCCAACTTTTTCCCACATCAGAAGTAAAGCAGGTAAATGAATTCTCATTTAAAACTTCATCAGAAGGTGGGGCTGTCACTGCAGGCATTTAAGGACTAACAAGTCATCAATGAGATCAAGAAGACATTTAAAGTTCAGTTTCTTTATAATCTTCCACTGATAGAAAATCATGTTGTGCTTATAAATCCATTAAACCACCATCAACAATAAACAGCAAACAAATATACAGTTCTGAAAAAGAAACCAATTTATCTGCTGCAACAATGTTTCACTCAGGGCTTTCAAATTGAGCTCTGCTGGAAGCACACAAACATTTACGAGAAACACATAAAATACCATCTTGCAATAATTTTGGCTGTGCAGGTGCTGCCCTTTGGGTCCTTTCTCAGTGCCACACCTAGTTTTTAGAAGGAATTGTGGTGGAGAAGCCCCAAAGCTTCTCCCTGTGGAGAGCTTCCCCCCCTGATCTTCCTGCACAGCAGCCTCAGGTTGCCCAAACTGAGAAGCAGGGGCAGAACTTGGGACGGGCTCTCTGGCTCACAGCTGGCACTACATTTTATTCAGATCCTTCACTGAAATAAATGAAATAAATGGAGGATACAGAGAGTATCAAGCCCCCCCAAATATACTGTAATACCTCTCCACCTTCCTCCCTTCCCCTTGAATGGAAGATAATTAAAAGCAGTGAATAGCAAGCCACACAATGCCAACTGGTAAAAACTAAAACGGAAAGAATGTATTAAAAAAATTAAATCATAGAATGTATCATGGATCAACCATACTGACCATATTAGCATTAAGCAGCCCTTGAGAACAGTAGCCTTAATAGCTTAAATAAATAAATAAAATCAATAGATCAGTGGAACAAAAAGCTCATCTTGTCTTCTGTCCATTCATAGAACAACAGCCCATTTTTTTGTTGGGATGAACAGAGAATTTGGGTCCTATGTACTTTTGCTCCACGATCCCACCCTTCCTCAATTAATTGACAATGGAGTCGTTTTCATCCCCTTTTTTTGTGTCATTCCAGCTCAGTGTTACTTCTGAAAACATTTTTATTCCGAACAAGAAAAGGGGAGGGAGCAAACAGTATCATATGCTATGAAAAAAGAGGATCTACTCCCTTGAAATTTTTCTAGTAAGAACCCCCAAATTATCCGACACATCTAACACAGCAAATAACTACTCTGAACAGTTTCAGACATCCCTTTTAGAACAGTTCAGTTATTCAGATGAAAACAACTAAACCAAATAAAGTTTTTGGCAGTGGTTAAGTCTCCCAGGACAAGCAGAAACCTCGGGGCAGTGTCTGGAAACAGCGAGGGAGGTTGTTTTTTTTTTTTAACTTCACACTCAGAAGACAACAATTCACCAAGGTCCCAGGTCTCCACCGTAAGGTAACCTTAGAAAGCCTTTGGGAACTGATTTTATTAGATTAAGAAAAAGCTTTAAAGAAGCTGTAACAAAAATATTTTGCTCCTCCACTGACCCTCCCACTTGGGGCCCTGCTCTGAGCAACCTCTCAGAGCTGCAGTGCCCTCCTGACAGTCTGTGAAAACACAGCACCAACCCAGAGCCTGCTGGGCCCCAAAAACCTCAACTACTGTCTCTAGTCCCGATTAAAGAGTAGAAATTCAGTTTTAAATTAATTGCATCTGAATAACGGTGGTGGCCACCACAGGATAACATGAAATAAGCTCCTCCCATACCAGGGATATGTTGGTAGTGTGAAAACATGATTAATTACCATCATCTGCAACTCTGTGCTATTACACCCTTGCTCTGGGGTTTTATTCTTCATTTATGACTTTCTTTGAGCTGTCGCTTCCAGTATTTACTACAATACTATAAATAATAATTTATTACAATAAGGAAGATAAAACTCATCCAGGAGATCTCCATAAGCACTGTAAGGAACGACCATAAAGCCCTCTATGTTTTGTCAGCTCATTTAATGCAATATTCTCTCCTGAAAGAAAGAAAAGTGCCACTTTTAGCACAGATTTAGCTAAAGCAGAATGGGTAGCAGAGAAATTTGAGAGCCTACACACATGTGCTTTCATAGTCATGCAGTCACAAACCTTGACACTAAAAATAACTCAGCCCACATCCCAATTTAGCCCGTTCTGAAAACTTTGTAGTTGCACAATTCCCATTTTTTCTCCTTTCCCCCCCTTCTTCCTTGCCTCCAGAGCCTACCATCTTCCTTAGCACAATGAAGGCAGTAACTCATGTTACACAAACAAGTGTTAGAAGCTGATCTCAGCATCTGAGGGCCTAATTTTAGCCACCATTCTCTAAGACAGAAATACATCAGTTGATAAAAATCTTCTAGACTGCTTAAAAAAAAAAAAAAAAGACAAAGAGCTTAAAAAAAAAATTACAAAAAGCCTAAAAAATGAGACTTGAAGACTAGAAGGAATTGAGGGGTATTTTTGGTGGAGGGTTGGTTGGGATTTTTAGCAAGAATCAGAGAAGCTCACGAAGACATTTTTTGGTAGCCATCAGGTTCAAAAAAAAGGGGTGTTGCAAACAAACCCCGCAAACACAATAACCATAAAAGAAATTATAATATTATATTATATATAATTATATATAATAAGAAGAAATTATATTATTTTTTAGGAAGAAGAGTTCAGGGCAGACATTAAGAAAAAGAATTTCAATGGGAAGACCACTAAAGCACAAGAATAAGTATACAATCACCAGCACACAGAGATGTGGCTTTTGACACACATGTCCAACAGGTCTGAAAGGTTAACACAAATAGAGTTGAACCTGTGCTGCAGAAAAGGGATGAACTGCATAATGTGTGATTCCACTTCTCCCTCCTGGCTCCAAATCACTCACTTGTACAGAATTCTGGGTCTCCTTCCCATCCAAACGCTGATGCTGAACTTTTTGCAAACTAGACTGTTAGAAGCACTGTGTTTAATATAAAGATTGAGGATAAATAAGAGAACTTTTTGCTCATTAATTATACTTTTACTTGGAGACTCAGTGCAGTCGGCAGCTAAACAAACTCAGACAAAGAAAATAATCGTTCAAAGTAATAAATTGTCATCTAGATTAAATGTAACACTTCAGAGAAACGTACTGTGATACCTCTAAAATTAATGAGGTCTCAGCTAAACCAGGCCTCATTAAAGTATCTCCCATTAAATCTTTCCTGGAAAATTGGAGAAAAAAAACATCTCCTGCAGATTAAGTGGCCTGTCAGCCAGCTCCTACTGTAAAGACCACAAGTGAAATACGGCAGAGCCAGGAAAAGCAGGAGCTCCAGGCTTTCAGACCAAATAAATTCCACTTGACAATGTTGCCTAATTAGAGCTAATATCATCAGCAAAACTGCAAAAATAAGAGCAGTTGGATCTGAAGTTGAACGAGAGATCCAAGAGCCCAAGTGTTGCCACCTTCAATAAATGTGGTGCGCTGATAAAAGTAACCAGTGTTTCAATGACTTCGGTGACACATTTGAAGTGCTGATTTTTCTCTAGGACTTTAATATTTTGCCCTGAAAACTGGCCTGGCTGTGGACAACTTCACACAGGGACTATGTTAGGAAAAGTGAAGAGCATCTTCATAAATATGTTTTAACCCCTTGTATCGCAGTGCTGAGGACGTCCATCTCTGCATATTCAAATTCACTCACTTTTGGGAATGTCCCACAAACAGAGACAAAAATTCAGAAGTAAAGGGTGTTAAGCAGTGTTTGAAGATCATCCAAAATGATTAAATCAACAAAAAATGAAGTGAAGCTGACAAAGCAGCACTATACACTTAATTCCATGCATTCCTACACTTACTAGCAAGGACTAATGGATTTATAGATCCGTAGTTGGAAAATTCTGAAATGGGAATTGTGATCTCATTCCTCAGACGAAGCAGAAAAATTAAAGGCTTGTGAATGGTGAGGCATATTATTCCCCCTCACAAAAATAAAAAAAAAACAAGAAAACCAACCAAACCAACCCCACACCTCTTTTGTCTCTGTATTTCACAATTTACAGTTCTCACTTTAATTGCTAATGGTTGCTATGGAGTCCTCAAATGAGCCTTCAAATAAGATTTAGTGCAAGTCAGCAATAAGCAGTGAATTTATGACTATGCAGAGTCATGAATTAGACATGATAAATTTCTACCAGCTACTATCATTCAGAAGATGGTTTGTCTGAGGTTTATTAACATGACCCTGAATAAATCTTTTTAGCAGCTCCTTTTGACAGAGGCAGTCAAGTTGTCTCTAGTAACTCAGAAAACATCCACCAGTACAGAGCTGGCCAACAATTTAACAAACCACAACTCTTACTATTGGGCTTTAAGGAAAATGAGGTAAGATTTTAGGTGGCTAAAGTCTTACACAAATTAGCAAAATCATCTACTCCTATTTAATAACATTTATGTCTCCAGCATAGAGAAGAAAAGTTAACAAAAACAAAGTTTACTCAACTTGAAGACATTTGTTTTGTAATCAAAGACCAAGCTCCAGGTATACAGAGGAAACTGCAGAAAGGTCATTCCTCACATACAACTTCACTCTGAAAATTACTTTCAGATACAATTCCTTCAATACTTGTACAACATACATCCCAAAACTTCTGCTTTGGGACACATGTTTATTTTCTCAAGGGGCAGTAGTGAGACTTGTTCACTTCAGCTGTAGAACAAAGTCTTCTGCCCTAATATAAGTCTATAAATAATACAATCAGGTATAAATATGATTATTATTTTCATTTCTGCTAGACTTCAAATAAACAACTGAAAAGAAATCCAGATTTCCAATATCAGAAAAATAAAACCCCAGGGACATGTTCACTTTTCTCCCTAAGGAGTTCTAAATGACAAGAAAAAAGAAAAAAGTCATCATTCAAAATATTTTACCAGGAAAAATAAAGTTAAGCAAAAAGACACGGCTGGGATCTGTGTGTGCTTCTGGCAGAAAAATGGGATTGCAATTGGTTTTAACCCTGTAAGTGCTGTGTGAAATTTGGCACAGCTTCAACACTTGCACTGAGGAAAAACTGTAATAATTTACCAATTACACACAGTAAAAATCAACAGCTTAGAAAAAAATAAAGTGATTGAGTAATTGCATTCACTATGCTTACCTGCTATGAATACAACATGGAAACTGTAATTCTGCTCTAAATAATTACATTTTCACTGGAAATCCCCTGTCAACACTCAGTTATGGCAGGAGCATCTCCTTATTTCTGCTTGTTGATGCTCATAATAATGTAGTTTTCACAACCTGTCTCTAGATGGCTTTAAGAAAAAAGAAACCTAGAAAGTGTCCTCAAACACTTTGTAGGAAACTGTCAAAAGTCAAAATGAAAAGCTTTTAAATACTTATCACTAGCATTACAGCAAGAACTAAAGAACCTATAATTTTTCCCCTGTGGTATTTTTATTCTGCCCCACATTCTCAGTTATTTATTCCAACTTGTTAAGTTCCATTCATTTAGTGTGGGCTTCCAGATAAGGAGAGGTGAAAGGAGAAAGCTTTTATGGAAGGAAAGAAACAAAAGGAAAAAAAGGTAAAAAAAGAAGAGGGGAGCATTAAGCTAAAAGGACACTGGAATCCTGAATACAGCACCTGACTTCTCAGATCCAAAAACCAGACATCCAATGTTCCAGTCAAAACACAGTTGATAAAATACATGTAGAGAGATAAGGACTTTTTGCATTAGTCATACTTTGAAGGAGTATTAAAGCAGCTTGATTTTCAGAAGCATTTAACACATACACTGAATCAATCATCCAAAATCCTCCTGGAAGCCTTGGCCACTTATAAAAGACTTCTCAAAATCCCTTTGGGTTTTAATGCCTGAAGCTCAATATAATTCAGAGTAGGCTTTTTCTCCTTAGACACCAACCCAAACCATTAGAAGGAACACACTGGGTAAGGTCAGAGCTCTGAAGAAATCAATGTTCAATTTTAGCTGCTGAAGCTCATGTAGGGGAGTATCCCAACCAGTAGGGAAGTGCAGTGAGGAAATGAAAGGAAGGAAGGAGGGAGAGAGTTAAAAGTGATGTTAACAAGACAAAACCAGGGATTATCCCCCCCCCACTTGTACAACTCATAATTTTCAGGGCTTTATTATTATATGTTTTTGTCTATATTATTTGCTGTTTCTTTTCAACAGTCTTGCCAAAAAAAGCAAAACCACTGTGTTGTCACAACTTTTATTGCTTTCTTAGAGAAGATAATGGTTTTACAATGCAGATATTTCATTTCTTTATTATTAAATGGTATTGCAAACAACAACTTGGTAATCTGTAACAACTACTGGTTTTTCAGGATGTTTAGTTGACTATTTATGACCTGTTTATTAAAAAAAAAAATATTAAGAAATTGTTTTGTACTAATTGGAATGCAGATTTATTCCTGTAAACTGACAACATTAATCCTGGAAAAGCCACTAGCTCACGTGCTAATAGACTTGAGCAGAGCAACTCCAGTCCTCCAAACTACTCCCAGCTCATAATATTTTCCCATTATCAAGCTAAATAGTAATAGCAGTGAGAAAAGGAGGCTGACAGCTGGTAGTAACTTCAATAATACTGAATAAATAGACCATGGACAGAGGTGTAAAAGCAGCAGCTCTCTGTGTGGAACTGGTGACACATGAAGCAAAGCTGTTTGCTGCTCCATGGCAGAACCATGACAGTGTGTGCTCACCACCCCCAAAATCCCACAGGATCACTGTGAGTCACATCCAAGCTCCTTCCCTCACACATTTCAGCTTGCACTGCAAATCCCAGCTTATTGGAAAGGTTAACTAAATTCCACAGGCAGGCATGGGGAGAGGGTCTGCACAAGCAGGGATGAGCCAGACCTCTGCAGATCCTGTGGATGTCCAGGCTACCACTGGATCCGTTGTGCTGCTGCAGGAGGAGTGATGCTGAAATTCCTGAAAGCAGCCAAAGAAATTGGCTCTCAAGTGCCATAAAATTCCAGGGGCACCGCTTAGGACCACAGTCAGTCCGAGGTATTTAGTTTAAGAATGATTAATCACAGTTGAATCAGCCTTTTGTTTCTTTTTTGACATCTCAGGGCCCTTTCTAGTATTCCATCTATCTGAAGTCTGGCCATGGCTTGATACTGAAGGAGACTGTTTGAAATAATTCCATTTACTTTGGCCTGCATACAAGTCTGGATAAAGGCTTCAGTCAAAACACCTCTTCACATCATAGAATGGTCTTAAAATGGCACACAGAGATAACACAGCAAGAAGACATTAAATCTGTTGTGCACTTCAAAGTACACTGAGAGTTATTTACCAGCATCAGTGGAGTGGCTTCAGGGAAAGCAGATTATTGACCAAAACAAGTACTGATACAAGCTCCAACTGCAGTTACTTATGTGCAAATATTGACACAGAAGAAATCTCACAAAGCCCAGGACTAAGGAAACTCACCTAGAAAATGTCACCAACAAATCCTTCCCAACACAAAAGCTTAAGAGGAGAAAATGATTTAAACGTCAACAGGGGCCCACCAGCAAACAAACAGCAGCAACTACACCAGAAACAAACCCAACACCTATTCAGGGTCACCCACCACGAGACTCAAAATCACCATCAAAGGACTGCAATGGAAAGAACAGAAAGGATCTCAAAGAGTTCAGTGGTGACTGGAAAATGTGAACTCTTAACACAAGAGCCATGGAGTACAATTTTTTAGTTGAAAGATGCAGGACAAAGCAGAATATTAGTAGAGGAAAAAAATCCAAGGTCATTTCAAACACCTCTCTGATATGGCTGCTTGCTAAAGGTGCTTCTTTTAATTTTGTAGTTCTATAAATATGTTTGTAAACAAGTGTCTTTAAGTGAAAAACATTAACAAGTACACATATAGGACTTAAACACATAAGAAGTAACCCTGAGACCAACCTCATGTGAAAGAAAAATACTTTCTTATACTTAAAATTTGTTCACACACTCTAAAATGCATTAGGAAAAAGACTTTGCATCTTATGACTCCTGGAAAATTTTCCAGGAGACTATTTTCCAATGTAAGACCCACCACACCTAACAGAGCCTGAGAAGGTTTACCACAAGGTCATGAATTTCTTCAGAGAACCATTTTAATGTTGCATTACCCCAACCTACCCAGAAAAAAATGGAACAAAGCCATTGCTTCAGGTTTTTCCTTGGATTTTTCCATATTAACAGAGTCAATAGGACTACAGAAATCCTTTTGTCTCAATTTAATGTACATTTTATTTTACCAGTTTATAAATATTAACCCATACACGAGAACAAATCTGAGAGAAGCTGGGAAATAAAAAATAGTCTAAATGTCACAATATATTCCCTTGTCCCATCTTAAAGTAATTTCCCTGGGACTCCACTGTTTCAAAATCCCATTGCAATCCATGCCAAGGCTGCCTGGGGACAAAAAGAATGGGAACAGTGAGTCAAAAGGAAGCTTTATTTTTAAAAACCTCTGCAATTATGTCTAATCCATGGGTTAGATGACACTCTAACCATTCACCTTCCTGCCTGATAATGCAGAATTCTTCAACTCTATTACTGAGCCACAGGAATCCTGATTTGGGATCGGCTTCCAGGACACTCAGGCCTCCAATCTTCCATTGGATTACACAGTATTCATGCCACAAATTGTACCATTTGTGGAAAGATAATCCTTCACATGAGAAGGTCACACACTGATCTCCATATATTCTCTGCCAGTTTAGCCCCTGACCTGTTCAGCTGTAGCTAAAAATATTCAGCAGCTGCCGAATTTTATACCATAATATTATAACAAATTAAAAATTAAAATTATGCCATTGCTATACCAAACACCAGTCACTGCTATATATGATCAGATATTACCAAGGATTTAAAAAACAATGTTTGACTACTACTTTACATACCCAAAAAAGTCAGAATCCAGAAGAGATGTCTACAGCTTGCATTACAAGAGGGTACCCCTGCAGAGCAAGGCTTTAATGATTGCTGTTGGACATCCATAGCTCCAACCCTGGAGCCATGTGCATTCCAAACCAAAATTCCAGCCATGCCCTCATGTGCACAACATTAAAGCATCAGCCTTGCATTGTAACAGGAATACAACAGCTCATGGAACAGATTCCCAATTAATCCAAACACATCCTGTACAGCAGACTGGGTTTTACTCCATGCAAAGGGGAACACTTCCAAGCTCCTTAAATCAACATCCTAAAGTCCCTGTTCCTTATGTATCCCAATTCATCCCTCTTTAACCAGCACAATGAGACTCAGCTGTTTGGTACAAACCATTAGCCAAGCCCAGGCACCTTTGCTAGAAGTTGTCTAGTACTGCATGGCCATCAAAAATCAAATGCAAGTGTCAGCTCAGGCATTTCCACTGATCACTCTGACTAGGAGAAGGAAAATTTTCAAATATTTCCCAAATTCCATGACTTCACTGTAACAAATTTTGTATAATTTTATGTAGGTATGTGTTCTTCAGAAGACACTGCTTGGATAGAGAAGTGACACTGTGCTGAGCCTTGTTCTCTAAAAATTCTAGGATAAGATTTGCAAAGAAAATTACAAGCAAAGGATAAAACCCCAGTGGGGTTAGCTTTCCAGTTCCTTCTTTTTTTCCCCCCTTTATTTAATTTCCTTACCTGCCATCAGTTTAACAACAGTTGCCTACAGCCTCTCATTCTTTCCATTTTATTACCATTAAGGGAAGGGAGCCTCTAACATCTCTATTAAACTGTAATAAAGCAAAGTCTCCAGCATGTAATGCCTCTAAGTCAAGCAGGCATTACTGAAATTACTTAATCTGCAAAGTCAGTACTTGCCCACCCTACTTTACCATTCCCAATCACTTCCCAAGAGCAGTGGTATTATCCAGACACATTTCAGAGCTTAGCTTTAGAATTTGTTTTCAGTGTATTATTTCAGTGAGGGTAAAGTGGAACCACACAGAATTAACGTCAACTTGATTTTCAGTCGCGTTACTTTTGGCTACTTCCAAAGCAAATACACCCAGGAAAAGAAATATAAAATAGAATTGCAATTAATTTGTTAAATTATTGCTCTGCCAATACATTATGTGTGTTTCTGTGTTCTAATTATCTGAGTGCAGGCTTTCTTCTTCTCCCCCCACAGCCCCTGCCCCAGCTTGAACCACCCAAGCACACCAACATGTGCAGGTTTCTGGGAGACTAAAATGTACATTCTACCCAATCACAGTCATATCAGGTGAAGTCTAAGCAAGGGAAGAAAAAGAGCTTTTGTGGGGGAAACAAAAAGTAAAATACTCCCACTACAATCTAATCCATTTCCAAGACTTAAGAATGAAATCCAGAAGCATTGTGGGAATCTTATATTCCTGATGGAATCATTTCCAAATACCAGCCCAACAGAACAGACACCACATTAGGATAAATAATACCAATGTATAGTGGTTCTTGAGTTTAGCAATTAAAATTTGTATTTAAATAGTTTGCTGGCTACTTTATTACATTTATTTCATCCACGTATACAAAGTTCATGTTTTTAATAAAACACTACAAGCAGCTGAACCCAAAATTTCTTAACCATGACATCTTTCAGAACTGGAACACTTTTTGCCACTATAGCCAGATTTGTTTCCTTTCCTAAGCGCCCTGGCAAACCAAAGGCATTCTTTTTACAAGTCTTGAACCCTGCAGGTTGTAGAACAGACAAGAGATGTTAAACTGCAGTGTCTCAACATGAACAATTCATCTCAAACTTTTAAATACCTCCAAAGAGAAGAGAAAGTAATCAGAACCTGTGGTTCAAGCTGGTGATGTGACAGCAAGATGATTTCAATGGCAGAGGCAGTGCTTTCCAACTCATTTCCAACCCATTTGCTTCCCTCAAACTTAATATTCTCTTTTTTTGGCCAGCAGATGTACATGATAAATTCAAATTGGCAAAAGGGACACACACACACACACAGACAAACATCTTCTAACAAAAACTGAGGGAGGGATTTGTTGTCTGTTATTTTCAGAAGATTGAATCCTTGTGGTCACCTGGAGTGTAGACCATAAAAAATCTGAAATGGTTTTTCCTTCACAACCCTCACTTTTAGTGAGCCTCACAATTTTTTGGGTATTTGCAAACTAGCTGAAAATATTGCAGACTTCTAGCACACTTTGAGGGGGGAAAAAGGGAAATGAAAACACTGCACCTCTTACTCTAGATTTTGTGAGCTTTTTATCTTTTCCCATTATGAACAGATATAAACGTGTAAACGTTCAGGAAATTGCTATCAATGTTCAGTACTTGGAATTGTATCATAATAATATACAAAAGCAATGATACAGTTCCAGAGAAAAGATCTAAAACACAGAGGAAAAACACTCTCAGGCACTTGGGTCTAAACTAAGCTGAAGCCAAGAGGGTTTTACAAAGGAGGGTTGGTGACAGTGGTCACCCTCAGCATCCTGAGGGTTCTCCTGGCCCCCTCCTCAAAACTCTGCTACCTGGCTCAAAATTGCTGCTCCCCAAACTTCTCACTGATTTCAGGGGCAGAGAAGTCCCCCATCTTTAACAAAAAACAAGGAGGAAAAGCCCAAGCACAGCCAAGACCACGAAGGCATCTTATCACTGCCTCTGGTCACCAAGCAACAGTTCCACAAATATGCAAACCTAAAAAAGGGAGAACTGCAGTCTACTGGAAGAGACACTGTAAACACAAGATAACCAGGTAAGCCAATGACAAACCATTATCTGACACTCTTGAAAAGCTCTCCATGTGAACTGCTCTTAAGCCAAGCTGGAACAAACAGCACATGCAGCTAAATTAAAAAAAAATAAAAAAATAAAAATCCTAAGCCAAGTTAAATAGTAACCAACATTCACATTTAACCATATAAAGCCTACATTCAAATCCAAAAAGACACTTACAAAATATTATATTACTGTGAACACTGTCAAAAGCTTTGAATAATAGTACACTAAGGAAATATGTAAAAACAGACTTTACCTTGTACCTCATTTTGGGGCATGAATGAATGTAGAAACCCATATAATAAAAACAGAGATCAGGAGCTTTTTCATGAAGTTGCCTAGTAAAAGCAATTTCTCTGTGAAAGGAAAGAAAAGACTAATTACATTTGAATATGGTTCTTACAGTCATTTTACCTCTTCATAGTGAAATATTTTACAGCTACCTGGCTCTTGATCTATTTAAAAGGACTAGACCTCTAAAAAATAAAATATGAAGATCATAAACTCCAAACTAATGTTTTTAAAAAACCCCACACATAATAAACTGAAAATTAATACTTAAAAACCAAACAAACAAATCACCAAAATGCACACCACCACGTCAGGCTTAAAAATATTTTTATTTTTGTGCCTTGTCCTGCCAACTGCCAGACTTGAAATTTAAATAAAAGTGATTAAGAGCCTCTATTTAACAGCTTTCTTATTAATATTCATGTATACTGGAATTCTACAGAAATCTGGCCCATCTATTGCACAGACTGGCTAACCTCAGGAAATCAGAGTATTTTTTAAAAAATAAGCTTCAAGGATAAGCCTCTTGTTTGTTCCATCATTTGTGTTCCAACAATTTTGCATGTAAAAACATTCATTTTTATGCAACAAAAGGTATTTTTCACCCATCCCGTGACTGTTGGTGCGATTTTCTCGTTCATTCTGAAAGAAAAGTGTCAGTGTACTCCAAAATAAGTTTGCTTTTTATTTCACTGGCACAAGGAAAGCAGCACTATCACAAAGGCTCAGTCAGTGCTTCCTCTGTAAGGATCGTTTCTACAGCATTTCTAACTCTGCAGATCGTTTTTGTAACCAATTTGGTAAAACAGGGATGTTGGTTCTTGCTTTCAGTGACAAAGGAATAAGATGCTCATTGCAGGGGGGTTGGAGCAGATGGCCTTTAAAAGGTCCCTTCCAACACAAACCCCTCTATGATCCAAGACATGAGCACATGCATACAGGAAGCATACACAAATACTGGAGATTCTTTATCATTTAATGTTAAATTAGTGATAAAGATGTTTAGATGTACTGAAAATTTAACATTTCAGTTGTGTGTAGTTTGCTGAGACCATCATGAGTTATAACTCTCTATCCATATAGGCACCTGTTCAAAAACAAGGGTCTGTCTAGAAACTGAATCTATTCCATAGCTTAAAACCCAGGCAAATACAACAGATTCCAGAAGCGAGATTTATACCTCTAAAAAAAAGTACAAAGATGCACTTCCTATACATAATCTTCACAAGCCATAGCATGACATTAAACCACCTTACTGTTTTCATGTAGGTTATCCTGGCCCTAATTAAACAAACACCTTCCTGCAATTCAAAAGCTGGAATACTGCAGGGGAAAAGCATTATTGTTGCATTTCAAAATCTCTTAAAGGCTCTTTCCAATTGGACTATACCATAAGATCTAATAAAAGGACAAGGTTGAACAGAAAGTCAGATAGACTCCAGTGTAATGAGGTAAAAATTGGGCTGCAGTAGCAAGTCTTACCATGAGCAACAAAGCTTCATGCAACCAAATTAGTGCCTCTGATAGTAAAGGGAGCTTGAACTACTGCCAGTACCTTCACATTCCTGCAGTCTCCAGTGAAGTGCTGTAGGCAAGGACCTTGAACTCAAGTTTGTCCTCTGTCCTTCATTTATCTATCCAGCCAACCCCACTCCAGGCACAGTTTTACTGGGAGGATGCTGTAACATCCTTTTCTTTCTGCTTCCCAGGAGTGTGTGCTGTGATCCTGGGCAAGAGAGTCCTCTGACTCCATCATTCCACACCAGGATAAGCAAGGATGTGTCACCATATGGCACAACACAACCTGCACATCTTCTGCCTAAATCTTTCCCAAAGAAAAGGGACCACAGACTTGCAACTACCTTTTTAGCAAACCTTTCATTTATGGTCCTCTCTATATCTATAAGGAGTTAGAATGGCACAAGAGGAGTCAGGTAGTGAGAAAAACATCCATCTCATCAATACAAAATTCAGATTTAGTATTTCAGTGCTACACAGCCCAGTTCCAAAAGAAGTTCAAGTACCTGTCCTCCTGCTAAAGAGAGATTATGAATACTATGATTGTCTACTATTCATGATCTTAGGTAGCAGGGGGAAGGTTTAACTTCCTGATCATATGAACAGGAGTCACTCAGTATTTCTGGATGGGTTTTTTTTTTTCCCTTTGGTAAGACTGGTATTTCCAAGCAGCCTCTTCTCCCCTCATTCTTTAACACATGCCTACATATTTCAAATGATCCTCAAATCCCATCCTTTCCACGACTCAGCAGCAAAAATTCTCCCAGTGGCATGAAGTGGAAGTGACAGCACTGTGAGGCAGTTTAACCTCCTCAGGGTAAAATTGGCAACAGCTTTGATGGTATCAGATTCCTCTTCAACTTCCTCAGTCCTCCCTAACTCAACTTTTTTTTTTCCTCCCTCTTTGAAAGAAGAACAAGGTTGGCTCCCTCTAAGACTGTTGGGAACTCGTTTTTATTGCCTGAAATGCCACAGAATTTATAAGCTGCTCTTTCACAAGTTGAGCCATGGTGCACTGACACAGCTTTAAATTTATTATACAGAAAATTTAAAATCATTTCAAGAATTCATAAGCATGGATTATGTCAGTCTATTATTACATAAAGTAATGTGATATGTACAAATACTAAAAAAACAACTCTTAAGAGGACTTAGTGTTTTATGTTATATGTTCAGCTTGCAAGGAAAAAATAGTCTAATTTCAAATATCTAGCATATGTAATAAAATATTTCTAAAAATCTAACAGAAAATAGATCAATTCCAAGTCATAGGAGTTCCAATGTTTTTCTACATTTGTTAATTTTGATTCATTCTATAAAATTACCAGTGCCACTGAAAGCCTCAAATAATGACACTTCAGACCCTTTTAACTGCAGACCACTGGAGAAGCTACAGCAGCAGCTTCATTAATGCTCACAATGACTTTGAAGTTGGCCCTGATTTGTGCTGGAACTGCAGCAGATGACACCCAGAGGTCCCTCCTGACATGATTCTACAGTTTCTCCTTCATATAAAGATTATTCAGAAATCACAAAATTCACACCTACAAAGAGAATACAGCCCAAGGGAGAATTGAAAAAAAGAGAGATTTTGATTAGGATCTCTTGATTTCCTAAGAATATAAACAAACTCAGATTAGACTTTTGAGAGATTAAATTGCACAGGGTTTATTAGTTATAAAAAGCAAAAGTTTATGAAGTAACTGTGATACAAAGTTTCCTAAAAATAGTGTTTGGGCTTTATGTAGTTCCAGTCATGCCATTTACCCACCCTGCTGGGTAACACTAAAAATGAGCTGAGAAGCTCCACCTACAGAGAAGATGCCTTGGAGAAAGAAGAAAGCTGGACCTCACAACTCCTGTGCTTCTTTTGCACCTGAAGGAGTTCAGTGCAAACCTCAACAGGCAAAAAGAACTTGTGCTGCAGCTTCTCAAACTCTAACTTTGAAAATAGATGTGTCTGCCATGAGGTTCAAACCCAGTTTGCTTCACCAGAACCTCCCTGGGAACACCACATGTCTGTGACCAACTCACTTCGTGTAAATAGAGAAGCAAAAAGGTAAGGAAAAAAAATGAGATGCACAAGTATTTCCACTCACTAAGGGGTTTTTTTTCCCCCCTTATAATAACAATGGAATCATAAAATTACTAATGAAAGAAAAACAGTAACTTGCAATTTCACATACAAGTCTAGTTCACAGTGAAAAGCATTACCCACTATTCCTACTGTTTTACAAGGCTGTTGATAATTAATGTAAGGCTTTAAAATTCATAGGATTACTCTCTCCATCAGCCTTTCTAAAGGCAAAGATAATGAGATTAACATACCTGAAAAATATACTTAATGCTAGTACAGCAGGAGACTACTAATTCAGAAGACAATGTTTTTTAGGTACTCTGTTATTTATGATCTCAATGTGCATAGAACTATAAAAGTGATTAATTTCATTTGCTGACTGGGCTAAGAAAAAGGTCAAAGGAAAAATTATTTCTACTCAAACAAAAAAGGGGCTTTTCCTGCTGAAACCAAGCAATACTAAATTATTTTCAGGGGCAATAAAAACTAGGTATTTTGTTTCTGAGCGTTTCCTTAATCTGTAAAAGTACTCAGCTAACGAGAAAGATACATCCCTAGTCATGATGACAATTAAAAATTTATTTGGAATGCGACCAACCACAGAGAATTTTTAAAAAAAAACAAACAAAAAAACCAATCAGAAATACTTTGTTAGGTATAGTGTTATCAGTATATGTTTAGACTGAAAAATAAAAGCACAAGTTTAGAGACAGGTATCAATTCTTACTATTACAACCAACCAGATAATGAAAATGTCCTCTTACCGTAATGCAGAGTAGACTCCCAAGGATAAGAAAGAAAAGTCTGGGTCATAGTACAGATAAACAGAGGACACACAGTAGGGCAGGATATCAATGACACCAACAGCAATTATCTTTCCATCCAGCCAGTACTGCTGGTGGAAAGATCCATAGCCACATTCCGGTCCATTTGGGGCATGCTCTGCCTAAGAGAAAACAGGAGAGGGATGTGACTGTCTGACACAATTCCAGCATGAAAGCAATTTTAGAAAGAATTTTAACACACAACTAAATGCTGCGAAAATTTACTCTGGCCTTCCGTGTTTAGGAAAAGAAGGAATTTGAAAAGCAGGGAAAACAATGTTATTTCACTGGACCATTTGTGACTTTGCTGTATTTGTAATGGGTAAACCCCACACATCACACATCCCAAACACAAATCTGAAATACCCATTGAGCATTTATGGGACTGCCATGATCAAACCAGGTGATTCACCAAGTTATCAATGCATTATGACATGCAAGCAAATTCTGCAGACACCCTTTAATGTGACCAACCTACTCTGCAACAAGAGGCAAAGCCCAAGGGCAGAAAGGTGAATGCCATGTCCCTGTGCCAGCCCTTCCCAAGGACCCTTCTGTTCCTCTCCTCTATGTCCCCAGGCACTGGCAGCTCTCTGGCCACAGATCTTCTCACAGTGGCCATTAAATTTACTTCAGAGGAGCATTTCATAAAAAGAAGCGAACAGTTAATTCTTTATGTAACACGGTTTACCCTCTCGATAACCGATGAAATACTTTTTATCTAAGAACCTGAAACTGTGTTGCAACAAAAATGTGTGGAACTACTTCTTTGTCAGCCCACATCAGAGTATCTGCTGCAAAAACACCGAGGAACTAGCTATTGTTGTGTGCTGTGGTTTTGGACGTGAAGTTTGCCTCTGGATGGGGTAAAGCACCTCGAGCCAGAAACTCATGCTTCGAGTTAAGAAGAAAATGATCTCCTAATTTAAACTGTATTACACAACCAACTTTGGCATTCCATTTTCTCCCACGTCAAGTTTACTTTAATCCCGAATTCCACTGTGCTCAACTTAATTATCCATCTAGTCATGTTTTCCACTGCATTGCCAGGTCTTCAGAAAGCTGCTTCTCACTCAATAAATCCGACAATATTGCCTGCTATTACCAACTGTTTTGCATTACAACAACAGAAGGTGGGTTTAATCAAGTATTTTGATACAGTAGCACAGGCTGAAGAGATGATGGGCAGGAGAAATTACTCTAATTGGTACCACATGTGTCAAAAGAAATCAATCACGTGAGCAAAAAAATCATTCCAAGTGACTCACCCAACCAGTAAGTCCCAAAACAAAGGCCACATAACAAAATGTTTGCATTTTTACACAGTTATAGAGCACAAAACTAGATGTGGAGCTAGGAATACTCTAAAAGCTAAATGGTTAAACATTTGAGAGCTCCATCTGCAGTATAGGAGGATATTAAACTCAGATATAGCACATTACACAGGGTTTCCCCCTGTTCAGGTAAAACCTACTCATGCAACAGTTAAGGTTTCATTCCACATCCTCAACTTTTCAGCAGAGCCAAATGAAATCATGTGGTCAGTGGTCCAACTTTTAAGCAGGGACACAGTCAAGTAAGAGATGTTGTCTAAGGATTTGTCAGCACAGGCCAGGTTCTTTTCTCAGCTATCAGGGTGCAGCCAGTGACAAAAACATCTCCTCAAAGCCATAGGGAAATGTGATTGGTAATAAAACCCAGACTTGCCTAAAGAAGTTTCAGTTAAAACAGATTTTCTTTCTTTGCCAAAAAATTCATCATATAGGATTTAATGGATGTTACAACAGATAGTCTCTTAGCCAGCATGGAAAAGATTTTCACCCAAAGCAAAGTCTTCTGAAGTTAAACAAATGTTGTGCCTGTGTGTGACCCCAAACCTCCAAAGAGCATCACATGGAACTGGAACTCTGCAAACTGAAGTTAAAAACTTCTGGTAAAGTACAACCTGCAGTTATTTCACTAATGCAATTACAGTAAAATGTCATGAACATAAAAGGGTCTATGCTCTGTAACAAACATAATGAGCACAGCACTGATCTCAGGCAGAATGTTCAGGGATCCCCATTACATTCAGCAAATAACATTTTAAAAAGAATAAGACTTTCCTCCTCCTTCAGAAGTTCTCATACAATGTAATCCTTTGTAATGCTTGTCAGGATTACGTTTTCTCCCATTTCTCAATGAATACTTGGCTCCTTTAGCTTGATTTCCTAAGCACCATCCAGGCAATTTGACCTGAAACAGGTCTAGAACACGAAACACTTACCTGAAGCAGGTTATACCATTCTCTACTACTGACATCTCCACTGGGACCATGTTTGTCAAGGGGGATGTAAAATATACCACTGACATCAGGTGAGCAAGACCCAGCAGAAGGGGCTTACCTTATCTAACTAGAATTATGCCTTAGCCTGGAAACAATCCAGAGGGACCAATTTAGTTAAAATTAACAGTTCATACTCATATTTCAATACAATGAATTATTACAATCTGATTATATTGGGGAAAAAAGAAAAAAAGAACTAAATCCAGGAACAAAACCACATAATTTTCTCTCCAATGTTTAGACTTTTATGCAGAGAAAAATACAATATATTTCATTACATGTTAATTTTACCTGTCTTCCTATTCTGCTAGCTAATGATTCCATGAACACATTTGATTGCTCATATTTTAGAACACATTATTAAAATTTAAATATTTAACAGAACTGGCATTATATATTGCCCAATTAGTACACCTCAATGTAATAACTGCTTATAATTGAACTTCAATGATGGTGAGAGTGCTCAATTATCTTTGAGGCACATTGGTCATTCTTTAATTTTAAGAGGTGTTTTACTTATAATTACCAAAAATGGGTCCTGCCCATACGCTCCATGATTATTTTTCTCTGGAAGGTTTCACGAAATTTCATAGTTTGAACTTTTCCATTTTACCCTCCCTGTGGATGGAGGGAGGAGGAAGTTATGAAATCCATGCTATCCCTCACTCAGAGGAAAAAAAAAATAAAAAAAAAAGGCAGGAAACTCTTGACTCCCACACTCCAGTGGAAATTATTTGCCGAATAAGCAAAGTGATTAATTCCAGCAGTTCCTTTCCCAGTGGCACACACACACCATATGGCAGATTTCTATCCCTTGGCTAGCAAGGTATTATTCCCTTTTCAGTACCCTGTCCTCCTTTCATTAGGGATTATGGAGATGCTGTGAAAGCAGCTGACAAACACAGAGGCAGCAGAGAGGCAGCACTGCAGGTCTGTGTTAAGGAAAGCCAGCAATGCACCCTCTCTCAGGGAAAAAAGGCCAGTGAGGAACACAGGAAATCCAATCTGAACAGAAGGACAGAGGTTTTAACTTGGAAGAGGGACAAATAATGGCACTGGTGGAGTCTCCATCCTTGGAGATGTTCAAAACCCACAGTCCTGGACAACTTCCTGCTCTTGTCTGCTCGAGCAGGGGGTTGGAGTAGGTGATCTCAACGTGTCCCTTCAAACCTGAACAGCTCTGTGATTCCAGATCAAAACAAAGTAAATCAACTTGCAGCATCAAAATATGACACTCCTTACAGAGCTAACTTCTGCACCTGACTGGAAAAGTCTGGAATTTGAGCTACAACCACAGTAAGCTTAAAATCCTAAAAGGATTAGTGAAGCTGTGAGGGCACAAAGGACTTCAGTTGCAAGGGACTTTGAGCATCACTCTACAAACATCGTGGAGATGATGGAAAAAAAAGCAACTTGCCAAAATCTCTACATGAAATGTGTTTTGATTCAGTTCCGAGCGATGTATCAAATGTAAGTAAAATATGACATCCTACAGAAGGTGATCCTGGGATTTACAAACCTATAACGGTGTCATTTATTATTAGATCAGTGAGAATTAAGTATCAAATCAATAAACAAAATAATGCAAAGCAGAAGCTGATGTGCTTTTGAAGAGCAAAGACTGAGATTCACAAGCATCTTTCAGTTCTCTAGAATTCAAAAGCCTCTTCATATGTATAACAGGAAACAAAGTGAGAACAAATGATCATTTGCACAACAGAAAACAGATCCCTTTCCATTGTGCTGGATCCAGTTCTCCAGACTCATAGGTGAATCACTCAAGACTGAAGGATGTTGCAGCAAAACAAGATCATTATTGAAAAGTATTCAGGACAGTTAAAAAAGAACTGAGGGTAAACAGCTACAGAAAGATCCCATCATACTGATTTACCAAAAGTTCATAAATCCATGGAGCATAAATACATGCAGGAAAAAATATTGCTGTAGACACACCCAAAACAATGGGTATAAATCACCAGTTCTTTCAAAAAGATTATTTTGACAGGAGCATTATGAAATCGACAATTTAATGCTTAACATCAGTCAAGATGAAAAAAAAAAAAAAGATTAAAGAGCAATTAGAGAGTAATTTGAAAACAAAACAAAATCATCCTTTGCCTGCAGAATGCCACAGCACATCCAAGGGCTGAGGCTCATTCCAAGATAACATGGAAGAACTTGAGGAGACCAAGCACTGAGATGATTATTAGTGATGATGACACTGGCCCAGAACATCCCCCTAATTCTCTGAGCACTAAAAACTAGGAGTCACTCCGAGCAGTCCAGATCTTCCTTGTGCCCTTCTCCCCCTGACAACAACAGGGTACCAGGGCACAGGGTTTTGGGTGAGTCCTGCAGGTCATTCTGTGCTGAATCATGACCACCATTCCTCTCCCAGCGAGGCTGTATTTGTGTATGTGAAGGGGTAAAATGGCAAATGTTTAAAAGTAGCCTCTAAAACAAAAGCATGAATAAAATAATATTCGAACTTCTCTTTATGTGACCCTGTTTACTGCTAGAAAACTGCCTAGTTTTCTGCTACTATGCACTGTATCATTCTTTTTAAAGCATTCATTTTTTTGTGCCAGAGCCCCTAGCCAAAACAGAAACCAAACTGAATAATAAATTGAGAAAACAAAAAAGACAGGAAGAGTTTGGGTGTTCATACTATTTGCAGCTAATAATAACATTAAAAATTCAAAAACCGACAAATTGAAAACATGTAAGGTTTAAATTCTATTTTAAATTATTTTTGCTCAAAAGAGTAAACAGACTCACACACTGCTAGATTTGCTTGTGGCAACTGTTTCAGAATAAAGAATTTCAAGAATCCCGTGGCCTCTGATATATAACCCCTTTTATTTAACTTCATCTAATTGAAGACATCTGTAGTGGTGCCACACAAAATTTAATTCAAGCTTCGAAATGTCAATAAAAAGCGTCTGTAAGAAACAATATCAGTACAAACCTGGCAGGGCAGTGTGCATCAACATCTACGTAGCCACACAAAATTAAGAATATAATGGCAGTCTGCTGCCCGAGTTGATGAGGTGATAAAAGCCCTTTTCCTATAAAGTCTAATGAGCTCTATTACTCTTCAGCTTTCAGGAATGTAAAGGCCAGTGGACTGAGCAGAGAAAAGCAACAAACTCTGCACACATGGATTCATTCAAAGTGCCACAGATCAAATTACCAGTGTAATTACTATAACCTGACAATTTCATTACAGTCACGAGGCCCTTCACTCTTCAACACTAACAAGAAAGACAGTGCAAGAAACCCACAGCAGTTTGCTTACTTGAAATGAAAGAACAGCACCTCTCCTCAACTTTTACCTCAGGCTGGAGTCAAATACAAGTTTGGCAAGTTATACATACTCTTCTTTTCATAGAAATAAATCAAAACCCAGCAAAGACACAGCACTTTCTGCTTCTGCCCCCTAATGCAGGGCTGTGAAATTCAGTGGTAGCTTATTACCCAGCAGCACAGCAGTATCTTCCTTACCAGTTGGTGATGATAGAAATTCTGTGCCACCCACCAATGCCAGAATGGTTGGCTGACTACAGAGAGTGTAGGAGAAAAAAATACATTCATTTCAGAACAAATACCTACCTCCAGAGGAGAATCACACAGGAATCGTGTGAACTGCAGCGAGGTGGATTCATCAGGAACATGTGCCCAAGAAGACAGTTCAAATATGCAAAGCAGAAGAACAAAGAAAACTATTAGCAGTACTACAAGATACATTAATAGTCAAATACACTCTTTAAAAACCGTATCTTTGAAAAGTATCATCAGATTTTAAATTAAATTTCCATAAACTCTCACATTCTGTTTAGAAGTACAAATAGATACAGTGATTAACTACCCAAAGTACTTCCTTTCCTATAAAATAGAAGATGGTTTTTAAATACTTGATGTGAGAGAATCATCACCTTGTAATACAGGTCTGTTTCTGGTGTCCTTTATTTTAAATTACACATTACCCTTTCCTGTGACTCCCTTCAACAAAGAATCTTTTCCCATTGATTCTACCTGCCCCACCACTAAAGCAAGGGGGCCAGGGCCCTCATAATTCTTAAAATAAATTAAGTCACTTTACATTCAAAATCAAAAGCAAACCAGCCCATTTTAAGTCTAGAGAAGAAGAAGGGAAAAGACAAAAACAAAAAAAAAAAATCAACCTCCTGAAAGTGCATTTCAAACCCAGATTTTTTTACTCAGTAGAAAATGATGTGCTGTAGATAATCAACCAAAAAGGTAATATTTTAATGATCTGGGGCTTGTCCAAGGTTCTAAGAGTAATGAAATATAACATTTATTCACTACCATTTAGTTATTTGATACAAATACTTCCTTATTAATAGATTCCACATTAAACATGTTACAAAGTTCTAGTATGTATTTAACCCCAAAACATTCCCTTGTTAAATAACTAGTAGGTGTTACACAGTTTAATTCCCCCTCTTGTATTAGCTGGGTGATTTAATAAGTCAGCAGTTCACAAACTGCAAAGTAATAGTAAACAGGAATATTTAATTAAAAGTTTGATAAAAAGAATATATAGAGACACCTACAAAAACATGACCGTTGTTAAGAATTCTATTAAGTTCTGGGATTTATTAATTAAAGGGGAATACAAAACAAAAAAAAGGGGTGATTGCTTGTCAGTCATCCCATTTTACCCAGGGAAGGGGAAGAGAGGAAGGCAGGCAACAGTAAAAAATACCAATAGTGCTAAGCTGCTGACTTAGAATAGAGTTAAACATACAGCCAGCCCAAGGAAGTAAAACTTTCTCTTTTCTTCAGGAAGTGCTACAAAGCAGATTTTAGGAAAGAAAACAAGCCTCTGGTAGACATTGATGTTGATCTGCAAACATTAACTGGCCCACTGCAGCTCGAACTGAAGACAACCTTAACCTCTAGGGCTGTGTCTCTAACCAAGTGCATCTGGGGATGCTAAAAGAGTCAGGACTTTGCAGAAGTCACTTTTCAAACCTTTCCCCCTCAAACACAGCAGCAGCTGATCTCTGGATGAACAATAAACCTTAGGACATAGACCTTATGGAATAACACTGAATTTCATACAGTGCTGGTGCAGGCAGGGGATTGTGCATTACCTACAAAGGTAATTAAAAATTTGAATTTTTGAGCCATTTTCCTGTAATAAAAGAGCAGAGAGTTACAAATTCCTACACTCTGAGTGCATCAGTCCCTACAGTCAATGTTTTTAGAAAGTGCAGGTTTCAGAAAAAATAAACCATGTGTTACTAATTTTCATGTCAGAAGACCCCCAATAGTTCTTGATCTGTAACTTTAGCTTTATAGTGCAAGTTAAACCCTACGGTGAGAAAACTGTGCCCACAACACTTTTCAAATAGTTTTATCAATTCTCCAGGCCCTGCTGCCCAATCCCTTGGCTTTGAGGGTGAGGGGGGACTTTTTAAGTGCACCTAAGCATAACTTCCCCTTGCTGGGGAGTATATCCTGTTACAGCTGTGCTGCTGGCTTGGAGAAAATTCCAGCTGCACTTGAATTTGGATCACAATCTTAAGGGGAAAAAAAAAAACATTGCAAGTCTTGTTATATATTATTAAATATTATTAAACAATTTGCTTAATCAAATCCTCAAAAAATTCAGAAGACACTGAATCTTCCCTAGATGTCAATTAAGAAACACCAAAAAAACCAATAATTTATTGCTGTGGGTTTATTCATTTTCTTTTTAAGGAAGAATTTAAATCACACACAGAGCTGGAGAGTATAATAAATATTTTAGATCCACTGATCTCTGTTGTTATCTTCCCTTACTCTCCCCTCCTACCCCTAAATCCACAGCACTTACATCATAACTCAGGAATATACTTATTTAAAAAAGAAGAAAACATAAGATTCAGTTTCTAAATGAACAAACTCACTGCAAGATTATTCTGAATACAATTAAAAATTATTCAATAAACCATGAAAGAAACACAGTCAAAAGCTGATGTTGCATGTAAAATAACTCAATATGTCACATAAGCACAATTAAAATTCCTTTCACAAAGTCATGTTTTTCTAATTTTAATTTCCAACTGATTTACATAAACTTGAGCCTTTTAAAAGCTTTATAATATATCTGAAATCCACAACATTTTTACTTTGCTGCAAACTAATTACAGCTGCCAGAAAGAATCAACACAACAACAGGGAATAAGTTTAAACAGAATTAATAAAACTAAGAGATGAACACATCACTGAGAATTAAATCAAAGGGAGAAAAAAGGCAGAAAAATAAATGGAGAGCTGGGTTCAACCCAAAGCTACTTGCTGGAGTAAAAGCACATGCACAGCTTTAAAAAGTGGTCATAAAACCAGAGTGTTAACACCTGCTTCCTTTTACAAATGTGGGAAGATATTCAGGTGCTAAACTGGAATGGGTTTCACCTGGTGGCTCAGGGACTTTCTGCAAGTGAAGGTCTGTGATGTCACACAAGGACATCGTGGCCTTCTCAGGAAAACCCAGCTTTCAGGGGTCACCAGGCACTGTAAAACTGTCTTCAGTGCAAAGACATCACAGAAAAAAAATTATCACACACAAAAAAATCTATCATTTTCCCTTTGACAATATAAAGAGTTTGCTCATATTTGCAATTCGCTGTCAAGGAAAACGGAGTATTTGCCCTTTTTCTTGGGTGAGGAATGGATATGGGATTTGAGCCTTCCTTCTTTTTGGTTTTTTGGGGGTTTTTGTGCCTTTTCCTTTTTTTTTTTTGTTTTGTTTTGGTTTTTTTGGTGGTTTTTTGTTTGTTTGTTTGTTTTTGTTGTTTTGGGTTTTTTTTGTTTGGTTTTGGTTTTGGTTTTTTTAAATCCAGTCTCTGAACGGGATTAAAACAAACCAAGGATTTTGGTTGTGGTTTTCTCTGCTTTATTTTTCATAAATGTGCCAGGCTCATAACAACAATAAAAAATAACAATGACAAGTCATATAAGCTACAGATCCAGTGCATCACCTGCACGTGTGGTCAGCAAATTCATTCCATCTTCCCCTCCCTAATTCCAAGGACAACACAGTGCTTCCCCATCTTAGGAACTCTAAGTGGCAAAATGAATGTTCCTGTACCCACTACCAGAAAAGAGCCATGAAACTTGGCATTCTTCCTAGAGGGATACTGGCATCCTCCCAGGAGTTCTTCCTCCATAAGCAGTGCAATCTTTTAGATCTGCAGGGAAACACAGAGCTAGAATTGGGGGTTTCTGCTCTAGAAGCTTCTTCCCAGGTCCAATGTTATTCCTGTTTTATCCAGCTTCTTTTGGCTTCATGCAAACCAGACTAGAATCAGTATTAACCATAAATCTGCGCAGTGAAAAAAGGTAAAAATAAGTCAAACTTTCGGTAAGGGTTGCTAACAACCCCCTCCCAAGGAAAAAAAAGACAAGAAACAAACAACAAAAGGAAGCTGTTTAGGAAAATAGATTGAAATTGAGCTGGAAAATTACGTAAGTTCTCAAACTTTCTGTAAAAATCAGGAAAATGGGACAAAAAGTAGCATCTTTACAAGAAAAGATGGTGCCAAACCATCCTTGAACTGGGCAATATAGTGGAGCTCAGTCAGTAGAGGAATCAGACTTATCCTGGGACTGGCTCTATTTAGCATTTTCAACAACTGCCTACAAAAATACAGGAATGCTAAAAACCCACAGTTTCAGAGAGATAAACAGACCTGAATGTGAAGAAAGAGCCTTCAAAACATTGTACTTAAGGAAAGAGGGGATCTAAAGACTAAATGCATGTCTCAAATGTAGTTTTCATTACAAGAATGGCACAAAGGAAAGAGAAAAAACTGCTGATGGGACAGAAATTACATTTCAGACTAACAATCCCAATTCTCTTATGGAGTGACAAAAGTCACTGCGGCTTTGTCTGCTCAGAAGAAACTCACTCTCAATATAGTGGAGATTTATCAGTCTTACAGTAAAGATTATTTAATTTTATATGGATTTGCATAGAAAACTCAGTGGCAAAATCAGGAAGAACAACGTAAACTGTGATGCAAAAAGAATCTGAACTGAAATGATATGACTGTGGACAATTAAATTCACTGTCCGGGTGCCTAAATTCTTCAGTTCTTTTAGGCATTTCAAGTTATAATCCATGAATCCGTGGCACTACAGTCACACAAATAAACAGAAGGCATCAGGCTGATATAGAAATACTTGTTCTAAGTTTTTAAATCAGTGTTACCAGAGACCTGAAATGCAAGTTTATCACAGTGAGATGTTCTGCCAAGGCTGCCATCAAGCCAAATGATAAAAGAACTCGTTCAAGAGCATGATAAAAATGTAGGGCTGTTGAGGGAAGCTACAGAAAGTTAAAAATAACCACGAAGGCTATTGATTTTTTAAGCACTGTCTCACTAAAAAACAAAAGAGGAAACCAGGTTAGAGAGACCTAAAAGTTTGCAACTGGCTGCTGATACCAATTTGGAAGTGATCAGAACACGCTCCTTGGTATTTCCCAGACTACTCCCTCAGTTTTCTATATTAGTTCAAGCGGATTCCTGGGAGGCAATTAAAAAAAAAAAAAAAAAACCTCGGAAAGAAAAAACCCGCCGTACGTATTTCGGTAATTTTTTGCACCTTTTCAAACAGTGTCTCTTTTGTGTGCAGCGAAATTCTTCTCTTCCAAGACAAATATTTAGTTAAGCACAAAGCAAAGAGAGTGTCCAGCTACTTTTCACAGAGGGGAACAGACAGATATTATTTTTCTACAAGTTTGTCATTGCAAAACGCTCGGGAAAAGTTCAATACAAGGCTTGTTTCAGGAGGTCTAAACAGCAACAAATTGCTCGCTCTTGCTCTTTCTGGAAACTACTGTATAATTTTTATGATCTTTTATAAGGAAATGTTTTCTAATTTGTGTAGCTGCCACATAGCTTGTTTCAGCTACACTTCAGCAGTGTCTCTTAAAGACAAAGACAGCTGTAAAAAGACTTGAAGATTAAAAATCACCTTAATCAACTAGATGTGTTGCATCAGTGTTTTACACCACACAGATCAATCATTAAGTTCTCTGGAGAAGAGGCAAGAATAAAAAATGCTTAATTTCAAATTTTTACATGGTAATATGTAATATGTAAAACTCAGTTTGGAATGACAGGCACTGTTTTTTTGTTTAGGGTTATATATATATATATATACGTCTTTGTATACAAAATACACTCACAGCCTCTATAACTGACCTCAAGAAGCATTTTAAAAAAGACAATCTTGGCTCAGAAACATGATGCTTCTGGTGAGATGATACTTCATGAAGAACTGCTGGAGATTTCCACTATTCTACCCAAACTATCCATTGATTACTTCACTGGGATCAAAACATTTCCTTCTTGGGATGAAAAGGCCAAAAAAAAAAAAAAAGATGTTTTGACTGCATTCATTTCACCTCAAAGCTTTGCCTCCAGACCTCCCCACCCGTATCCATCATTTAAATATCAAGAAATAAATTCTGACATTTCATATCAAACACAAAAGAGATGCAGGTGGCAAAATGTCCTGAAACATTTACCTATCTAACTCCACATGCTTTATAAATCATCCTGAAGCTGGGGTAGACCTGGATCATCTTCCAGGTGACTTGTGTTGTGCAAGGCCCTCCCTGCACTTCCTACCCAGAAACAGGTATTTTTGCTGCTGAGGAAGAATTAAAATATTTGAAGATAAGACTTAGATAAGAAGGCAAACCATTACTAAGATTCCTTTAATCCAATGGTCTCCTCCAAAGAGCCTGTCTATGCCCCTTGGGATTATATAAAATACATAACAAATTCATTCTTCCTATTCTCAGATCATTTTTCTATATATTAATCTACACATTTTCTCCCAGAAATATAACCAAATGCTATTTAAAGTCCTGGGAACAGGACAGGACGACTGTCACTTTGGACCTGGGATAAAGGGCCACACACAGCACTTCCTAAAGGCCCAGAAGAAATGCAAAGAATGGGACAAACATTAAAACAGGTTCTTTCCATGAATATTTTCGTAGCTTCCAAAAATGAGCAGTTCAGGAACTTGACTAATTCAAGAGTAGCCTTGGATAAATTTCTCCAGTAGGCAAGGATACACCTATTTTCCACGATTTACCTCGTTCAGAAGCTATTTATATCTTACCACTTCACAATCTGCTGAGGTTTCCCCTAATCCTTCTCACTTTTCCACCAACTATTTTAAGATAAGAATACACATATCCCTAAAGCAGCAGATGACCATGCACTTACATTGCAGCTTAATAAAGTTCTGTGTTCCCACAGGGAAAAACTGAAAAATCAATTCTTCCACAGCACTCTTTAAGAGCAAGTATTAGGAAGAAACTTTTAATTAGAAAATTGTTTGCTGTGTTTTTCCTCAGGACACCAATTCAATTCAATAAGAACATGCTGGCATAAATATTTTAAAGTGCCAGCAACTTTGTGTAATATCAGTACTTCACTCCACTCCAAAGCACAGAGACAACCAGATCAGATTTGAAGCTGAATTCCTGCAGCAAGTGGCCAAAGGTTTTTGAGAGGGGTGAGAAGATTTCCATGTAAGTTTAATTTAAACCAGAGAAATTAAGAAAAAAATGGGATAATGTAGGGAAACACCTATGGCAAGTAACAAGGAAAAAGGGGATAAAAATCCATTACACTGTTAGCAGGGAACAGAAATCCATCTCCTTCTTACTCAACAGCAATTCCCATGACAGACTTTATAAGGTGGTGGAAACCTGACTGTCCTCAATGCATCTTTACAGGCTGAAATACTTCCACCATAGCAGAAAAATCAAGTTCCTAATCAGACCAGGTAATGCCTGGTACAAATCTAGTAAATAGCTCAATCTACCTTGGCATGTGTCCCATTTTCACATTATTATAATTAAACCCATTTATGTCAGTAATTATAAAAAGGGCACAGAGTACTACTTATTGTTATGAGACCTATTATTTTACAAAACAAAGTGAAATGGATTTTATGGCTTTCCAGAGTAGCATTACAGACATCTCACAAAAAGAAAGCTCTCCTTACACTGTCTTGAACTAAAGCCAAAAATTATTATGGGTTTTACTATTCTACCTGGAAAACAGCCACAGTTTGTGAGGTATCACTCCCAAGAACAGAAAAGCCTGACTAGAGAGCTGACCAATATTAAAGCTCTACATCTGCAGTAGATAGAAAATAGATAGAAATGACAGCTCTGAGGTTGCAATTTCATTAACTCTGCTAATGAAGAAGTTGTGCCACCTTCCAGAGAAATGGAGAACTGCTGCTTGTTTGGAAGCCCAGGAGTATTTTTAATTATTTTTTAATTTATTAGATTAGGATTAGCCTTAAATATCATTTTAAGAGCAGGGTTTACCAATGTGCAATGTACTGTCAATCAATATCTGAAGGAGATATTTTTGCACTATTCCTACTGCAAAGGTTAGTTCCAGTTGAGCACTGTGCTTAGCAATGCAATGGGTATCAAAGAGAGATTTTTAAAACCTCCACCTGTTAAATTAAGCAAGACCACAAAAAATTAAGGAGAAACGTAGAAAAGGTACCAAACAACTTTAAGGCAGAAGATGATTTTATCATCCAAAAACCACTTTGATACCATCATCTTGTTTCCAGTGGAACTCTCAGCCCCCAAACTCTTTACAAATCATGTTTAATCCCTCCCTCTTCAGCTCAGTGACCCCTGGGCTTAAGCCTGCAACAGAACCTTACTGAAAATCTCAGTGCTTTCCCTCCCAAATGGAAATGGCAGTTATTTTAATATTTAAAATCACCCTCAGAGACACCATTCCCCACCATTTAACTGTGCATTTTAAAAAGATGCTTTCAGAAAGGTGCATGCAGTGAACTGTACCTCATTCTCCCCACAGTCAGAAGGTGTGTCCTTGTGTACAGACATCTGATACTTGGCAAATAAAGTGGCAGATTGGTTGAAGGATGATTTGAACTGGGGGTCCTCAAAGGAGACTGGTACTAACCTCACCTTCAGAGCAAGGGAAATACAAGCATTCTATTTTGAGTGCATATCATCAGATAATCTGCTTCTGAAGGTAAGGCTAGTGAAAGATCTCCTCCCATCCACTTCAAAGCCTCTGAAGTCAGTTTTCTATTTTAAAACCTCCTAGAGGAGAAAGTCTGACAACTAACACCAAACTTAAACTGACTGCTGATACTTCCATTAAAGAATAAAAGCTGTGTAACACTAGAACACTCCAAAGTAGGACCCTATTCAATCTATTTTTATTGACCTAGTACCTAACAAATCAACTACAAATTTTAGTTTCATTGTACAGTCTCAAGGACTTTTTAAATGTACTATTTTTAACGGCACATCACTCATTTCTCTTGTTCAGCAATAACATATTCTTACTGCATATGCTATTTTTCTAAGCTTGTGACAATTTTTTTTCTTTATACTATCAGAGAGGTACCATGTCTGACAGTTCACTCTTGCACTCCACCTGGTCATTACAAGAAGCAGTAAAAATGTGTAATTCAGATGGAGTGCACAGATCACTTTTTGAAAGGCTTCAATTTAAAGTGAAGAGAATTATTCAACTCCTGTGAACCTTAAACCAACAGTTTGTGTGATAAACTTTTGCTCACATGTTGGCCCTGGTCACGTTAGTTCCTCCTCATGGAAGCATTTAAACCAAAGCCAACAAGACCAGTTATCAGGCTGAGTGCTCAGCTGGATTTAGTTCTTATGAGATTTGTATTTATAGGGCCCAAAATATCTCTCTCCCAGAGCCTCATCCTCTCCATCTCTTACCCAACAGCATCCCCATGGAACATCCATAACTTTTCAGTCTGCAACTAAGATCAAATATTTGTGGCTCTCACAAAGAGATATAAGAAGAGTTTGCACTTTCAGGATGTTGATTTTCTTTGATGCAGTATTTTAAATGCTCCTGAATATACAATGGATATAAAATCCACATTTGCTTCTCCAAGAAACAAGACACATGAAATGGAGGGGAAGCTTTGCATAGAATTAATTTGGCCTTCTGACCTGATTTATGGTTGGTTTATCAGGTGGGTCCTTGTGAATAACCATCTGGTAACGTTTATAGACCTGGTAAGACTCCTGAAATGTGGCTTTGAACTGTGAACTTGGTGGAGATGATCTCACCACCCTCACCTTCAGAAGAAGTTAAACACATTTATTATTACAATACATGCAGTAACTATACACTTATACATAATATAAACATCACAACAGAGACACATTTTAACCTCCTGCACAAGGGCCATCACAATTTAGATAATATTAGCCAACAGCCTTCTAATTCTTCTGCTCAATTTAGGCTACTGAAGGCTTTTATACTTACACTGAATAACACAGGAGGTTTTCAAACTGCAAATAAAGAGAACTAAAATGCCTCTACAAGAAATACACAAACACTTTTCAGGAAATAATACCAACAGATCAACATTTTAAAGAGACTTCCTGTACTACTTACAGTATCCACTTGTAGTTTCATACTACACTAAGAAACACTTGAAAGACTTGGAAGACTCAACTCTGTGCTCCTCATCTAAAGACTGTTTTTATGGCAATAATCCCAAGGGGATTTCTTGATATTTTTGAAATTGAAAGCAGAAGATGAAGCAGTGTTTCCATACTCAATTATGAGTTAACTGTAATAAGCAGTTATCGGTCTTCCCATCATCACCCTTAAACACACAAAAATAATTTTGGAAATTCTTTATAAATTAAAAATTCTCCTAAGTAAAAACAATTTCCCCCTAAGCAGAAGAATGCTGTTACATGAGCAGCAGTGCATGTCTTCTCAAACATATTTAAAGTCATATTAATTTCAAAAGCTGTGTAATTTTCAGAATGGCCCTATTTTCACAAATAGTTAGTTGGTTCTGATCTGTTAAAAAACCCAACATAACAAAACAGCACACTTGACAGCCACAGGAAGGAGCAAAGACAAACTGGGAGAACACTGCTGGATTTTCCCTGCTTCTTATAAATGAAGGTGTTCAGATAAAGCCATTGTGCTTCTGCCATATAACTCATGAGAAAACGGGGAACAATTAATTAGATGGATCAACTTCATGGCTTCTAGTCATGTAAATATTTTCATTTCCAGTACCACCACTGAAAATTATCAGGAAAATACTCATACTCAGATTAAGTTTTTCAGCTTACAGAAAAAAAAAAAAGAAAAATGGCTTTTTATGATTAACAAATGTTAGAAGGTCCAGAAGTCTTCCAGATTGCTGTCTCTAATAGATGCAGTGGCAAGCAGTATATTAAGCAAACTTTTCTACCATCACTTTTACAGCTTTCAAAGACATCAACACACCTCAAAGACATGCATAAAGAGCAGCTATCTTGTTATCTGTTTAATTTGATGAAGTTACTGCTCTCTTGTCAGGTTTCATTAGCATAGATACTTTAAGTATTTCTATGCTCCAGAACTAAACGTTGAATTTCTCTCATCATTCAACACTTGGTTAATTCAAAGTCTTTCATTTTCAAGTCACGCTGCATGAAATCAATTTGCAAGTTATTTTGGTCACTGGGCTGGTTTCTGCTAGAAATGACTGCACAGTGCAAGAGTACCCTCCTGTGGTTACACAGAGCTCAGTTGCATTTTACATATATATATATATATATATACAATTATATATGTTTTCTGCACACACATATATATATACAATTATATAAAATAATATAAATATTATATATATATATATATATATATATATATATATATATAAAAATAATGCAGTACCACATATATTTCAAGACTTAAACTACAACTACTCCATAAGGTCAAAGGTACAGACCCAAGCATTTCAAAAACTCCTAAACCAGACTTTTCCTTCATTTGCCTCCCACAACAGTGAACAAGACATTACCTCTAATTTGTGTCGTGCATCATCAGGTAAAGACACGAGGACAAAGTCTTCAATGGTTTTAGGTTGGTTTGTTTTAGGTTTAGAGTTTTGCAAGAGGAAAGCTTGATCCCCTCCTGGAAGCTGAGAGCCTTCTAAGGTGCACTTCTGGTTCTGGAGGAGTTTCTGCAGTTTCCTCTCTTTCCGAATGTCCTTTGCTTTCCGACACAGTGGCTTGCTCAGATCAGCCCCTTTCCCTGCAAGGGCACAGGCAAAGAGTTAAACACCACATTTAACAACAAGCAAGCAGTTCTGATGCAATCACTGAAAAGAGATGGCTAAAATCACCACTAATTGCACCTGTGGCCTTTTACATTTACAACTCCCAACACCTGATTTCAAGCTAATGCAGCAATTCTGCAGCAGTTATTTAATGCAGCACTTTAATCTGGGATCACCTGGACCACAATTCCACCCCAAAGCCAAGAATACATTTAAAAACTTGAAACACTGAAAAGGACAAAAACCATAACCAACAAAACCTCACAACCAAACTCAGAGAATTGTTCTACCACATTTGAAGCCAGAGTGGCTACAGGACAAACTCCTGTGGAAGACACATACCTCAAAAAAAAGGATTTCTTTTTTGTCACCTGGAATCTGTGGGCACTGTGCAGAAATGCTGCCAGTGCCATCAGTGCCACTGACATTAGTGCTACATCTATGCTTAAAATTATATTCAGATTGTCTGTTTTAATTAATCCATTCACTTCTGTCAGTCTGTCTTGAACAGATCAATCATTTGTAACATTCTATTTGTGAAATGGTATTTACTAAAAAGAGAAGCCAAACCAATGTACCATTTCCCATGCTGACCCATCTGCTCTCTAGTACTACAAGAACTTCAGTTTTAAATCAACACAAATCCAGAGACATGCACAAATAAAAATTCAAGTGGTCCAAATTCCTCAATGAAGGGGTCTGATTAGATTTATAATTAGGACATTAATGTAAGATAAAAAGTCAAGATAGAAGAATGGCAGTACTAGAAAAAATTACATATAATTTTCTTCAATTAAAAAAAAGGCTGGTCCCCATGCTACCCTCTAAAGGCACTTAAAGGATGGTAGATGAGCTGGAAGCCAAAAAAGATCCACACTAAAGACTTCAAAAAGTGAGGAAGAGTGGGAAAAACTACTTTAATATAGGGAAATACAGTCATATATCTTGCACAGAACCAGAATGGTAACAAATATTATTACAAACTGCTGAAGAAATCTTTTATACCATTATATTTCTCCCAAAATCCATTGATTTGCAAAAGACAGGCTGGCAACTTTTGGGAGACTTTTCAAAATGAAAGCATCCTGAATGGTAAGGTGGTTTCATTTGAAGCACTGGGAAGAAGTGCTTCCCACACTTCTTAGTGTGCTTCCCACACACATTAATAGACACATTCCCAAGACTATTAATATTTATAAGAAGCAAAATACAATCCAGACTTAACTATGGCTTATCCCACTTCACTCTCCTGAAGGCCTGGACATTACGTGGAAATTGTTTTTTCCAGAACTCTCATGAAAACATAAATCTTTCCTTCATCCTCCTCCCCACCAGTAACTTTTTAGCCAAAACTGACATATTTCCTGTTCTCTACCCACGTATTTCCTGTACTCTACCCACTTCAGACCCTCCTATGGACAACAGGAACAGTGGGATCCTTCTGCAAACTGGAAATGGTGAGAGCACTGATATTTTGAAAGCTCACTGGTGTGTTCAGAGTCACTTCACCTGGAAAGACTTGTAGCCCTCAGATCCGCTGCCTGAAGCATCTTTCTTTACCAACAGAAACATCATGAAAATTGGAAAAATACTTCATGGGATCATTTTAAGTACTGGCAATGCTGTAAAGCATTCTTTTTAACATGCCTACCATACAGGATTTACAGACTTTCTAAGTGTACTCCTGGGGCAAGTTAGTGGGAAGCTCTTTGTGGCTCACCCAAAGAGTTCCAGTTCTGGTTTCTCCACGACAGCTGAAAGGTTCACAGCACCTCAGGGACTTGGAAAAGGAGCTGTTATCCCTTTGGCACACCTCAGACATCCTACAGTGGCACTGGCAGATTTCATGATTGAGCTAAAATTATTCACCAGAAAAGGACAAACAGGAGGGAATTAGGGATATTATGTGACCTGTCCTCAGGCAAACGGGTCACAGGAAGAGTTTATTTAAAACAGTCACGACACATTTGAAGAACGAGCACTTCATCTGTACCGGGATCTGTTTCGTGTCTCATATCTTCTATAAGCTGTAAGTTAGCAAGGAAAACTTCTTAAAACAATAAATGTGCATACACAGACATAAGCAAACCTTCTTTTCTATCTGAAACTGTGCAGAAACAGACCATTATTCCTACAGGACAATGACCTGTTTTGTTTATAAAGGAATAAAAATGCAATTAAACCATCTTACTGCGGGCTAAGTCTGCATTTTCCAAGATAAAAACTAAACATCTTTCTATCTGGAAAATTTTAAACTGGATTTGACCTGTAACACCATCTACTCTAAAAAATTAAATAAGCTTTCTGATGCATTTATTATTCACTTTGTATTTCCTTTAAAGCCTCCAGAAAGAACCACACTAATGAATATTTCTCCTCTGTACAAGTAAGCCCTTTGTTTCTGCAACACCTTACAATATTACAAGATTTCTTATCTGCATTTCCCGTGTTTAAAGTTTGACCCGAGGTTATTCTAAGCCTCACTGAAGACCTCAGCTCACCTTTTTCATAGCACTGGCAGATTTACACTCCTAATCTTTACCCAAGTCTGCCACCTGCTGTCAGTGGCCACTTGGTTTCCTCCCAAAATGAAGTTTACACAGGCTGAAGTTTTTCATTTATCACTTAAGAAATTAGAGGTGAGGATAAGAAGATAAATACAACTTTTTATTCTAACAAATAAATCGATAAGATAAATTACAATAAAAGAAGCTTGACTGAGGGATAACTTCAGTATTGAAGAGTGTGACCATACTATTAAATTCAGTATTATATTAAAAATTATTAGTGTTATATTAAAATGCCTCCAAGATTCCATGTAGTTTCCCATAAAACTGCAGATAGGAATAAGCATTTGTTTACTTCAGGTTTTGGCACATGAGAGCTGTAGCACTGTGTAAACGCAACTGAAGTAAAATGAGAGAGATTGTTTTACTTCTTGTATGTACTTACTGCATCTCCCTACAGAAATGTAAAATTAAGTTCACTGCAAGACAAAAAGGAGAAATTCCTACATAATTTCCAATCCTCTAATGATACTTCTTCTCTAAAGTTACTCAAAATCTGAAACAAGGAAAGCTCCCAAACAGATGAAAAAGCTCACCTAGAAAATGTTATTCTTTATAGACGACCAGAAGAATCTGTTTTTTTTTTTTAATCAGCACAGAGCTATCTGATTTTCTTTAAGCCCACAAGATAACAACACAATACACCAAACTTATTTCCAATGCTATTTAGATCTGTGGCAAAGACTTTATCAAAGTGTGAAAAATGCAGTTATTCTTAAGTTATTCACAGAGCATAAACAGCAGAGTTTATATGACAAAATAACCTGCAGAAATTAAGAAACATAAAAATAATACCTGGGGTCTTTTTTGTGGGTCTTAAACTGGTTTCCCACCACTGCACAAGAAACAAGCTTAAACCTTGACCTAACTCAGAAACCAGCATTCCTACAGCAAACTGCATCCAGCTTGGATAATCAGGGAGTTAGACAAGATGATCTTTATGGGTCCCTTTCAACCTGAGATATTCTATGAATCCATGACCCATATCTCAAGGTACATAAAGCCTGACTCACCACATCCCACAGAAGGAAGGGAAAGCTGGGCTGCACATCCTCTTCTGCACACAAAAGTATCCTGAACTGGGAAGTGATCCCAGTGTCTGATGAGATCCTACCATGTTGACCTATCTGACTGCAATCTAAACAGCTTACAGGAAACTACTGTCTGTAGCTATGTACTCACCATAACTTAACTGAAAGTAAAAATAATAAAAAAAAATAATGAAAATAAGATTTTAAAAAATACATAATTAAAATCAATGTAACTTTCAGGAAACACTAAGAAAACAAGTAACACCCAGCGCCTCTCAATTTATACACTGTAGTTCCATAAACTGGGAGGAGCACAGGGAATAAAACAAAACAAGATAAAAGAAGGACTTCAACAAGATGTGAAATCATGGCAGTAGACTCCAATGACTACCAGAAATGTGATTACCTGGCTTAGGTGGTGCATGAACAACTTTAGCCGAGTGTGATGGTTCTCCAGGGACTGGTGTGTCCTTGGCTGCACAGATCTGGAGAGAATCCGACTCCACCTTCTGCACATCCACCTCTTCTTTTGTTTCCCCTGAGTCCTTCTCTTCATTCTGCACGCTCTCAGTGTGATCCACACCCAAGGGAGTCAGTTCAGACTGACTGACCTGAGACTGGCTTTTGTATGGAAAATCACAGGCGACCGCATCCTCTATGTGGGAATCCATCGGCTCCTCTGCAGACAATCAGAACGTGCAGCACTGAATTCCTCTCTGTGTAACCACAGCTCACACTCTGCACAACTACAATTAATACTAAAGTAACTGATTTCCAATTTTACAAGTGTTTTCCAACACATAAAGTATTTGCAAGAGTCTAAAAACAAGGTTTCCTTTATGACCCCGAATTATGAACACCAACTCATTTTTGGGAACGGTTTTATTCTCTCCACTAAAACAGGACAGTCAACCGATCTTAGGCCATAACTGCAATCAAACAACAAAAAAAGAGCCCAAAAAAACCCTAGCATACCACACACACACAAAAAAAGGCAAATTATAATGGTTCAGAACCAACACAAGTTGCACCACAACAGAGAATAGCTCGGTTTGGTGCTGGATAAATGAGGTGTGACTGTTCAATCACCAGGAAAAAAACTCTTTGTTTGCTCTTCCTTTTCTCTGCCACCAACTACTCTGCTTGATCCTCTCCAGATTGCCAGTTTTATGGCAGGAGTAAAAACAGAGTCTAACTCTCTACAGCTCCCAGCTGGAAAGGAGGAACGTGCCCAGGAAATGGAAAAAGTAAGGAAACATCTTCTTCATTAGCACAAGTCACCTGCACAACTTGGTCTCTGGGCTTCTGAAGTGCTCTTGATTCAAAACCCACTGCAAAGACACAACCCATCCAGGGGTCTGTACACAAAAGGTATTTAATCCTCCTCCCAAACATCAGCTCTGGTTTCTTACCTTCGCTCGCTGCTTTCGAAACATCTCCTTTGGAAAGAAATTTCAACATTTTCTTCAGAACCTTCTTGTGAGATTTGGAGGCCTGAAAATGCAAAGCCTGGCACCTAAAAAAATTTAAAAATGATGAACATTTCTTTTGTGAAAGTTTAAGAAAATGTTAAGGAGCCGCTTAAAAAAAATTACACTGCATATGTAATTTCTATTTATCTCTGAAGTTCCTCTATATTAAGTGATCAAATATTTTATCAACATCTTTGATTTAATGAAATTTATGTCATCTTGTACTGCATAACATCAGTCCTCATGGCATGTTTTGTGTGTTGATCACTATAATCACTAAAATGTGAGTGTAAGCCCCTTTTATTTGGGCTACTAAGGCAGTGTTTGTGGGTTACAGACAAGGTTCTTTACAGGAAAATATCCTAGAGCTGCTGATGTCCTTATGCACAAACCCAACAGTACATACTTACTATTCCAAGTATCACTAAAAGTAGATAAACTTTCCAAGTATGATGTATTTCAAGCCATAAACACAAATGGTGGAACACATTTGAAGTGGTCAAATCCCTTACACAACTGTATTTTGAGCTTCTTACCTTATCGTGTATTGAGGACAACACGTTTGATTCATGATAGGTTTGTAGACATATTTTCCACTCCTGAAAACAGTAATAAATATGAATTGATTTTTTGTTGTTTATATCAAACCATAAATGGAAGAAGAACCTTTTATATTAAAATCATATCAAAGTATTACATGACGAGTAACAAAAGTTGAGAAGCAAATTCTTCAGCTCTTTGCTGCTACACTACATTGTTATGCTTCCAAAATCATTACATCTTTTCCTGTTTGACAGAGTCACATTACGAAGAGTCTCAGAGTACTGGACAAATAGTTTTATTTCAATTACTAATGGAAACTAGCTAACTATTTTCAGAGATCTAAATTTTAAATGTGGATTATTATCTAAACTGACAGCACAGCTTTGTATTTTCTTTCTCGATTTACCTTCGCCATCCTCTGTCTATGAGATCCTGGTAATCTTGAACTGTCATCGAATGTGCCCACATGCCTGAAATAAATAACACAGCAACACTTGACTGACCACAGCTGGGCTTTAAAATGCAAGTTCTGCGGAACTGGCTGGAGCAGCTCTGCTATTGAGACAGGCTGGAAGAGCTGGGGCTGGGAGAGAAGGCACCAGGGAGACCTTAGAGCTCCTTCCAGTGCCTAAAAGGGCTCCAGGAGAGCTGGAGAGGGACCTGGGACAAGGGATGGAGGGACAGGACAAGGGGGAAGGGCTTCCCAGTGCCACAGGGCAGGGTTAGATGGGATATTGGGAAGGAGTTCTTGGCGGTGAGGGTGGTGAGGCCCTGGCACAGGTTGCCCAGAGAAGCTGTGGCTGCTCCATCCCTGGAAGTGTCCAAGGCCAGGTTGGATGGGGCTTGGAGCAACCTGGGCTAGTGGAAGGTGTCCCTGCCCATGGCAGGGGGTGGGACCGGGTGACCTTTAAGATCCCTTCCAACTCAAACCATCCTGTGATTCTGTGATTACTGAAAATCTGAGTATACACAGATGTCTTTCAAGGATTTGGCATATTCGTTAATATCATGATTACTGACTTCAACAGCCACATTACGCGTAAAAACCCCAAACCCAACACAAATCTCGGGATGCAAGCAACTATATTTCTCCGACTGTACAAGCGCAAAGTTCATCTCTCCACCTCCTTCCTTTCCCCGAAATAACCCAGGAAAACAACATGAAATTGCTGCTTAATTCTGTTACGACCAGCTGGAAGCACTGGGCCGTAAGAGCAGCTCGGAGCTCCGGGTGGGGCGGGCAGCGGTGCCGCCGCCTTTCCCCGCCGCCCTCCCTCGGCCCCGCGCCCGCCGCCGCCCCTTCCCCGCCAGCACCCGGTCGGCCCGCCCGCCGCTCCCCGCGCCGCCCGCACCGTGCGAGAGGTTGCCGGTGTCGCTCCTGCAGTATCCGCAGCGGTAGCCATCCTCCCCGCCGAAGAACTCCACGATGCTCGGGGAGCCGCCGCCCGCCGCCATCCCCGCGGTGCCCGCCCGCCTCAGGGCAGCGCCCCGGGCCGCCCGGAAACGCCGCCCGCCGCCATCTTGGCTGCGGGCAGCGCGCGGGCGGCGCGCGCAGGAAGCGGCGGCGCCGCCATGTTTCCCCCGGGCAGCGGCGGCGGCGGGTTCCCCTCAGCGCTGAGGGCCCCAGGGACACCCCCCCGGGCCCGGCCCGCCCGCCGCGCCCCGGCCCCGCTCACCCGCCGACACCTTGCCCCGCTCCGAGCCGCAGTAGCCGCAGCCGCGCCCCTCCTTCCAACCCTTGTACTCCACCACGGCGCCGGGCATGGCGCCGGCGGCCTCGCAGCGCCCCCGCCCGGGCCGTGCCCACGCCTCCCCTCAGGGCCGGGTTTGCAACAGAACAGCGCGCTCGGCTCGGCTTGGATGTTCGAACCGTGTTTCCCTCGTGGCCTGACCGGTTTCTCACCCCCACAAACACGCTCGTAACAATTTGCCAGATCCCTCTGTACCCGGCTGCTTCAGCGAGATAAAAGGATGGAAGAAATAATCGCATCACCATTCGCTGTAAGCCTCAATTTAGATAATATAACTCTGTCAGGTTTTGTCTTTTCTAAAATTTTAATTTTAGAAAATTAATTTTAACTCATTAAAATTCTAAAATTCCAACTATAGTTTGAAGTGCAAATCTAGGGACTCAAAAGGAACGTAAAACCTTGCACACCAATCTATTTTTCACTTTTCTACAACTCCAGAGGCAGTGCTCCCTCACAGAGCATCTTCTGGAAAGGGAGCTAGATTTATTCATTTTTAACAAAATAATAGAGCTGGCCTGCCTAAGTTACCCACCAAACACAGGTGGAGTTTGGAAAACCAGAAAGGGGAATTGCTATCTGTAATTGGGACCAAATTTCCAAACTCAAACCTTTATTTCCAGAACAGCAAGAACACTATCAACTTCTCCTGCAACACCCAAAATCATTATCCCAACAGGGGTGGATAACCATGTAAATTCTACTTGTTGCTGCTGCTGCTGGGGAGAGACAAGGGAGGAAGGAAGGGAGGCAGTGTTTCCCTGTTATAAAAGCTGGTGAGTGTCAGTAGTAAACTAAGCCAGAATAAATAGGGAGTATATAGTAATAACCCTGTGAAAAGTCTAAACTTTTTCTCAGGTTGCCCAGGGAAGCTGTGGCTGCCCCATCCCTGGAAGTGTCCAAGGCCAGGTTGGACGGGGCTTGGAGCAACCTGGGACAGTGGAAGATGACCCTGCCCATGGCAGGGGGTGAAAGAAGATGAGCTTTAAGGTCCCTTCCCACCCAAACCATTCCATGATTCTGAACAAAGCAGCTTATATAGTGTTCAGATGTTCCAATATGAATAAATTTAATTTTACAATATATACACATAAAACAGGTTTTTGAGGAAAACATTCTGAAGTATAAGGCACCTAGGGGGAGAGAAAAAGAAAAAGGCAGTAAGACAATATGCAATAAAATTTGGAACTTACACAACAACTGTGACAGTAAAAGAATTCAGTCCTATCACTGAAAGAATTTTAGGGAAGTAGGAATGGAAAACAGTCTGGTTCCCTCTAAGTCCTTCTTCAGACTACTTGTATTAACAACGTCAGCTGCCACTAAGTTAAAAAAACAAACAGAAAAAGTAAGCTATGATTCTTCCCAACATTGCATTCCGAGTGTGAAGTTCCAAAAATTAAGTCTATCACTGAACTGACCAAGAAACGTAAAAATAAAGGATTTTTTCCCCAGTGAATTACTGCATACAAGACTAGATTACATTTTGTTCCATGAAGAGAGCAAGAACACATATTACAGTCACCCTGCTTACAGTTCTACATTTTTAAGTCCCACGTAGTTTCCCTGCAGTTCTTCCAGGTGCATAAGGAACTCATGCACTGGATCCTTACTGAGTTTGATTTATTAAAAGGACTTACTTGGAAAATTATTCTGTCTCCATTTCCTCTTCAGTGCTCTGAAAAGGAGGGCTAATCATGGCTTCTGTTATTTCAAATACTTCTATGATCTCCTGGTTAGAGAAGACAGCAGTCAGTCAGTCACAAGAGCTGAACTATTTTAATTTAATTACCACCAGGCAAATAATGAAATTTCTCACACTAAAGCACCATTTCAAATTATGATGTTTCTCCTACATATTCCAAGTGAGGGACAAAGGAGAAGAGCTGTATGGGCTCAAAACTACTTTTTGTCTTCTAAGGTTTACTACAAACAGCAAAATAGTGTGGAGAACTTCCCCTCCAGAAGTAAGTATATGGAAGGGAAGAAACAGACTCTGTATTTACACAGGCCTCATATAAAATAGTAAAGGCAAGTCAGTGCACAGCTTAAAAGCACATAAACTGACCAGGCCTCAGGGATCAAAGGTGGAATTGCTACCCCAGTTCTCAGTTTTCTTGCAGTTAAAAACACCCATTAGATCTGTGATTGTTCTGGCACCCATAAGGTCAAATGCAGTGATGATGTACATGGGAACACCTCTCCTCCTGAGAGCATCAACAGCCCAGCTCTTGGATGCATTCCTACATTTAAGGAAAAAAGAACTAATCCAAAGTATCAAATGGTCTCTGTGGTACCTTCCATTCTTCCTGGGTCAGAGACATGACAACTTGTTTCCGTGCTCCAGGTCCTCGGTTTTCCTCCCCTACCCTCCTGGATTTTGTAGACTCTGATCAAAACACAGTAGTTTCAGTATTTACACTTGCAAAGTCAGTGTCCACCAGGAACACAAAAGCTCCAGAAAAATCAAATCAATTCTGCATGTTCCCCCCACCTTCTCTCTCTCAACAGCCTGTACCATACACTGCTTAAGGGATTTCCTTCATCTCACCTCTTCAATATTTAGGAACTAATGTTTTGCAGAGTCCCAGAAAGTTGTAAGCATTTCATTCCTTATCAAATCCCACCAAAGTCTTAACCCCATTGATATCCTGTGGGAATGAAAGCCAAAGACCTCGTGTAGCATGGAATTTCCTTTCCAAATGTTTTGAAGCTGCAGCAGTTCCCAACTCAAGCGAGACAACGGAGGCTTCTTGCACACAAAAAATACTTTTGCAAAAATGTAACTTGAAAAGAAAGGTAATAATCTTTGATTTATTTTAATAGAATTAATTTGTATAAATCAGCATAACGGTCTTTTTTCATATATTGATATTTGAAAAGTCTCAATCCTTTCAACTCCTCATAAATCTCTTCATACCTTCAATTACATTCACTGTCCCCAGCTAAAAATAAACCTGAAACTTTGTGAATGTTGTAGCAAAATCAATTAGGCTCTTTTAAAATAAGCTAGATTTTACCTATTATTGGCAATTTATCATCATCCAGCCTTATTTCTGCAAGACCATCCTAAAAGACAGTGGGATTTAAAGTTTCAGAAGTTAGAGGTATCCAGTTAGGATAATGCACTGAGATTTCGTGGTTTTACTTAATACATAATCATAAACAGGTACATATATTGATAAAGAATCTTCATTGGCATAACAAATAGGAAAAAAGTACTTAAATATAGCACTTATTAAGGAATAATACAGCCCATATAGAACAGTGGCTAAGTTGGATTATAAAAGTTTTGCTTTATTAAAATCATTATTATTCATTAAATACACCTGGAGGTAACCCTTCATAATCAAATCCCATCACTATTCATTATAAACCTGAATTTAGTCAGAATATCTTTGTCAGTTTTTGTCTTTTAAAATTAATTTATTAGACAAACTAAATATAGTTTGAAGTGCAAATCTATGCATTTGAAAAGCATATAAACCCCTGCACTAACATACTCTTCTTCAACCTCAATAACTCTTCTATACTCTGTGACTACTTTCTTATATCTGAAATGTAAGCCAGAATCTTTTCTGAAAAGCGTATTGACAGCAAAATTTCACTATTGTTTTGTTGGTAAATCGATTGCAGCAGAAAAACCTAAGAAAAAAATTAGTCTGTCAACTCTATTTTCTTTTTTATTTGATTACCAAAATATCACGGGCTGTTTGTAGAAAATAAATTAGTATTCCTCATATTTGAAACATAATTTTTCAATCTTGAAGACACAAAACCAACAAATCAGGATGTCTAGATAACTCCAATATCTAAAGTGAGATGTCAAGAACATATCATGCCTTACCCTTATAAGGAAGGACACATGAAACATGTTTTCCACAGTGCGTGCAAAGGAGTTTGGATCAATCACAAAATCAAAGAAGGAAATAGGTGTTTCAGCTGGAGATGCAAAAATGGCTTTGTTAAAACACGGTTAAAAGATGCAAAACAAACTTAAAGAGAGACAGTACTCCTTTCAAAACCTAACAGAATGTGTGTCAGTTTAGTTACAATGCTGAATCCCCAGCTGCCTGCAAAAAGAAACAAATCTTCCACAGAGTTTATTATTTTCTTCCATCTTTTCCCCCATGCAGATCCATAAGCAGTGATTACTTGGTTGCCTTCTAAAAAGTGGCAGGCTCTAATCAGGGGGAGAGGATTCACATTTACTTTGCAGTCCAACAGCCCCTGATGAGTGTTCATAAAAAATCCATAGTTGGTAGATGTGCTCCTACATGAAGAGTTCTGCTTGCAAACTTCACCTCATTTTGGCTCTGCAGTTTAACCACTCCTAACTGTAAAAACCAGCAAATATTCATTTTCACCAATTAATGCTTCATTTCCTCATACTTACGATCATTTTCAAAGAGAGTGTTCAGTATTCCCAAGATCCTCTCTACTTCTTTTTCTGTCGTTTCGTCGTGAGACTCCTCCATTTGATTTAACTGGGAAAAAGAAACACAGATTCCCCTCAAATAACCACTGTTGTATCACAGGAATATGCAAAGGGCCTTTTATGAACACAGAACATAAAAGCTGAATTTTTCTCCCTACAAACACACATGCAAACCTAAGACAGCTTGCTAAGAGCTTTAGGGTTTAGGTCTCATCTTAAAATATCAAACTGAAAGGCCATAACTTGTATGTTTTGAGCCCATTAAGGGCTACACTCACTCTTCAACAGCTCTATGGAATTGGGATACACAGTGGTACAGTCTGTGAGGTTAATACAGATCATTTTTAAGCAACTCAAAAACCCTCCAGCTCCTCTTCCTCCCAGTACAAAGTGCAACAGAATCCTTTCTATCACTATTTCAATTACTATTAAGTATTTTAGAAAACAATAATCAAGCTTTTGCCTCCGTGTCCCGGCATTATCACAGTCTGAGCTTCCCTAAAACACCATGGCTTATGTTTTCAAAGTTTCAGATGTTAAGTCTCTAAGTATTCCCAGACTTCTGCCTTTCTGCCAGTGCATGACAGAAAGAAGAGGGAAACAGAAGGCAGAAAAAACAGTGGTTAAGTGAGCTAATTAACTGCTGTTAATCACATTTCAGGGCAAATGCCACACCCTGCCAGACACTTCTTACAGAAAAACAGAAACCACGCCCATGTAAGGAAGCTTCTTTTTTGTTTCCTTTTAAAGCAACAAGCATAAGAGCAAGCAAGCTCATTTGAACTTGAAAAATCAGTGTGTAAATCATATTTCTGAACACGAAATTAGTCTGTAAATCCTATTTCCCTCCACTCAGTGAAACATTGTAGTCCACACAAAACAAATGAAGAGGCCTAATAATGAAGTCTGAGTCCTTTGGTACTGCAGAAGCCCAGAAAGGGCTGATGTGTATGTTTCAAACACAGCTGGATGGCTACGGAGCCAAACAAAGATTGCTGGGAGCAACAATCAAGGATTGTGCCAATAAGACGCTGTGAGAAAGAACAGGATGTGGCTGGAAAAAGAACGATATGGAGGTAGGGCAGCACTTTTCTGTGACAAACATCCTTGTTTTGGCTCCTGGAGTTACAGCACAACCCAGGACAGCACAAGCATCTGTGAATCTTGGCTGATCCCTTCCCCTTAAGGGTGGGATGTCACACGTACTACACAGTTTGGAATTACAAAACCCAAACCAACATGAACAGAAAGATTTACAAGTCACTAGTAATAACTATGCCAGAACAAATGGTTAATAAAGATAACACTTTACAAACCTGAGCGGGCATCATCTGTTTTGCTTCTCCTTTTGAAGCCTTTTTCTGCCTCTCAATCCGTTGCTTTGCTACAGGAGGATCAGACTTGAAAGATCCCAACCTAACAGAGATACAAAGAACACATACATGGAAATGTGGTTTACACTGCATGCTTAGAAATCTATACATGTTCTGGTATGAGGCTGCCAATATATTGGGAGTAACTTTTGGGGATGGTTCTTTCCAGAAATCTCTGAATGTGATGAAGCTTTATCTTTAGGTATCAGTCATTACTTTACACTTTTCTCAGGAGATCCACTGCAAGACTCTTAAGAGACAACCCATTAACACAGACGTACAAGAACAACTGCCAGTCTCTTCATATTAATACAATCCCTGGACTGACATTCTGGAACTGTCTGAGAAAAAAAAAGGAAAAAAAAAACCAACCCAAAAGGCTCCTGTATTCCTGATGCTGGCTGCAGCTTGTACAGGGAGAGAAAGACAAGGGAAGAGTCAGCTTTTCAGAGGAAAGAGGATCAGTTCTGATGGCACTTCAAGAACACCTTGGCTAGTGATATTATTCTGTAGCCAAACCAAAACCAAAGCAAGAAATATTATTAAATATTTTGGAGATGAGGAGTTCACTGTACCAGAAGAAGAAAGATCACACAGAAGTCCTCGTCAACACTCTGCTGTGACCTCAGATTAAACTCTGTTCAAGCCCAGGGCATTAAAGATAAGACTCCATTAAGGGCATTACCCTGTGCTGCAGGATATAGTATTTCCTTAAAGGAACTTACATATAGTGAAAAGTAGGGGCTCTTCTGAAGTACTTTAGAGCTTCTTCTCCCACTTTCTGCCAGGCATCACGAGGTAAAAAACCACCAGGTTCACTATCATTTTCTTCTACTTCTATGCGATTTATACCCATGAGGGTCAGCTACAAAAGAAAAAACGCTGCAGTGAAAATTCACTTAAACCAGGAGACACATTCATGGTGAAACCATGGAATTGTACTGTGGTGTTTGCCTGATAGATTAGTATTTAATATCACTGCATAAGGACTTTCCTGAAGATACTGTGAAAACATGATTTGTGTTAAACTGAGAAAAAAAGAGCCACAGGTAAATAAAACTTCTTGGATTCCAACAAATTTTCGATGATGTATGAAGTAGCAGAGCATTACTTAAATTGCACCAGAGAGCTCAGATATCTCACAATTTCTGAACACCACACATTCCCAGGAATACCATAGAACAACTTATTTGGCCTATTCCTGCATCCACCAGTCCACACCAATCCAAGAAAAACTTCAACAAAACACCTGAACTTGATGGGGTTTTATACTGTAGAGCTCTAGACCTGACCAAAGACTCAGATTCCTTATTAATCTGCTGTAACATAAGGGAAAATTTTCAAGGAGGAAAAAACTCAACAGCCTGCTTAAAAGCTATTCTGAACCAACTCTTCCACTCAGCCACAGTACAAAAAGACAAACACGTCACATCTAAAAGCATTCAAGTCATCCAAAGTCCTGCCAGTGACACAGGGCCTTAAGGACTCCATCCCAAAACACAGAAAGTGGTAGACAGGATAAAGAAACTACTTAGCTACTGAGAAACTACACAAGAGTGACTTAAAAAAAGCTGCAAAGACTTCAAGAGCACGAACTGACTGAACTGTGATAAAGCAGCAGCAGTGCAATAATTTTTTTTGGGGGGGGGTCTGCATTTTAAGTTGGATTTTCCCCTATTGGAAATGCTTAATACGTAGTTTAAAACAATTGACAAAAGAAATCCATAGGAAGAGCATTCGATTCCCTCAGAGCTGCCATGTACGAGCTGAGGATTTTGCTTTATGATTCTGAAACAAACAGGGCAAACCTCCAGCAAAAAACTGTTGGCAAATTCCGAGGCTGGAACTTACCAAGTCTTCTGCAAATGTTGCTGCATCAAATGATGTCATCTCAGAGTGTAACTCATTGGCCTTCTCCTTCCCCAGATTGGATGCTAAGACAAGAAACTGGGCATCCAGCGCAGCCTCTCGTGCACGGCAAACTGTCACAGAAAAGATTTTATGCTAATAATGTGAAATTGTCTAAAATATAAAAATAAAATTCAGCAGAGGGTCTATCCTGGCATTAGAGCTTTGTAAATCATTTTATTGCAATGACCTCTAACACACCTACTGAATCCTTATAATAATATTTGCATTTAAAAAAAAGGAGAGAGAATAGGACAGAGTGACACTGACAAAGAATAAACGCATTTTTATCAACATGTCTTCCACTTCTCCAAGTGAAATGAGCCCCTCTACACTGATATCTTTTATGTGTACTATTCCTATACATTGTCAAAATAAAGCAAGGAGTATTTCTAAGTGCAAATAAACAGGAATATTTATTTTCTCGTATCAACTTAAACAATCTTCAACTAATCATATCTATTTTAAATCATATAGAACTTCTGATAAAGTACTTGGACCTCAACTCTCTTGTTTATAAGGCATCATCGTCTCACACTTGGCCAAACACCTTGAATAAAGAGCACAGAATTTGTTTTACCTTTCTCAAACAGTTTATTGGCTTCTTCCAAAGCTTCTGTCAATCTGTTGCTTTTAGAACTCAGCATCTCCTCACGATTTTCTGGGGGAGAAAAGACACATATGAAATCCTAAATTATTTAAACACAGAAGCATTGAGAAATACAGCGCTTGTTTGACCCTGACTGGAGGCCAGGTGCCCACCAAAGCTCTATCACTCCCCTCCTCAGCTGGACAGGGGAGAGAAAATAGAACAAAAGGCTCAGGGGTCGACATAAGGGTAGAGAGAGATCCCTCAGTAGTTACTGTAATGGGCAAAACAGGCTCATCTTGGGGAAATTAGTGGAATTTACTATCAACAATATCAGAGCAGGATAATGAGAAGTAACACAGATCTTAAAAACACCTTCCTCCCCACCCCTCCCCTCCTTCCTGGGCTTCACTTTATTCCAGCTTCTCTACCTCCTCCCCTCCAGTGGTAGAGGAGGGAAATGGAGGTTACAGTCAGTTCATCACATGTTGTTTCTGCCACTGGTTCATCCTTAGAGAGAGGAGCCCTTCTACCCCTACTCCAGCGTGGGGTCACTCCCACGGGAGACAGTGCTCCACCAACTTCTCCAGCGTGAGTCCATCCCATGGGAACAGCTCTTCACAAACTGCCTCGGCAGTTTGTGGGTCCCTTTCCACAGGGTGCAGTCCTTCAGGAACAGGCAGCAGCTCTGTCCCTGCACAGACTCCTCTCTCCATGGGCCCGCGGGTCCCTGCCACGACTCTGCTCCAGTGTAGGACCCTGCCCGTGTTGCAGGGGGGTCTCTGCTCCCCCGTGGCCCTCCCTGGGCTGCAGGGGCACAGCTGCCTCACCATGGGCTGCACCTCGGGCTGCGGGGGAACCTCAGCTCCGGCACCTGGAGCACCTCCTGCCCCTCCTTCTGCACCGCCCTGGGGGTCTGCACAGCTGCTTCTCTCACAGGTTCTCGCTGCTCTCTTCTCTGCTCACAATTACTTTTGCACAGTTACTTTTTTTCCTTCTTAAATAAAACTACAGTAACTGATGGGCTCAGCCTTGGCCAGTGGCGGGTCCCTCTTGGCTCTGCAGACACGAGGGAAGTTTCTGGCAGCTTCTCAAATCCGCAGCCCCCCTGCTACCGAACCCTGGCTGCACAAACCCAATACAAATACATACTCACGACCTAATCAAGACTGGCTGCTTCGTTCCCTGTCATACACACGAAAATACAGAATATCTAGCACATTAACCAGGATGATGCAGGCTCCATCTTTATTAATGCTTATGCATTAACTAAGACTGAAACAGCAATTTTCCATTTATTTCAATGGCATAAGATTTTTATGGTTGAATTTACGCTAGCAGGGATGGCTGCCCCATCCCTGGAAGTGTCCAAGGCCAGGTTGGACGGGGCTTGGAGCATCCTGGAATAGTGGAAGGTGTCCCTGCCCATGGCAGGGGGTGAAAGAAGATGAGCTTTAAGGTCCCTTCCAACCACTCCATGATGCTGTCATTCCACACAAATGCCTCCCGGGAGTCGAATGTCGACCCGAGCACAAACCCAAAATATCAGCCGCCCAAGGAACCCGGAGTTCCCCACAACCGCAGGACCCTCACGGAGCCCTCACGGCCGCCAGCCCCGGCTCCCGCCCCGCCGCCCGCCTTACGGTGCACGCTGGAGATGAGCTCCCGGTACTGCCTGCGGATCGACCTGTTGTGCTCGTTGTCGGCCCCGTTGCCGATCTCCAGCCGCTGGACACACTCGCTCGCCTCCTCCTCCGTGTCCTCGGCGGGGGACGGCGAGCGCGGGAGGCCCGGCGGCCCGTCCCGGGAGGTGGAGGGCAGCGGGAGGCGGCCCCGGCCCGGGGAGGAATCGCCGCCGCCCTGCGCCATGTCGGGGCCGCGGGGCCGCGGGGCCGTGCCCGAGCTCCCGGGGCCGCTCCCGGGGCGGCCCCGCCTCACGGGCATGGCCGAGCCTGCGTACCTCGACCCGCAGGGCCCGCCCGGGGGGTCTGTGCCCCCCGCCGTGGCCGCCGCGGAGCCGCCGGGCTCTGAGCGCGATCTCCCGCCTGTCCGCCGGTGTCGGCTCGGCTGCGCCGTGCGCTCCCGAGCGGGCCGGGCCGGGCCGGGCCGGGCCGCTCTCACTCGCTCCCCGGGCGGCTGCGGGGCTCCCACCGCCGCACGAACCGACAGAACGGCCCGCGAACCGCCGCCGCGGTGCGATCCCCGGCACGGACGAGAGCTCCGGCACGGGAGGGAACTCCCCCGGGCCGGGCGGGGCCGACCAGCAGCGGGCCCGGGGCCGCCGCCGCCTCCGGAGGGCGCTGCGGGAGCGGGAGAGCCGCGGAACGGGAGGGCGGGACAGGCCATGTCCGAGCGGCACGGGAGGGAAAATGGGAGGGAAAGCGCCGCTGAGCGCGTGTAATACATCTCTATCTATCTGTCTATCTATCTGTCTATCTATCTATCTATCTATCTATCTATCTATCTATCTATCTATCTATCTATCTTTATATATTTATATGTCCATAGAAATGCCTGCGTTAGTCCTTGAGCAGGGATCTGGGCTCTGGCAAATGAAATAAATGATGGAGTCACAGGATGGTTTGGGAAGGGACCCTGAAGACCATCTAGTTATAGAATTGTCAGGGTTGGAAGAGACTGTCAACATCATCCAGTCCAACCAAACACCCAGCACTTCCAGTTCTGCTTGTCCAGATGATCAGATTTCTGCCATCCTGGCTATTATTGTGTATTTGTGTCAATTGTTATTGTCAACAGTGACAATGGTAAGTGAAGAAAATGGCATACATTCAGTTCATTGTAAGATTTTCAAGTTGTCTTTACTCACCAAGATTGTTTTTACGTCTGATGTTCGCTCAATTTTCAGCCATGCATGTACATACAACCTTGTTCTCATTGAAATGAGAAGACTCACGAAGAGGAATCTTGAAATAAATGTTTCACATTTATTAGCAGAGATCACTGTGTGCAGATTTCACCATTCCCTCCTTTGCTCCTCTCAGAGTGCAGAAATGAATGTAGAGTTTCTGGCATTTAGCAGAGGATCTCCAACTGAATTCAAATTCCTCACGTTGTACACAGATACTGTATTTCAGCAAGCAAAAGCCAGTCTCCATTGTCACCAAATACAGAGCAATAGTGTGTCTTTTTAGGGTGCTGAGGAGTGAATTACCAGTGGGGTTCACAGTGCATCTCAGCTTGGGAGTTGTCCAGCATGCTGATGCTCTCATCTAGAGCCCTTAAAATAGTGGATCTACCACGAGTATCAGATCTATCTGTTTGTCCAGTTCTGGAAATCGATCTCCTGGTATGAAATCCCTGATTTGCCAGCAGATATTCCTAGGCATTAATGAAAAAAGACATGTCTTTAAATGGCACAGTTTAGTCACTGCCCAGGAGTATTGCTTATGATTTTAAAGCATAAACGTTTTGCATTTCCCTGGAATACACCAAAATAAATGCTGCTATTCAGGATGAAGAGATAAAACAAGAAATTGACTGTCTAAAAACATGGCAACACTGGACTTGTTGCCCAGTGATGGCTGTTCCTGACATAAAGTTAATCCCAGCGATCCAAAATGGGGCCTGGACTAATTGAAAACGTCAGAAACAAAACATCTGAGGTACTTGGCATTCAGCTGCCAGCTCTGCAAGCAAACACAGATGGGGGGAAATACTTTTAATGAGTGTAGCTAAATTAAAAAATTTGTTTTAGCAATGTGGAAGTTTAAGTGTTTGTGCTTGGTTCTTGCAGAAACTTTCATTTTTGTACTACAGATAATCCTGTGGGAGGTAAAAATCAGATATTCTCTCATCAGTGTGGATTAGGTTACAGCCCATCACATCACAGTAGACATTGTACCAGTCTAAGAAGGTATTTTCAGAGGAATATGAAAGAATAATTATTAATAGAATTATGAAAAAAGCTGGGGCCCAATTTGGTGGGGTGTCAAGGAGAAAAACCCGGGCAGGATCAAATGTAATTGGCACCAGAGACTCTTTCTTTTTAAGGACTTGGAAGGTTTCATTAAGTGAAAAACTGACACCAGGTTGCTACAACAACATGTGGAAGTCATGCTGCTGGACACTGAAATGCCAAAAACCTTCTACTTTTCCCCTACAATCAAACAGCAATTTAGAAAAATAAAATAAAATAAAATAAAATAAAATAAAATAAAATAAAATAAAATAAAATAAAATAAAATAAAATAAAATAAATCTTTGCAAGAAGGAGCAGGAAATATATACATAAATCACTGATGCCTCAGAGTGGAGAATAACCATACAGCTACAGCCTTGGTGGCCCATCCAGTACATTTTGAATGAAGGAACAAAGCAAATGCAGAATGATGTCAGATTTTTGCAAAAGCAAAGAGCCAATTAGTGCTCTAAAGAGTTGTGCCCATATTTTGCATAACTGCATGGCAATTTTTTGGACATTGAAATTTTAATATGCTAATAATTTCCGTATTCACAGACAATTCATAAATTCACTTTTCTTTATGGCAATCTCTAGAAATTATCACCTGTTAGACATTGCCAACACCATGCAAACAACTGACTTAAACCTAAGCACTTCTGTGTCAGGTTTAATCCTATCACAGCAATCATTTTTTTATATCTTGTGCTGATGTGGATATATTTTTATGACGTGTGTTTCAAGGCCTGTAACTCACAACCCATTATGAAAGAAATATTTTTTCCTCTCTGAAATAGTGCATTCCAAGGGAGGATTTTCCAAAAGTACCATGGAACTGAAAACATGCTCTACTTAAAAGAAAATTCTGTGATTGGTGTGGGTTTCCTATTCCAGTGACATGTACTTTGGGTGTTTATAGCTGAGACGAGTCTATACTGAAGTGGAATGGTTTTTTTCCTAAAAAGACTCACACATGTAACACTGTAACTTCAACCACCACATCCAAACAAGTGGGCTGAAAGTTCCATCTCATCCATGGTGGGAAGAGACAAGCTGCATTCCCTCTTTTCTGGCCATGTGGGCAAGAGAAAACTGAACAAAGGCAAAAGGATGAAGAATGGAATGGAGGCCGAAGATTTTCCTTCTCTCCCTCCTGCCAGGTAACCTACGAGCATTCCTAGACTTTGGATGTTTATTCTGAACTCCAGCAAAGCATTCCTTAGGAAATATGTGGAGCAGTGCTGACTTGCAGTGCCTTTCTTAAGGCAGCTGTCAATTTTAGCCATGCTGTGTTTATATACATTTGTCACCTGCTAAACTGATTCATTTCCCCAACCTTTGCTTACTAAGTCAGGTGAGACAGACAGCCTGATACTTGGTAGTTATAGTCCCCCAGTGAAAAAATTCCACTTACATTGGTACAACATGGAACTTGTGTCACTGCCTTAAGCAAACCATATACCAACAACAACAACAGTGACAACATGCTGCACCCAGTGTACAGGACCTGTCTCGTGTTCTTCCCATCCAGCAACTGAGAATTCCTGTGAAGAACTGATGTGTCATAGCCCCACAGCTCCCTGGGTCAGATTCCTTACACCTCATAGCTACCCAGCATAGTGTTCTCAAACATCAGCCAATTCACATTAATAGAACACTTTCATGTGATCCAGGGAGAAAGGGGATCCACACACCAGCCAGGAGCGAAGGAGTGCAGAAGGTTATATAAATCAGGGACAGAGTGGTGCATTTTCATTTTCAGTCGAGAGGAAAATTGGGTAAGTAATTTTTCATTAGTTCTTTAAATTTAAAAATGTCTAGACTCAAAACTGTTTACTAATTACGTTTAAGACACTACAGAAAGGCAAAAGGGAGTGTCTTTCAAAATAAAAGAATTTTTTCTCTGTACCATTAAAAAACGGTGTCTCCTTTGAGGTTCTATAGTTTTATGATCTCTTGTATAACTTGTTTTACAATCCACATACCCTATATAGTATGTCTGCAGGATGATGTCTAGTTAGTCAGTATCTTTCTAAGACCAAGAGACTGATTGTTAAATGTGCATGTCCTAAAATAGCCATTTTAAAAGCATGTTACAACATTACAGACTGTAATAACTATTTGCAAATGCCGGAGTTTTTAAATGTGGCTCTCTTCCACTGTTGTTCTTTTTTTCTCAGAAATAGTTCTAAGGGTTTGTTTCAGAAGGGATTGCTTGTTGGTTTTTAAGTTGCCATGTAACAACAAGAATGTGTGTTTCCCATGCAGAATTTCAGAGATAAAATGAGCTGGCTGGTCACTATGCAGATGTTCAACAACGTTCTCAAGTGAGAACTGGCTGCGCTGTTTCGTCCTTTCGTTCACAGTGAGGTTTGTTTCAGGCTGCAAAACACAACACTGAACAGTTCTAGGTACAATATTGCCTCAGGTGACCCAAAACTCTTATAGATCTTCAGGGATTTGAAGTCACTTTTAGTCCTACCCACCAGGAGAACTAATTAGATCAAAATAATGCTTCACTAGTTTGAGATTAGCAAGGGTTTGGTTATGTTATTTTTTTTAAACATTGATGACATGATATTGAAACCTGTTGTCAACATGTAAGTCCATGGCCATTTCAGTTATTTCTGGATTTTATTATTGAGCAGGGTTTATATCACCACAGTGATTTGGAAACTGTTTTGCAAGTAACTGCCTTTAAAAAAATCTTCAGGAAGAAAATAACAATCTTATTGACAGGATGACAATGGCAGGCATGCTCCTATCTGTTATAAAGCTGATATTTCCTACAAAATCTGATCTTATCCAAAAAACAGAGTGCTTATAGCTTGAACTTTTCCCTCATGGTTCAGCTCTTCAGGATCAAGCTGCTCATTGCCTAGAAGGAGACGTTTTTTCCCTTTACACAGGCCAAGAGATGGGTTAGAAACCTGCTATATGTGTCAGAGTTAAAAAAAATTCCATCCCTTTATGTCAAACCTTTTACATTATAGATTGAAACATTCATTAAGTAGATGTTAATACATAGAATCCATAAATCTTATTTTAAAAGGATTTTGAAAAGGGAAAAAAGGGATGGATGGTAGTTGACCAGAAAAGTCAGATGGGCCTATGGATGGAAGATCTAATACTCATTGGCTTAGTTTTAAGTAACCTGCCTTCTGCATTTACAGCTGCATCTGCATTACATCCGTTCATTTTTCCACCTGTAAGACAGAGCCCTGTGGCAATGACAGGCTTGGATATCCAGGCCTAAGGAGATCAGCAGTCATTTTGCACATGCTCCAGAATCACCTCGCTAGTGTTTCTCATCCAGCATTTTGAGAATCCCGGGGCAAGTCGTGGGAAGCAACCTGGCCTGGGGAAAAGCAGATCTAAATTATGTTACAGCTTGGTTGTTTTATCAGCAAAGCAAGTTATCAATGACTGAATGTGCTTGGATTGTCACAGGGGCACTGCTTTGTGGGGCTGATTAGAAAGGAGACCCGTTCAAATCAAATAAATGACCCCAGTTCTGACGTTGTACTTCAGACTCACAGCTGTGCCTGCAGAACGTTTCCCCCTTATCCAAAAAAAAAATTAATTTGCACTGTAAATTGCTTATTAGTTATTTTAGGTGGCTTGATACAAACCAAGCAGGATAGAAATAGAAGCAACAGTTTGGAGAGCTTCCAGAGCAGGCAGCAGAGGGAATCTCTGGGCGGATTCAGGTTGTGAAATCTGCAGGCTGGGGAAGGGTCTCTGTCTTCATTGGCAGCTTCCATTCAGCTGCATGGAAGAACTGAAGAATATTGAGTATATTCCCTTCTTACCACTTGAAGCTTTCTTTAAAATTCCCTTGTGGTAGTGTTAGAGAATGATTTTATGGCAGTATTTGGGAATGACTGACCTGTCACACCATGCAGCCTGTAATCAGTGCTGTGCAGCTTCTTTCAGTAAGGAAAGCCAAATTCAACTTTCATGGACCTTTTCTCTGGGAAGATGGGCCATCATTCTGGGGGAGGTGGGAGCCCCTACACAGGCTGCAGAAAACTCTCAGATGAGCTTTTGTGTTTTCTGATGCTGGTGAAGTAACATTTATAGAAGCCCCTTAAGTCCATAACAAGTCTGAAAAGAGTAAAATTTTACCCTACATCTATGATCTAGGCTTAAAGCTCAACGAATGGCTTAAATTATGTTAATTGATTCCACATTCATTTGCAGAAACTAATGGTTTGAAGAGTTGCACTGCTGACAGCCAGGATAAGGGTAGAGCCATCACAGATTATAGTTTTTATTTTTCTCGACATAATCCTTTTTAAGTACTGTGTTCTAAAAATCACACGGTGAAACAAAGTTTGATTTAAGTTTTGTGTGTTTTCATTAGAAGCTCTTGGATGCAGGATCCTATGAAAATATAGCAGTTGGTCAAGATCCATATACAGAATATACAAGCCTCAGCAAGCTTGACAAAATACTGAACTATATAGTCTTGCCAAATTAAATTTGTCATTAAATGCTAGTTAGGACTTGACAGACTCATTTACTTCCCTGGTTTCCCAGCTAGCATATGATCCAGCTTGCACTCTTGGTTCTTAGTCAAGCCCAAGGCTCAGCCAGCTCCTTGCAGATGGATTGGGATATATTTATTTGCTTCATGTGTAAACAGTAGTGTGCTGTGGGGGAATTTTATAGGACTGTACAGAAATAAAAGGTAAGAATGATTTATTTTATTACCTAGATGAAATCTGCTGAATACAAGTAATCAGAAAAGATTTCCTGGCTCATGACAACCTGACTGGGTGAATGGTGTAAATAGTTTTTCTTGCTATCAAAACATAATGTGATAGATATAGGGATAATATTCTTAGTTTTATATGAGCAGCTGCTCCTGTATTTTCAACAGGAATATTTTAGAAGGGAACAAGACCAGTATAACTGTGAGTGAGGAAACAGGACCACAAGATAATCTCCCTGTAAACAGTGAAAGAAAACAGAAAATTCTATTACTGGACCAACACTGTAGATGTTTCTGCAGACTAGATCTCACTGAGGAATTGATCAAATTAGACAAAATAGAAGATATTTTCAGAGGAATTCTCTGGTAAATATGATTTCAGAGCATTTTGTCCCACTCCCAAAATGTGTTTTTCCTCCAGCAGACCTGACTAAATATGTTTATTTTTGAGAGATACTAAAATAGAGGAGGTCAGCTCTGTTTTCTCTGTTTCTATGAAGTGTCAGCCAAACAGCACCGTTTCTGTGCACTGAAGGTCCCATGTCAGGTTTTCCCTCACCCCCCAAAAGAGACAGGGAGGATGTGTGCAGATTTCTGGAGCACAAACAATTTTTGATTTTGACAAACTGATGTTGTGAGCAACTCCTGGTTGAAGCCACAAACACAAAGATTGCTGCAGTAAGGGGTGGGGGGAGAAAGTACAAAAAAAGCCATTAATGAGTATCAAACCCCCAATTTTTACAGCACAGATTAATAAATGTGCAGGTTTTGACCTTGTATGCCTAGATTTTAATGTGCTCTGTTGTCTGGTATAGACTGAATTCTCCAGCACTTCAGGGTGATGTGTATGTTATCTATTATTCATAGCTGTCTGTCATTTCTAATACCAGTATGATGTGAACTGTTGCCTGTATTTCTGTATGTATATGTGTATTATATATACAGCATATTGGTGCCATTGAAACTATTATTATCTGTTGGAATAAGTTGCATGCCTACTTGTTACACTGTTACTCACAGTTTCCACGCCACTTCCAGCTGTAAAATAAAAATTACACTTAACCACTTTCTTGATGAGAAAGACCTGATTTTACCCACAAATGTGGAGCATTGCACAGTTTGATTGAACCCATATGAAAATCTCTGCATGATGCAAGGGGCAGGAGGTTTAAATTCGTGGTCTAGAAAAAGTGTTGGTTTTTATTTTCAGTTTCTCTGGTGGACTCTTAAATCACTGCAATGCTCACATCAGGAGGTGAAGTGTGTCAGAGGCACTGACCATGGAAATATTCTTACATTCTAATAAATGAGCCTTAACATTTCTTAATTGTCACACATGCAATATTTAGTTCCTGCATGAAAACTTAACAGCCCAAAACCAGTACTTCCATCATAGCACTATTAAACCATTCCAATTCAAAGATTTCAAGAATCTTGGAAATTATGCTTAAGCCTTTTGCTTTAATATATCCTACAGTTTCATAGTATCTTTCTGTGGCAAGTTCTGTTCTTACATCTGAAGTTTAAAGAGGTTTGAGTCACCCTATATCACACTTTTCAGAGGAGAATATTGCTCTTTTCTAGATGCACAGGACTTTACTAAGTAATCCCTAAGAGTTTGATCATACAAAAAAAAAAAGGGGGTCACATCTGTGTAGAAGGAGATGCAAATCTTTATTCACATGAACTTTAAACTGGTCAAACAATTGTAAACCTTATTTTGTGCTTATTCCACTGACTTGAAATACGGTCAGTAACCACTTTTTGGCTACTGGTACTTAGTTCCCTACATTCTGTCACACTTTCCTGTTTAAAGTAGAAGTTTTATATTTTTTTTTACCACTATCTCAAAGTGCTTTGTGATGAGTTAAAAATAATTGATGTAAGAGGGAGACAAAAATTCCATGTGTGAACCTGCACACAGCATCAACCCAGGCCTTATTTTCCATATTGGCTCCTGCCCTAACAAGAAAAGACATTTTTTGTCAGCGAGCCAAGGACGTGCAGTACAGAAAGGCACTTGATCTGAAATATCCAAAAGAAACAGGCACAAGGCTTGGATAAACACAGAATATTTCTACCTGAAAGATCAAATCTCAAGAAAAATATGACAGGCTAAAAAACTTGGATGCCACTTTTCACATTGCTTTGGTCTTCTGCCATCATCTGAGAAATCAGTGCTGACTCTTGGGATTCTGTGCCAAAAGGAATTATCATTTTCACTTTTGAGTCCCCATCCAAATATGAATCCAGTCCCTGGATCACAGGGATAGCTCTGTGTGCTGGGGTTATAGACATCATAGGTGCAGCTGGAGAAGAACTAAGGCAATGTTGCATTTTTCCATTCAATCATGTTTAGGGATGAAAAAAACACCTCAATAGCAGTAGATAAATAAATAAATAGTAGATAAATAGAAACAGGCTGCAAAATCAAATTTAATCTGTTCATCTGTTAAGTTCCATGCATGTAATGGCCCAAACTAAAACATGATTTGATTTTTATGTTAAAATCTTACTTTGAGGTGAAAAGAGTAATTCACATCTTTAAGAACCAGCCTGTTTCCAAACTCAGGAAGCCAGTACTGCAGCCATTTGCAGATCATTTCTGAAGGTTTTCTTCCCAAATTTTCATTCAGTGTTACAGTTCCTACTTTAAAAAATTGGTATATTGCATAATTGTGCATAACAGCAATTATTTTATGAGTCTGATCTCCAGGGAACCTTCCCTAAATCAAAAGTTAGGTTGAGTTAAAGTGTTGTAAAGCCTGCAATAACATATTCATCAACGATGAAGAAACTCCAGCGAAAAAAATACACCCCTAAATTAAGAGTGAGCTTCTGAAACTGGATATTGTTCATATTGCTGGAAAAATGATAACATGAATATAAATAGTGTAGACCCAGCTGGACGAGGCAATATGTTATATGAGTTTAAATCTGTCGTTAGGTGAAGCTGATTAGGTTTATGTCTGTCAAAAGGATGAAGGCTTGTGCCATCTGTAACAACAGTGAGCAGCTTAGGTAACTTTATCTTCACCAGCCACCACGGATCACTGGGACCACTTCCCACCAGCATGGCATTAGATCATCTTTTTAAAAAGCCACTGCCACAGAGGCAAACAGCAAGAGCTCAGGTTTAGAGGAGCATAATGCAGTTTGGGCACCATTTGTTGTCACCAGATTGTCATAAATGCCTGGAGGACTGGCTTTAGCTGACTTCTCTCAACCTTGTTTTGCAGCCCTGCTTAGCTGAACCAAAGGAATCAAGGGGGAAACAGGTTTAGAATGTACATTCAGCTTAAACATTCATTCATGACATTGGTTTTAAACGTTGTAACAAGGATGAAACTATGGTAATGTCAGTAAGGAAGCATTCTGATTGATATGCAATTATTACCCCTTGGGGAAAAGCACATAAAAATTATTTTAGCCTTACTGTTTTTCTGTGCTTCATTATTTCTGATATCTTTGAGGATACCTCTGTGATGTCACTGTGCACCAAAATGTTCTTGGCTGACCTTACAAATAAGCCTGAGGAAGAACTGTGGTCCTGATTAGCCTTGAAATGTGATGGAGTCTTTTTGTGCAGGGCTAAATCAGTGTGAGAAGTCCCTAATCCAGTACATATCCTGCTATTCTCTTAGAACAGCATTACCAAATCAAACCAGTCATTTTTATTCTGTATTACTATTCTGAAGGCTGAACACCAGCCCTAGTTTCCTGCTTAGCTCAGGATTACACAACGTATTAATGACCTGATCACTCAACTCCCCTGTGCCTCAGTTTTTGCTTTTTTAAAATGTCAGCAGTGTTATCCTGCTTTGTGAATTGGTGAAGCACTTGCATAAGTAAGCCAACTAAATGCTTACAGCACATGTAAGTGTTGTGCTTACTGGATGTAACTTTTCGAGGTGCAGAAGAGTGGAGAAACTCAACAAGTTTAATTTCAAAGTCAATATTTTTTCAGCCAACCTCATATATTTGTAAACAAGGATTCCTGGCTTTATGAACACCCTCTTGACTACAGTTTCAGAGGTCAGTGACTCAGATCCCAGACTTAGTCCTGCAAAAAACTAATATACTTGCTTGGACTCGAATCTGAAACCTAACCCTTGTCTGGCTATTAACAAGATGTTTTGATGTGCAAGTCTCCTGAGAGATTTATTTTCATAGCCTGCCCTCACTACTGATAAAACAGCATTTCTGGTGTGAGAGCATTGATCACTTCTAAATATTCAGTAGCTGGGTTTATAATGTAATTTATTCTCACCCAGGGATCAAACAACTATCATGATATTATGAAAAACAGCTTCAGGCTAAATGGCCTCTGAGGATGAAGAATATAACCTGTATAGGTTAAATGCATATATATATATGTAATATATACATGTGTGTGACTCTGGACACGTGGTTATGTGTTGGGTCAGCAGAAGAAAACAATAAGCATCCTCCCCTCAGCCCAAGGAAAGCCTCTGAGTGTTGGAGGCTTTCCAGAAGCCTGAGTCCTCCTCTCCTGGGATATTTGTGTGGGCACGGAGGGTGTGTTAGCACAGAGCCCAGAAAGCAGCTGCAACCTGCCCACTCTGACGTGTCAACACACACCTCAGGCCGGGAAAGGGGGAGATTAAATAGTGCTGCCTTCCCCAGGCAGGGAGAGAGAGCTGCTGACAGCTGGGTCGGACCCCACAGCTAAAGGAGAACGAGAAAAAAGGAATCTCTTCCCTCCTGAGCAGCTTTGTATCCAGGCTCTCCTCTGCCACTCTCATCAGGTCTCACAAAACCAGACCTTAGGGCAACTCTTTGCCCTCCCTTGTATTTCCACTGAGCCTCTTGGGCAAAGGGAGGAGAAAAGAGGGAATGCATGGACAGAAGAAACAGGTAAAGCCAGAGGGGAAAGGAAAACAAACAGTTTAAAGGGGGAAGGACCAAAAAGAGGCAAGAAATAATTAATCTTGTGATGCATTCTTCTCAGGCTTTGTATGTGCCTCTAGAGACATGTTAAACCAGCTGACCCCCACCTTGCTTATGTTTCCTTCTCTGCCTCACATAACATGGATTTTTGTCTCTCTGAGTTGTGTCCCACAATTTCCAGTGCTGAGACTGGACACCACAGCAGGCAGACCAGCTTGAGGAGCAGAGAGCCAGCAGGTTCTGAAAATCCACCCCTCACATCAGACCTCCCACCACTGCTTCCAGAATTTTTCCCCAGGTCAGAGTTACGTTCTTCCTGCTTCAGCTTTGAGCTTTAAGAACAGGGATCCCTCACTTTGAATGACTGTTTGCACTCTTGCCAAGTTGGATGTGGACCTGAATATGTTTCATAATACAAGTATGGGGGAGATATTGTTCATAAATCATAATCATCTGTTTATAAAAGGCAGGCAGTAATAATAAGGAAATAATTTGCAGTCCTGTACAATGAGAGGCACAGATTGACCAGGTGAGCTATGTAGGTCAGCCTCCCTTAGACCTCCTCAGCCCTGTTGGCTGGTTATGGTGTTAAGAACTTAAATATGACTCTTTATCCAGCTCTCTATAGCTAGATGGTGCATGTGGATACAGAGAGAGAGTCAGTGCCAGCGCAGGGAGCTCTGTGTTTCGTCTGAATCCACAACCTTCCCACTCACTTAAGTGCTGCATATGGAATCTGGTGAAGAACTGCTGGTATAAATGTGGTTTGGAAAGAGAAATGTTCCAATACTTGGATATTATTATTTGGATCACATATATTTTATGAAATACTTTTGGCATCACTTTTTAAGGACTGGGTCCTCTGCGGTACTTTGACATCTGCAAACAGTGCAGCAGAAGGGAACCTACGTGTGCTTAAAACATTTAATGCTCAATGCACAACAGAAGGATTATTGAGATCCATGCATGAGTACCATTTTAGACACCCTAAGGTGGCCCTAACATCCTCGTGAGACTGGCAGATAAAACACAAAATTTATCTGAGACCCACGTCTTCCAGAGAGGCAGTGAAGGGATAAGCAGGATGCAACAGAACCATAGCTAAGATTTCCAGAATCACTTTTATTTATTATTGCATTAAACCATATAGTATCATGAAAGTTTTGTTAAAAACAGAAATGTCAGACTTCTCTTTTTCAGCTGGGAAAATATTCCTAGATTAATTAGCCCTCCTGTGTTTCCTTAGGAAGGGTACCTCCTGATGGAAGTCCCAATAAAGTTAACTCAAATTCCAGCAGAGTCTGGCAACTGGAGCATACTGAGAAAGCCAGTGCTGACATCCTAGTTCTACCACTTGGTGGGCTTTTTTACCTTGGGCAAATCAATTAATCTCCAGAGAAACGTGTGTCTTCTTCTAAACTTTTTGTGCCATGAATGTTGAAACTCAAACAACTGCAGGAGGGAGGGAGGAGGAACTGTCTGTACAGAGACTCGAACACAGTGAAGTCGTGCAGGCACTTGATGTCTCTCACTGCTTTCTAAAATCTCTTCTAAGGGTACTATGCATAATAAGGTGGTTACATCTTTCTGTAGCTGTTATCACCACCACGTCCAAGTATTTCATTACCATGAGGGTCAATAAAACCTTTCCCAATACCTTAGCTAAGTGAAGAGGTTGAACCACACCAGAAGTCAAAACACTTTTGGATTACAATGTTTTTTTCCAGGTTTCACGCCATAGTAAAATAATTCCCTTTCACTTCCTCCCTGGAAATTGGGGTTGCAACCCAGCCACCTCTGGTGCCACAGTGAGACCTCCACAGAACACCAACATCCCCAGTGCAGGAGTGCCCTGAAGTGCCACATCAGGGTGGCTGGGAGCAATGGAAATGTGCCATTGATTGGATTTTTCCAGGCCAGGTTGCCATACTGGTTGAAAATCAGCCAGAAATAGGAAGAACAATTTTTAACTTCCATAACCTGTTTTGTTTTAAAAAATGCTTTAGTCTCTTAGTAGCAGGTACTCAGCGTCCCCGTTTCTTTTTGCACTTGTAATTCAAGTGGGGCAAATCGGTCAAGGCGGGGCTGCATCAAAGAACTGCCTCATTCTCTGTCCTTTAAATCTCAGTCCTAGCTGGATTCAGTGGTGCAGTCCCCACAGGCAGTTTCTGGTTATCTTGGGGGAAGGGCAGCAAACACAGCTCTCACAAAAATCCAGCTCAGCTTTCCGTTGCCAGGCGACGTCACGGCTTTACAGCAGATCCAGCTGCTGGTGTTACCAAGCAACGTCTTTCCCATCAAGTTGGGCACTTGAAAACCATTACGTGTTTACTAATTCTCACGATGGATTTTGGTCTCCCTCCCAGCTCTTGGTGTCTGCTCTTCTAGAATTTGTGAGACAGCTGAAGGGCTGTCGTAGGTCAGTCGTTCTTGCGGATCTCTATGATGTGGTTGTGACATGCAGAAATTAGGAATGGTTTTGCACTGCTTGCATCAAGATCAGAAAAGAACAAAATTCTGAACACCTCTCTTTCTTCTCCTTCCTATGAGAACAGCTGGTGTGTAATAATATGCTCAGTGCTTCAGCAGAGCTTTGCAATGCTTTATGTGTGGTATCAATCTTGTGAAAGTAAGGAACATAAAAACATTTTGTCTTATTTTGGCAGTATTTATACCGTAAAGCAAAATGACCTCAAACTAAATTGTCTTATATAAACACCTGAGGTAGCATGTGTTCAATTTATAAGAAACTAACATACCTGAGCAGTGTGTGCTTGGTAAGCATACCAAATACTGTATATACTGGGATTAAATTGATCACTCATGACAAATTATTTGAATTTTACTGGAATACCTAACTCATTAACCCATTACATAACTTACCTTTAACCTGACCTGTGTTTTCCCCCAGTTTGAGTCTTCCAGTCCTCCTGGGTTAGATCCTCTTTTGATCAAGAAAAGACAGTCTCTCCCTGGATGAGCATGAAGTGTGGGTGAGGAACCACAGGGGAAATTCCAGGAAACAACAGTAAAGCAGCCTGATGTGAGTACTTCTTCTCCCACCAGTTCTATCATAAAATAAAAGAGAATAAATAGAGACATCAAGGGATGTGGAATGCTCTCACAGTTGGTGGTTTACACAAACTGGTTTGACCTTGCAGTGGAACTTCATTGCACATGGCTCATCTCTCTGGCACCAGTGCAGAGGTTGCTTTTGCAAACCTTACACAAGCAAACAGAGGAATTCTCCTTTGCACACGTGGTGACAAAAATACACAGTCAGAAATCATGATCAAATACCAGGGGAACATTTTCCTCCAAGTTTGTGCCAGAGAATTGTTCTGCAGCTGCTTCACTTTCACTTTTTGGCATTTTCTGGCCTTAGCTTAAAAATGGAAGAGCACCAAATATGAGTTCAATTTGTGTTTATGAGGAAATAATGCAGCTAGCAGAAGTGAGGATGTGTTACCAAGCTTGTGTTTTCCTGAGCTCCCACAGGATCCCTGCTCTTAAATTCATGGCAGAGAGCCTAAACAAAAAACATTGCATTATTTGTTGTCTATAAGGCAATGAATTTTGCAAAGCTTCTGTTTTGTTTTCTAAGGAGAAGCACACTAAAACTATGATTTGATGAACTTCAGATTTTCTGGATTCTGAATTGCCTGGGGAGAGCAGAGAAAAGGGGATCTTGCAACCACTTTCACATCTTTTAGTTTTTGAGCTTCTACAGATCTTGACCTTTCCATCTTAAATTCCTGAAGTTATAATATGGATTTATTTAACATATTGTATTACCCACATGCCACCAAACCCACTCATATATACTTAGCTTTATAACCTGAAAAAGCTCAGGATAATTAAAAAAAAAAGGGGGGGGGAGGGGAAGCTCAGGTAATTTATTTCCGTTCTTTGAAATTCTTCTTTGACCAGTAACAGTGGCTTAAGGTGGTATAACACAGCTTGGATTGCTGGATCACCAGCTTCATTTAAAAAAAAAAAATGGCTTAAAAGGCAGGGCCACTCATGTAGTCCTTGGCTTTGCAACTGTGCTTTCCAGCTCTTCACATGCTTTATGTTTTCAAGGCAGGAGTTTGTAGACCGAGACTTTGTGGAACAAAAGTCAGCAGACAACATATTGCTGCCCTATGAAATCCTGCCTTTTATCATGTCAGATGTGACTTTTCCATGCCAGATGCAGTAGTCCTGCCTTGCAGCTCTCGGAGGTTGCAGTGAACCCACAGTGGACCACTCCTTTGCTGTGTGGCACCAAAAAAGCAGCAGTGGTGTTCACAGGAACTTGTTGATCCCATGGAGTTCCCACTAATGATAAATACACTGTCTTCTGTTATCATCTGTGTTTCTGAGCACCCCTTTGTGGAGACATCACTGGAACGGACAAGCAGAATTAATAATAACAATCAGCTCGCCCATAAACCAGTACTTCTTGTAACATCACATTTCAAAGGGTTTTTGTCACGTCTCCACCCTTCGGGATGATTAAATGGGAAATTATTTCACCATAACCTGAACAAGCACATCAACATTTGCCAGCCGGTATTTCTGACAGCTTTCAAGAGTAATACGAGAAAATGAAAGACAAACACAAACACATAAACAAGCCTGAAAACAAAATGCAGAGCAGACATTCCCCTCAACACTAATTCTCCCTTGAAAACAACACATGCATGACTTCAATGTATTATTGCTACAGTTTCACTGAACAATTTCTGTAGTGCCAGGAGCACTGCCCATACCACAGGCCAAGAAGCAGTAGAAGTGAAACACGTTTTAACCAAAGTTCCTGTGCTCTGGGGCTGCTTTTGTGAAAAACAGTAGTGCTCAATTTGTGACAGGCAGAGCCACAGCAGCCCGGCAGGAGCAGGGGGAGGCCGGGTGGAGGAGGTATAACTTGTTTTCTTTCTCGCCTGGGGTGGAGGCAAGTTGGTTGCTGAGCAGGTTATTGAAGGTGGGTCCCCGGGAGAAAGCCTACATTGCATGAGTCTGAGGAGAAGGAGCAGGAAAATAAGGTGAAAACTGGTGAGGTGAAGATGGAAGGAATGGTTTGAAGACGTGCTCTAGGAGCGTCAGTGAATCCAAAGCGGCCAGATTAATCCTGGAATGTAAGTGCAACATTAAACATCATCTCCCTCTCTTGCTTTCAGGAAAGCAGTTGTTTCACATGCACAAAATAGTCTGAACAGACCCATTTGGTACTAGTGAGCAGTTTCTGAGATATGTAGCGTTATAATAATTTTAATAATGACATGTAAATTGTAAAAGATACTGTAGAAAGATGATGGAGATTATCTTTTTGTTAACCTATGTTTATTTAATGAATGGATTTTTAGCATGTTTTTAATGTTTATTTGAAATTCTATACGTATGATAAAGCGCTGGTAGTTTGCAACTTAAGTAATGCTTGAGCATTGAGAGAATGATTGAGAAATAATGTATGTAAAAAGGATTACAGTAACATTGTAATCTGAAAAGTTATCTTAATGCTCTGCAGTGTAACTCACACATTATTATCACTTGTTTCGTTACTGGAGAATATATAATGTCTTTTTCCTATTTATGACATTTCTTATTTCCTATTTATGACATTTATCTTCATTATTGAGCAGGTGGTAATGTGAGAATTGTGTGACAATTGTGAAATTTCATGCTCCAGGGAAAGAAAAGAGTGAGTGGGCAGTATGATATGATGTGTTGGTGGAGATTTGTGGTAGCTGGCACTTTTGCAGTGCTCTTGTAATTTTCTACTTTGATTCCTGTACATTTAAATAGAAAACTGTAAATAAAGTATTTTTTTCTTTCAAATGAATATTACAAATTTGGCCTCGAGTTACTGTTCTTAACAGTCAGTACTGCTGAGCTGGGGCAGAAATATTGAGAGTATTTTATGCACTGGAGAAAATTTGCTCTAAAATAAATAGAACAATATTATGCCATGCATGGGCTTATCTATTTAAGGACTTGATAAGCAAAATTTGCATTTTGCCCAATTGATATACGAGACCCCACCCCACTTAACTAAAAAACTCCATGGGGACTTGGGAGAGTTCCATTTATCCCCCAGTTTATGTTATTAATGCAAGTGGTCGTGAGGGGACAGTTTAGGGAGCTTTAAATTTTGGGGTGTTTTCACACGATGTCTGTGGGAACAGAAAAAAGATCTGGGAAGAGAAAAGCTCGGCAGGTCAGTGGCACAGAAATGCCAGGATATCCACTCTTAGGGAACTGTGCTGGCTGTTGAGGGAAGCACATTGCTACAGCCAAGTTATTCTTTCCCTCCTGTGCACTTAAACCTTAGTCAGCAGCTCTAACAGTGCAAGAATGTTTTATTATATCAGTGCATACTTAAGACATTATAATCTTAATCTGTTGTCTTGGAACATTTCCCTGAGCTGAGCCTGGCAAGATTTGTGTGTGCACACTGCTCCATGATGGAGTACTTCATGCTTGGGGAGCAGGGATTCTGAAAATGTTACATGCAGCCTTCCATGTAGCTCAGAACTCTTTCAAGACAGCAGAGGATTTGGCAGCAATCTCAGCAGATAAAACCTCATGTTGCTAATTAATCACCAAAAGTGCAATCCTGGCCCCGGTGAATCCAACAGGAGCAAGTTCAAGCACCACTGTATCCCCTGAAGACACTCCAGTTTAAACAGAGCAGAGCTTAAAAGCACAACACCGAACTTCTCTCTCTCTCTCCAAGACTCCTGTGAAGAAAAACCATGTTCCAAGTTTTTAAAAGTGTGCTGTAGTAATAGGGAACAACATTCCTTAAAATTTTCTGTGGTTCCTTAGGATTCAAAGTGCAACCTCTCTTTTACAGCCTGACTTCAATGGAGTTTTTCTTGACATATGCTGCGGACCAATCCCAAGTTGTTTGGAAAATAAAATTCAAGAGACTGTGTAATTTTCACCTGTTCAATAATACAATAAATACGCTGAATTTAAATGCATGAACCCCAAAAGAAAATGTCTAGAACAAGAAGTGAATGTTTATAAGTGAATCTCTGTTATATACTCATTATTGAGTACCCTTTTCAAAAAAATACAGAAATGAGTGATGCCTGGGGAGACACTTAATTCTAGAACCACTCAGAGGATTTTTTTAAAATATAAAATAATTAGAGCTGAACTAGTATATAAAACCAGTAGTAATTATGGTAGGCAGATCCTGTGAAGTGTAAAGAATGTGTTTAGATCATAACATTGTGAGCAGAATAATGCCTAAGAAAAACAGGGAACAGTGCCACTGATGAAGATAAAAAATCAAGTTACTCTTTCTCTGAGTGCATCTACAGAAAATGGTTTGTTTCAGTGATGGTCAGGTTTAACATTGTGGTTCTGACAATGTGAGGATGCAGCTTGATCCAGGAACTCCCAAGGAGTACAAGAGGTTTGAACACAATTAAGACAATAAGGTTTTCCTATGGGCTTCCCATCCAAAATAGCTTTGGCAAGGAAAATGCCTTTCTGCACAAATGGCACGGGATAATCCAGAAACAGAGTAACAAAGCTGAGCTTCAAGGAATGTCTTTCAGCATAAGTAGAGCAAGTGTAGGGAAGACAGCAGAGAAACATTAGGAAATAAAGACTTCAGGTGTTCTCTTCCCTTGATTTATGACTCAAAATCATCCTAAGACCGGATGTCAGGAGGGGCAGCTGGTAGGGTGACTGAGATGATAGTCCCCCAAAATTTCCAGGGTTTTCTGTTGTTTTTATTTTGTTCTGGTTTTTCACAGAAGACTCAGAGCTTTTTCTTTTGTTCCAGTGATCTCTCCCTTTAATTGCTGTGTGATACTGGCTGTCAGCACTGAAATGGGCAATGAGAACAGCAGCGCAGAAAATGAGGTGAGTGTGACGGTGGAATCGCATTTTCCTTCCCTCCTGGCCTGGATCAGACCTTTCAGAAATTGGTTCCACGGGCTGCTTACCCCACATTTATCTTCTGCTCCTCGATACACTCATATTTAAGTGTCATTAATGGTAATTGAAAGCACCTTTGTGTGTGTTTTCCTCTGGCAATGACAGTGCTCCAGAGTGTTGGGACACGCGGCAAGGGGTTGCTCCCTGGGCAACAGGAACTGATCTCCAGGGCTGGGTCATCCCACCACCCCATCCTGGGAGCTGGGCAGCCATGGGAAGCTGGGCCAGTCCCAGCCCCAGGCATCAGGCACATCCCTGGGGAGAGGGACAGGCCCAGGAGGATCCCAGATTTCAGCCTATGGGTCAGCCCCGCTCCGTGGGGCAGGAGGGTGGTGGAGCAGAACCAACATCCTTTGGGATCACTGGGGGAATGAAATAGTGTGCTGGGCTATGGGCAGGGTGGGGAGAGCCCCTGGGAGCCAGGCAGTGGCTATGGTGGCCTCAGAGCCCCAGCACACGGCAGCTTCTCCTTGCTCAGAAATGACCTTGCACCATCTATGTCCTGATCCAGGACTTTACACCCCTGTTAGAAGGGTGTGTTGTTAATCCATGTTGCTGTTTGGTGAGTTATTTTTGGATTTATGAAATGAAGGGAACCCATATGCTATGACTTGTGGTGGACAATTACTTTAGAAGTTACTATGCTGATATGAGTTTGAATAAAAGTTGTAATTCAGTAATTTCAGTTATTAAAACACCAGGATATGTTTTATCTTCTTCCATATGTTATGGTAACTGCTAAATTGCAGTGAAATATACTGCTGGCCCCAGTATCCCTCAAGGGATCATTTTGCTTCCCCTTGAGGTCTCAGCAGATCTGTTGTACCTTGTGCATTGCAAAATGGGCCCTCTCAAGAAAATCAGTATTACAAGATCTTTTTCATAAGTCATTTTTCAGAATAAAAATCTTCCATAGTTCTTAGTTATTTTGGCCAAGTTGTACTGTTAGCCCAAGGTTTGGCCCCAGCTTTTTTCTGGGGTTGGGAAGAGAGGAATGTGTTAATCCCTATAACTAAGCAATGAGAATTTATTCTCCATTGTGTACGGCTTCCAAGCTTTTAAAAGTCAAATATATTTCTTCAGAAGTCATCCTGAGGCAACTTTATTTAAAAGTTATTGAATTTATTGGGAAATTTAATGAAGAACTCTTCTAACAAGGAAAGGAAGCTTCTGGTCTCCTTTTCAGACTGTAAAAAACAAAACAAAGCAAAACACCCTCCCAAAAGACACTCCCTCCCATAGAAAAACAAACAAGCAAACAAACAAACAAAAAAAGCCCCACAAAACCAAAGCAAAACAAAAGACATGCTAGGAATCCAAATTACTCTCTATGAACAGAGAAATAACAAGAAGTAGTGATAAAACCTTAAAAGCCACATAAGCTGGGGAACAGCTTTTGGAAAAGAATCACTTAAACAGCAAACATTCATACGGCCACTGAAATGCTCAAATATGTTAATTTTTAGTAAGAAATTCCCCAGTGGAAGTAAAGTCATCCTTATACCACCCAGCCAAGGAGCACAGCAGGTAGTGGATGATGAAACTGGTTTGCATGGTTTGCATTCAAAATGTTCACACCAGGCTTGGCTGCTCTTTTTCTTCTGCATCTGCTTCTGGCTCTTGGGTTTTTCGACACTGACTGCAAATTTGTGAGGCAGCTACATTTAAGTTTTCAGCAAGTTGTAAAAAAAAAAAAAAATCTGTTTTCTTTTAACTTTTCCCTTTAGTAGCAATCTATGCTTTAGAGGAACTTGACCCTCTTTGCATGCTGCCTTTCCTTCCAACTCTAACACCACTAAAATAGCTCAGTGAGTGTTGTTCTTATACTCAGAACCAGTTGACATGAGTTGTTTTTGTTTGTGTGTTTATCAGAGAACACCATTGCCCAGCTCTAGCTCTCAGTGAGTCGTTTGGGAGCCACACACATGGTTTGCATTGAAGATGGGAGAGCCTGTGCTAAGTTTAGAACTCAGTTAATGAGTGGGAAGATCTGTGGAATAAATGTGCTACTATGAAGAATGCAGTAGACACTTAGGGAAAAATTAAACACTCAATCTGTCTTGTAAAGACCAGCCTCTGAGGAAAATATGTTGTAAATTTAGTAGAAATGAACAAAGATAATGCTTGGATGAAACAGGGCTGGGGCCATTAGTATATGTAAAATCACTTTGTATTTAACAAAGTGATTTTACATGTACCAACCATGTTCTGTTTTGCTGTAACAGCAGACAAAGTCCAAACTGCTGAGAGGTTTTAGGTTTGTGCCCTGCCCTGTTACAGTGGCAAAGACCCCAAACAAGGGTCCCTGTCAGTGGCACAGCTTGTTGGGCTTATGATGAATTAAATATAAGCTATTTTCTAAGATGCATTTTCCCTGAAAATAGAAACTCCACGTGAAGAGAAAGGTGTTTAAATTGAAAAAGAAATAACCTAAAAGAACAAATACTTTGACCCAGTTTGATGCTTGAGATCCAGCCTTTAGCAGGGAAAATACAGGTGAAGTAATGGAGGTGTTCTTTAATGGGAGATGTCCTTTAATGGTGTTCTTTAATTCTTTTAATGGGAAAGCACTGCAGTTTATGGAACTGTAGAAGGTCTCAGCTGCTGTGCTGCCTGTTAGACACATCTTTCTTCATCCACCCAAAGGCACTGGGTAACATGGAGGAATGGCAAGGGCTGCCTTCAGGCTCTTCCCTGACTTTTCTGGTCAGCCAAATGTCCAGAAATCACCTACATGGCTGTAATAAAAAGAAAAGGCTTATAGTTTCATACAGACTGATGTATCTGTGCACTTCCTCAGCCCTACATCTCTGGACAGTCTGGATGAGCTGCCAAAGTAACCAATGTTACAGGATTATTATTGACTTCCACGACTGTTTTTAATCTTGGTCTCCCCTCTACTAGAATTGAGCCATTTCCAGGGCATGTCTGCTCTCACTTTAAAGGGTTGTGTGGAAGATGTTATGGCAGAAGAAGTTCTCTGTCATTGGAAATATGAGCACAAAATTTTCTAAAGCCTGAATAGGCTGGGTTTTCTAATATGGAATAATTTTAACTCAGGTTCTTAATTCTTGCCACTCAAGAGTTCTGAAGAGGAGCACTGTCATATTTCACAGCCTTTCTCACCATTACAGAAAAGGCAAAGTTACCAAGTAATTGTAAAGCTCTTTGAAGGTGAAAACTGCTGCCAAGATGAAATTCTAGCAGTGCATCTTTTGTCTCACGGTTGAAGAGGCAATTTCAAAGTCAGTTACACATAAGTTATTTCTGTATATTTTGCTTTAGCCTTTCTTATTCCTAGTTTTCTGAATAAGTAAATAGCCAAACAAAGCTGGTTATTCCACATCTATGTTATTGTTAATTTGTCTTTAAACATACACCCTAATGTTTTGGTTATCCTTTTGTTCTTGTTTTCTCCTGTGAAATGTGTAAGATAGGCAGCACATGCCCCCTTGCCAGAGGGGCTACAACTTCTGAAGAGTCTAGTTGTTGTCTGAAGTGTCGTGCTGAGGTCCTGCTAGGATTCCTCCATTTATTTGTTATGGACAGATCTGACTGCTGCACATCCTGCTGTTAATATTCTGCATTATTGCTTTTCCCATCTTTCAACTTCCTTGTGCCTTTGTGAAATGATGGCTCTTGTTAATTGGTGTGGTGCTTCTTCCAGATCCCAGTGTCATGGGGATTGGCAGAGGAGGCACTGGGCACATCCCAGCATTCAGCCCCCATTCCCACAGATGGTAACTGGGCAAATCCCTCTGAGCTCTAAACTGTGTGTTTACATACTTTTTGAATCGTGCAATAACAGCTGTATACATTCCACTGTTTATGTTCAACTGGGAACAAAAGCACATTCCCAATTCTCTGCATAATAATTTTGCCTATAGCATTTTAATGCAATGTGCCATTACCCTACATGGGCTCTTCTTTGAGTTTGTTGTGTCCACTGTGATCCACCACTTCTGCTCTCTAAATTATGATTCTCTTTCACTTTTCCTTCTGTTTTATTCAATGCACATCAGGATGTTGATGGCAGTTGGCTACAGGCCAGTGTGCCCATTCCTCATGCTCATGTAGTGCTAGCGCACCTCCAGTCACCACTTCAGTGAATTCTGACTTCCAAGTGGTAATTACTACTGGTCCAATATTCTATGATAAATAGTACCAAGTATTTCTTTGAGTTTACACAAAAAAGAACTAGTTTTCAGAGAACTATACGTCCTTTTATGCAAATGCAGCAAATTCTGGGACACTTCTCACTGCCATGAATAATTATTCTTCTTCTTCTCATCTTCCCTGTGAGCAAAGGAGGGGGGATGAAAGAAGAGCAAAGATTCAAAGTTGTGGCGGGGTTCCTTATTTGAAAGCATAGTGAAAAGGAAGTTGGAAGACTATTCCTTCTCTTCTGAATTAATGGTTAAAGTTTCCTTGGCATCTGGAAAGCCACCACCATTTCTCATGGGAAATGTACATTTATGGGTACAGATGAGAAGGGAAAATATTTTACATTTATAAAGTTCCTCTACAATTATTTACTGCATTTCTCCATGTAGAAGTAGTGTGAAAATGTTGGACTTGCATTTTCCACAGCTATGGGTAGTTAGAAATTACTGGGCAGGCAAACACTATTGTCTGGGGAGCACAACAGCATTTGGAACTTCATTTGAATCTAACAGCATCTTCTAGAATGTTTTATTGTCAGGCTCCTAAGAACCACCCAGCAGAAAGCTGCTTTAGCTCAACCTTTATTGGCTGAAAATTGCGAGTTATGTAATGAAGATTTTTGTTCCAAGATTCTCAGCCCTATTCTCTCTCTCTCTCCTGCCATATCTCATATACCTGCCATCCTTAAGGGAGTAATGTAGGTACTCATCAGATCAGTGTGGAAAGGGACAAAGGAGAATAAGAAGACAAACAAGACCAGTGAAGACACAAGGATAACTATGAATTTTCCTTTGCTCACTGAACATGGATCACATTAACCAGGTGGAAAGATAAGGTTAACAAGAGCCACGAAGCCAGTTATAGCTCCATGCTTCGTTTAGCTCAGTGCATGCTCCTTAAACATAGTAAGTCTTCTCAAGCTGTTGAGAAGACACTTATATTGACATTACAAGGATCTGCAGATAAACAGTTTAGTGCCCTCAGTGGACTGGAAGAGTCATAAACACAGCAATGAAGCCTGAAGGTTTGAGTTGCTCTTGTGGCTGAGAGGAATCTGTGTGTTCTGTGAAGAAAGCCAAAGCAAGGACAAGATGGTGACTGTATAAACACACACACAGAGTGTTTATTTTTACCTTCACAGAGTTATTTCTGTAGGTGTTTCTCAGGAGGGAAAGCAACCCTTTATCTCTAAGAGAAGGTCACAGGTACTTACAATCAAAAGCTGTGGCCAGAATTTTTCAAATACCGTTGTTACCATATCACAATTTGCTTTGCTCCTTGTGTTCCTGAGAAGCAAATTAAACGAGGCTTCCTCCAAATGCCAGTTTTTGCATTCCTGCCCCTTTGAGGGTTTTAATTAGAATAGGCATGAGCTTAAAATCCTGCTCCTGCCAGAGACAAATAAACCACGCCAGAAGCAATAGCAAATTGCACCATTACTGATTACAGACAAAACCCTTCTCTAATTGCAAAATTCTATATGGAATCTCCCTTAAGGAAAGAGTCTGCTTTTCCTATCTGATCGTGTCGGAATTACATCCAACTGATCAGCAGTCATGATGTTTGGGCACCAAAACCCAGGAAGTGGTTCATGACAGGCATCCCCCTCCAAACTGCTGTACCCCAGCCACCCTCAGCAAGGGGCAGGCACTGAGTGATGCAGATTGCTGCACCAGCTCTTTGTTAAAACCAGAATTTAGCTCCCTTACAAGGTGATAAAACCGAGTCTTAGTGTAGTACTTCAGATCTAAAGTGTCACATGGAGCTCAAGCTTGGTCCAATATGTCAGGTACCAATTTGTTGGTTTTGCTGACCAGTGTTTGCTGATGTGATTGTAAAGCTCTGGTTGTTAAAGCAATAACCACTCATTATCTAATTTTTATTTATTTTGGTCCCATTTCCCCAAATAAGGGAGAAACAACAGCTCTCCAAAGATACAAAATCTTTAAAATATAATTTACTGCTCAGTTACTGTTCCTGCAGAGCATCAGGACCTTTGCTCTTTGTCCTGACGTGCACTGCTCACCCTGTGGAGGTGAACAACCTGTAACAGGCAGACTTGAAAAAGAAGCTATTAAAAAACTCCCCAAATTGTAATGGAAGGCATGGAGAAAATTGATTGGTTTATTGATTGAGCCTTGTAAAGGCTTGCTCCAGCTTCCCCTCCACTAACCAGGGGGAGTTAATGGGAATGGAAATGTAACTCCTCCAAGATTACTTCCAGCTCCTCAGAGCTCTGGCACATTCCTGCAGCTGCTATAAAAGGCCGTGTGTGCTTAATGGAGGAATGTCACAGAGGGCAGATGGAAAAGGAAGCAACTTTTACTGAGAGGAAAGGGAGTCAAAGGAAGTTCACCTATCTGGGGGGTTTGAGAGGGAATGGCAGGTGTTAAAACCAGCCCCGTGCCGTGCTCTGTGCCTGGGAAGCACGAGGTTCCCGGGCTGGCTGTGACTCCAGGCTGTGGCCGTGCCTGATGCTGCTGGCATGGCTTTGAACAGGGAGAGCCGGGCTTTTGGGAGCCGGGCTGGGCACAGGCTCCCGTGCGGCATTAAAAGGAATTCCTGTCTGGTATGACAGCTTCAGTGCACATAATCCTTTTGGCTACACTGTTAATGGAGTTCTGTTTCTTCGGCCTCCTGTTCAAAGTCACTGGGAACATAAAGGGATCCTGTAGATTTACTTTGTGTCCTCGCAGACTCCAATGCTTCTGGAAAGGTTTAAAGCAAATTACCTTGCATATTTCAGGAGAATCAGTTTTATCCATTTAAATGGTGTGCTGGCTTAAAGGGGAAAAAGTATAAGCTGTTTAGTTTTCCTTCTGTTGTTTGTATACTCTCTGTGACAAACCTGCTTTGTTTGTTGTTGGGTTTTTTTAATTATTCCAGGCTTAAAGAGAAAACTGCTGAGAACCTCTGCGTTCTGATTCTTATTACAATTATTTAAGTCATTCAGTTGACTAACTTTTTATAATGAAAATCCTTTTCAAACAGGAGTATGCCACACTTGAAACAAATATAGAGTAAATTTAGCTACAAGCTTGTGTAGTCAATCACTTCAGAGGCTGCATGTACTGAAACCTCAAAAGTAATTTATTTAACAGCAGCTTCCTGATGATACTTGTGAACAAAACATAGCCTTCCTAATTGTTTTCACAGATGTTAATTAAAAATAAACCAGCATGCTTTGCAAAGCTAGTTCAGCACCTGATTTGCATGACTTAAATTTGAAAAACTTAATCGCAAAATCGAATTATGTTTTTCTTCCGTCTGGCTTAGATTCACAGAACATGTTCTTTTGTGAACATGAAATTAATACATTAAATGCAGAAGACTTATAGATAAAGCTTTCCTGTATCTTGGAATACTAGTAGTTGATTTTACATTTAAATATCTACATTAAGATTTATTTTAGATTATTGCTAAAATAATCCTCTGAGTTTCTTTTGAACATGTATGTGTGCTTTTGCCTCACCGTGTAATGGCACACCTTTGCTTTTTGATCACTCAAACACCCTGGAAAGAAAGAAATAAGTGTGTCTACAGTTCAAACTCCTCTCTGCTCCAACAGGACCTGTGTTGCTAAGATTGTTTTAATACATGTTAAATTTGGTAATGAACTGGAGAGTCAGATTTTCCTGTGACCAGCGACAGTCACTTAGGGATAGTTGAGAGATGCACTATAACTTCTTAAACATTAGTTCCCTGAAAGCATAAAACTATTTAAAACCAAAAAAAAAAGTCAAAACTAATCAACCCAGCAAAAGAAAAAACTCACCAGTCCCCTGACCCCAAACAACCCATGGAAAATGTTAAACGTAGTCTTCAAACATGTGCACATACCTGACCTGGTTTGTTGTGATCATTCTCCTTGCCTTTTCACTCTGCCCCTCCCAGTGTTTTTGTTTGGATTTTAATCCCACATTCTGGTGTAATGGCTGATACAATCACTGGAACCTGGGCCCTTCTCTGTGTCTAATATGGAAACATCCTAATTTTGGTGAGAGGGGGTGTTGAGGTATAATAAATGTCTGTATTAGGTAGTTCACTTGTGAATTCTGGAGATAAACAGTAATAGTAAAATCCAGCAAACTTCCACCAAAATTACTCTGGCCCCAAAGTGTTCTGTGAAGCATCAGACTCGGGGAGTCAATGACAAACTAGCCTGATTCCATGTTACAGTTTCAAACTGTCCTAAAGTAGCCCTACTGCTGCTTGCAAGTACCTGGCAGGTGTAACCTCTAAGTTAGGTCTCCTCGTATCTGTGTTATTTGAGCCTTAGAAACAAGGAGCTATTTGGTTTATGACATGACAGGCTGATCAATATTGTTTCCTTCTGATGCCACAACTGAGCCCATATTGTGTTTAACTGTTGGTTATCACGTGGCTCGTGGGATTTGTGGCTCTGGATGACAATCCAAAGGTTTGTTGCTACAAACCAACCTGTATTGGTTCTCAGCACAGGAGTTTTACTTTAGAGATTTATGTGCAGGAGGCATCCCCATCATGCCATGGCTCCAGAAGAGGGATAACTGCATGTCAGTAGAACAGAGAATTGTAACCTAAAGGAGCCTTCTGAGTTAAGTGGCTGATCTTGTGAAGGAGAGACTAATTAGAGGCCATGTGTGGCTACTGAGACTGCAGGGTAAGTGCAGTAAGTTAATGACTTAATTATTCAGTGTGCACCTTTCTGCTGTGGGACATGACAGAGGCTTTGGGAGAAGGAGGCAAAACATGCAGCTCTTCATCTTCTGAAGAGAGCTGTGAGGTGGTTCCTCCTGCCTGGCACACAAAGCAGCTGGAGAAAATAGGAGATGGTGGTAGTAGAAAGGAGAAAAAAAAATAAAATAATTAGTTCTCACTGCTCTTGCCAACTGCTGGAGGCACCTGGACAAATTTGTAAATTGGCCTAATTTCTTGGGGTTCTTTGTGCCATTTCCCTTACCCTCCCTGCCCTGCTGGGGAAGAAAAGGAGGTCATTTCTGCCTGCAAGTGGCTTGAGAATGGTTCTTCATTTGGCTGCTACCATGAGGCATTTGTTTGTGGCACATCTTCCAGTCTGACCCACCTGCACCTCTCATGGTAAGACATGACACATGGACTAAGGAACAGTGTGTCACTGTGGCTGCCTCTCCTGGCTTGTTGGGAGTTTACCAACCACTGGTTAGGGGGTTTTTTTCCCTGATAATTAATTTAATAACACATTTTTTTCCCACTTCTTTCTCTCTGCAGCACAAAAAAAGCAAACCAGAGCCCTGGAAGCTAATTCAGGTCTGGTTTTTTCTATTTTTTTTATTTTTTTTTTTGGCTGTAGGAAAGAAATTTCCTCGTATAAATCTTGATGTTCTAGTATTTTTTTTTGCCATATACTCTGGGTTTGGGGCCAACATATATACTTAGATAAATATTCTAAATGCCAGATGTCAGCACATGCTGGGTAAGTGCTTAATAATCACGAAGCCAAGAGCCCTTGGTCTCTCCCAGCGGAAAGGGGTGTGATAAAGGAGGCTCCTGCAGACAAAGCCGTAGTGAAGGGCTTTCCCCAGGGACAGGCAGAGGATATGAGAGTTAATCAAATTTGTCTTAAGTCTAAAGGAAGTTCTTTTTATATCTTCAATATGCCCTGACCTTTTCAGTTGCTCATTACAAGGGCTTTGCTTGTCCACTGGGTGTCTCATTCCCGGCTCCGGGCACGGGAAGCCTTTGGCAGTGTGGGAGCACACCGTGATTTTGTCAACGACAGCTCTCTGCGGTTTATTGACTGCTGCTAGAGCAAAATAAACACTAAAACCGAGAGTAAGAAAACCCAAAAGATGAGTGTGGAGTTGTGCTTTTAAACTCTGGCGTTACTCTGAAGTGGTTCTCCCTTCAGTGAATGCACTCATGTGTCTTTACATTGTGAGCCTCAGGCTTCTTGCAGTTACAGTTAAAAATTGAAACAACAGTGATTATATGTTAAGGGTGATCCAATGAAATGGTTTTCCTTCTCTTTAACTACTGCTTGACATGCCAGAGGGTTTGAAAAAGACCTTCTTCGTTCTAACTTCATTTTTTGCACTGCACTTGTTTCTCTCCACTACTCCAGTTCTTTTGCTGTACTTGAAGAACATCCTCAGCTGCTGTTTCAGAGCAGCCCTTACCAGCTCTTCTTCACCTTCTAAAGATACTTCTGCCAAAAAAAAAGAAATGTCAGTAGGAAGGTTCCACTACCTGTTGTAAGCAGCCCCACAGAGTGTGGTAGAACCCCAGGGATTTGCAGGCTCAGCCTGGGTCACAGCTCTGGCACTTGCACAGTTCTCTCTTCCTCCCTGGAGCAAAACCAATAGTTTGCAATGGAAACAAAACAAAGGAAAACCCCACTCATGTAAAGGCATGTCTCCATGGATGAAGATCCTGGGTAAATATTTACCTTTGAGGAGAGGTGATGCAGCATTGCCAGAGCTGTGCAACAGCATTTCTGTAGCTATGACTGCAGAAACTGCAGCATTTCCTGTAGCTGTTATCATGGAGAGGCAGTGTGGGGAAGAATCAAGCCCTCTGGTTCAGTTCAGAGGCATTCTGAGCTTTGTTGAAGTGGGAGGGAAGGAATCTGGACTTGGATTAAAGCACTGGGTCTTCACTGATGTTGGCTTTATCTCTAACTTGACTCCAGATATACTGCTAATATTATGAGTGTACAAGTGTACAGCCTATTTCCATCCTTTCTCATTTTAAACTTGCTTAGCAAGGAAGCATTTGCCAGGCTTGGAAAAGGAGAAGATGATACCCTCCTTGGGTCAATAAAGGCCCTGGCTGCTTTAGAACAATTGTTGCATTCTTCTCTCTCTCCTAGTATTTATTTCTGGCTCAACCACTTCCTTCTGTTTTTCTGTCATTAATAAAAAAATGGCCTGGCTTTACAACCTGCAAGTTCCATCAAAGTAGTGAAATCTGCTGCAGAAGTTGTCTATCAGTGGGCAGAACAAAACTCCTCCAGCTTGTGTATTCTCCAAACTAGCAGCAGCCATTTAAATTATTCTTTTTTTTTTTCTGTTCTAGAACACTCCACAAGATTCAGAATTAGGCCAACCTCCTGGTAATGGGCACAGCACAAAAAGGAACCCTCAGGACAACAGCCCAGAAAGGTCTGGAGGTCAGGACATATCAGATCCTCCTCCTCCTGCTGCTGTGCCACCAGCTGAGAGCAAAACCTCATCAATGCCAGGACCTAAAAGGTAAGAAATGAAGTTTCCCCCTGTGAGTAGAATTGAAGCCCTGACGCTGTTGGTAGCTGGGGGCTGTGCATTTTTTAGTTTCTGTTCCTGTGTAGCTGATTTTCAAAGTCTGTCACCCTGATGGATGGTGATGATGATGATGATGCCCTCAAAAATAACCTGACACCACCAGACTGTTGTTTACCAAACTGATTTTCTTGCCTTACTGCATAACTAAAAACAAGGCTCCATCTGTTGTAGTAACCCTTGACCTAAACTTTCTGTGCTTTTTGCTTGTACTAATAAACTCTCATCTGAGACAGAGAAACATTGGAGAGTCTTTTGTGGTTGTATATGACTGTAAAATAAGATGTAATTGTAAACAATTGCAAAATGCTGTGCTCAGCCCTGTATAATAATCCTGCTAAAAAGTACCAGCCTAGCTAATATTTATTAGCATTGCACTGTTCTAAGTGTCTTAAAATTCACCTTATGAAATAAATAGGACCACTTGCAGAGTTAAGATATTCTTCAGTGCTATTAAAGGATGGCAGAAGATAACATAATCTGGGTTTTATTTAATATCCCAACAGGAACATTTTGTCTGAAGCATTAATACTTTTTACTTGAATATTTCCCATGCTACTTTTGTTTTCAGCAGCTGCAATGAAGAATTTATGTAATACCAGAATGATTTCAAAACAGAGCTGAGTACTTTGCAAATCAGCAATGTTACCTGGAATAAAAGGGAATCACAGAACCATACAATGTCCTGGGTTGGAAGGGACAAGGCCATTGCACAGAATGCTAAATACAATTTAGGAGTAGCAGGAACTTGCTGAGAAATGTGTAGGATTTTTGGGCTGTGGGCACCTTTTGAAGTGTTCTCACTAATTTTCTTTAAGATTGGAGAATTCACTACAGAAAGATTTGCCACATCCTTTAAAGTAGAGTGTGTTTCCACCAACCCTGGCTACCATTTCTGATTGCCATTTCTTTGCAAGATGTCAACTTGAGAAATAAAAAACAGGAACAAACAGGAGTCCGGTACAAATGTTTCAGATGCTGTTAGTGCTAGCCCAGGCAATAAACTCTTCTTCTCCCCTTTTTTGTAAGAAATTATGAAGATTAAGCATTTCTTTATGGAGAGGGTGGTCAAACACTGGAACAGGCTTCCTAGAGAGGTGGTTAACACCCCAAACCTGCCAGTGCTTAAAGGGCATTTGCACAACAACTTTAATAATTTGCTTCAACGTTTGGGCAGTCTGAAGTGGTCAGGCAGTTGGATCATGGTAAGTCCCTTGCAGTATTCTAGTCTAGTCTAGTCTATTCTATTATATTTAAAAATTATTGATATTATGCAACAGTTTGTGGCAGTTTAAATCCAAATTCAGGTATTAAATAAGATCATCAGTGACCACATTTCAGGGAAGATCAGACACATGAGTAATCTAAAAAAAGACTTTCCAAGAAAGAGCAGCTTATTTTCTGGAAGGGACAGTTTGGCTGTGCTATGGGGCTCTTACACTTCAGTAGGTTGTTGTACTTCAGTGCATGCATAGGAAGTTATTTACTATTAATTCTATTTCTTCTGACTGCCACTATCTACTGAATTATCTACTGAAAATAATAGAGCCTGACCAAGACTAAGGCTGCTAAAGTCAATTCACAATGATAAAGGTATTTAGGCATGAAGTTTAAAGGGATGAGAGGTTGTGCTTCTTTCCTAGAGATGCCTCACTCTGCTGCCTACCAGGTCTATACATGGAACAGCTTTTTCTTGGATGAAATTCTCCTGTCTTTGAGAGTGTCTGTCCATTTTCATGTCAAAGGAGGGAAGCCATAGATGTCATTCTCACTAGTAAAAGAAAAAAAATCAGTTTTGGGGTGATGATGTAAAATTGGACAGGGTGAGACTTTTTAGAGGTATATTTTGTTTGTTTGTTATGTCAATTAACAAATACTACATGTATCCTCTAGCCTGTAGTTTCTCTCCATGGTATTGTGCATAATCACTATATTGTTTGTGTCTCTAATGGTAACCACACTGTCCCACTGAAGAAAACAAATTTCTTGTAAGCTGTTTACAATATGGTGCAAAAAAAATAGTCATTTTCTGCTGCTCTTATCAGTATGCAGGTTATATATTGGGAGAGGGAAAATAAGAGGGAATTATGAGTATTACCAACTGCTGACTTCTACAGTAGGGCTATCATGACTAACATTCCTGCAAATTGGAGTTGTTTGTGGAACTGCACAATGACAGGTAGGAGACTGTGTACCTAGACCTGCACCACCCACACACCCTCCAGCTGAGAGCATTTGTACCAGCATCCACCTGATACACTGCAGACTCTTATCTTGGGGTTGGAGTATTTGTGGTTTGGCTGCAGCAAGTGCAGTCTTGCCTTTTTTTTTTTTTTTTTGTAACATTAGCATAGTAACTTTATACTCTTCCGTAACTAATTAGCATTTAAAAAAAAATGTATCGCTCAAAAACGGCAGAACAGCAGTTCTTCAGGGGTTCCTTTTCAAAATGTGAGTGCCCAGAACACTTTGGACTTATATTCCAGCTGGCTGAGACAGCTTTACGCTGCAGCAGGCAAAATTATGACTCGTGTGAGATGAATGTTGCACGGATGAGTCAGCTCGGAGGGATTCACGAGATTCTTGTTTTGGGAAATTTATTAGATGGGCGGGAGCTCAGGCAGTTACTTGTTATTTAGCCTCACTCCTGCAACTGCTGGCACATGCCTGCTTTGGGTGACTCTTTAAGTTATATCCTGCCAAAACAGAAATGAAGACAATAAACGGAAAATCTTTGAAGTCCCACATTCCAGGCTGTTTATTTTTAACTCGCTCTCCTGTGTTGCTTTGAGCGCATCTTTTCCACCCTTGAAGTGAACTCTTGGAGTCTTCAGAGCGTGTGACCTTCCGTTCTTGGATGGAGCATCCCTGGGTGGAAAATTACCACGTTTGCTTTTTTCCAGTCTTCTGGGTGGCTTTCTTCTGCCCTCCACAAATTCTCTGAAGTTGTTTCAGTTGCTTTTAAACTCTTGCCTTTTGGAATTCAAAATGTCTGTGACTCTGACTTTAGAGTAGTCTAAGTCTAATTTTTTTTTTTTTTTACCTATTTCTCACTAGTCCTGTATGTTGAAAAGTAAGACCATCAGTAATTAATCTGTGAACTTTCCATGTGGAATAAAAAGGCTGAAGAGCTGGGATAGTTAGCAAGCCTCAGGCTTTGTACTGGTGCCTGTGTGAGGTGTAATGTGCCTTTCTCCTGGTGCACAACTCTCACCTGGGGAATCCTGAGCTGGACAACTCAACCCCAGAGGCAATTTTTCCAGCAGGTTTAGGAAGAAGCAGATGCAGCAGTTTAAAAGATGCACAGCCAGGAGTAGCTCAGGGGAGTGAGCAGTCTTTGTGGATGACCTTGGCCAGAGTGCTGCACACAGATCCTGTGGGACACCCTGAGCCGTGTGGAGTGACGAGCTGGAGCTGCCACACATCCTGTAGGACAGTCCCTTCGGTGCCATGCTTCCTGCTGGCTCTCTGGATATCTCACATGGAGACCAGGAGCCGGTCCTGGAACTGGAACTGAAGCTCTTGCTTGCTGCAGCAGTAGTACAGCTCACTTCTTTAATGCTGGAGCAATTTGCTTTGGTCATACTTAAAATATTGCAGGGGTTTTATTCCGTGTGTGGAACGAGGAGGTGAAAAGTGATTGGGGGTGGGGGAGAAGGGGAGGAGGGTTCCCAGGAGGATCATATGGATCATTATTCCTGCTTCACTTTTTCCTGAAAGCTTAGAGGCACAGGGAGGGTGGGGGAGGCTGGCTGCTGTTAACAGCCCTTTAGCCATGATGGATTTCTCATGTGTTTGTTTACACTCAGAAGTTCAAATAGTGACTTGCTCTGCCTCTAAAACTGTGACTCTTTTCTTTTTTTTCTTTTTTTTTCTTTTTGAAAGGGAATGTGGAAATGAATTCCATCTTCCCAATTAACTTTCAGTACCTCTTAGGGACAGATTAAAATGCAGGATTCCCTAAGTTAACTGAAGTCCTCCAGTACTCTGTGTCCAAATGTGTAAACTCAAAAAGTAGACGCTGATCTCTCACATTGTCAGGGGAGAGAGAACAGAAACATTTGAGAGGCAGCTTTATGTGTGCCGTGGCTGAGGAGCTGGCTGTGCATTTGTTCCCTCAAGTGCTTTCTAAATTCATCCTCAGATTTCAGGCTCATGCTCCTGGGAATATAATCACTCAGGCTCTGAGTTACATCAGTGTGGATGGCAACTGTATGTGACCTCTGGGATTCAGAGGCTTCAGCAGTCAGTGTTTTTCCCTCACAAGCATGACTAGGTTGGGAAGGCTGCCTGTCCTTTCAACAGCTACTGCATGTTTTAGAAGGACAGCAGAGGAATAAGAAATGGAAATTTTAAATTATCCACAATTTTCTGTTGTGTTATCTTCACTTGCTGTTGTTTATCAAGTACGCTTAACCTGTTTGGGCATCTCTAACTCCCATCCCTCCACACAGGCTCCCCCTCAGACAGTAAATGCTAAATGACAGAGAGCTTTTGTCTTGCTGCTGCTGGTTTTATCTTCTGGCCCTTTGCCTTTGCTGTGGATGAGAAAGCAGAGTAATGGAAGTTGTGACTTGAAGTGTTAATGGCTGGTGGATTGGGTATGGCTCTGGAAGCATTTATGGGATATGCAGCATGAGTCATTTATTTCTTAGCATCTTTTATAGCTTCATACCCTCAACACAGACCAGGCAGTGCTCTCCTAATAAACATCTCAGTAACCAAGCAGGACTCCTATAAATTGTTCCAGGATAATTCAGACTTGCCACAGTATCTTCTGATGGTGGAGAGAGGTTAACTACAGGCATTAAAAATTAATCTGTAAATTTTCAATGTGCTTCCAAACAAGCAATTCCTCAGTAATTATTTATGCAAAATGTTTTAGGCATGTGAAGATTTTATTTGTTGTTATTTGATGTTGTAACTTGATGTATAGCATTCATATGGTCAGTATGTTAGGGCCTTGGATTTGCAAATTCTTAACTGTTTGCAAATTGCTTAACTTTGGAGATAAGGGAAAAGTTCCCTTTGGTAACTCTTGAGTGCAGTGGGACACACATATTTTAAGTTACTGATGCACCTACATCTTTGCATGACTGCATTTTCTTTTTTTTTTTTAATATATCATCAATCACATGCAGCAATTACTCCTAGCAAAATTACTCCTTCTGCCCTAAACTCTACATGAACTATGAGGAACTCAAATGTTCTTCCATTCTTTGTCATTTGCATGTTTTGCTTTAAATATGAATGAATTTTTCCCTTATATTGAGCTAGGTCAGATTACAAACAGAAGAGATCAAGTCCCCACAAAAGCAAACACATTTGATTTTCCTGTATTTAAAAATCCAAACTTTTAGGGTCATAGCTTTATGTTGATTGTATTAAATGGGCTGCCTGAAAATACATGTTCCCTGCAGGTAATTATTGATTTAATGTAGATTGGGTTTTACTCGGGGGAATTATCTTCAGCATGTGGTGTAATTTCCCTGTAGTGCTATTCCCTTTAAAAAGAGTGGAAGATAATGGGACTAGGTGTGACCTTAAGAGGTCATCTAGTCCATCCTTCTGCCCTAAAGCAGGATCAGCTGTGCTTAAGTCATTCCCAACAGATGTTTGTCTAACCCCAGCATGTCTTGCAGACAGAAAAGCAAGATTGTAAAAAATGAAAAGGAAGATGTAGGATCCGTTCCCTGGGTGGTTTTCCTTGTTAGTTACATCAGAAGGAGAAACATAAATAGAGAAATCCAAACAGGTCAGTCTTGGGCATATCCTATTATGATTGAAAAACTCAGATTTCCAATTCTGTGTTCTGTCCTGCATAAAACACTGAAGGAAGCTGCAGTAGCACAGATGATGGATCTGTACTGCTCCACTCTGAAAGTGGTACTTTAACTTGCTGTCACAGCATGTGCCAGCACATTTTGATTCTGTTCAGCATACATTAATTACAAACTTGTCCCAATTCCTTCATCTGCTCTTGAGTAAAATGAACAAGCTTTCAGCATTATTGAATGCCAGAAAAATTGTTTGGATTGATTCATAACACTGGATCTCCCTTGAACCTGCTTAGTCACAGGTTTATGACTCTGGCTCCTGACAAAGGTGCCACCAGCGTGGCAGTAGATAGTTCATGGGCTTGGAAATTGTAGTCAAGACAATTTAACCACTTCAGACATGTTTGGAACTGTTTCATATTTAATAGCTGCAAACAGAAGTCTAATGTAACAAAGATGTTGTGTGCAAAAGTCTTAGAGAAATTTCAGTCAGATGAAATCTGTAAAATGCAAATATACGATGATGGAGGGTCTGTATGGTGAACATTACCAGCATTTTCCAACACTGTTGACAGATGGGATGAAAGATAAGTAAAGAATCAGAGATTAAAGATAAATGATAAGGAGACATTGTAACTGTAGATGATGTTTTCTACTTTTTCCAAAGCTCAGTTTCACAGAGGTTAGAGGGCTTCCCCCCTCAACCTCCACCTGTTTTTGTTATCCTCCTGATCACCATATCTCTGACAGGAGCATGCTTCCAGGTTGAGGAACCCTGGGCACAAAACTGCTAATGAGCAATTTAATCAGTAAGAAGATAAACCTGCAACATGAGCAGAAAGCTGGAATGGCAATTGACTCCCACTTTTCCACCCCTTCCCCAACTCAGTGTCATGGTTTCTCTCTCTCTTTTCTAATTAAGCTTCCCTTAGTGCAGAATTAATGTCAATAATGAAGTGCATTCCTTCCTGGCATCTCCCTGCTGTTTGTTCATGCCCTGTCATGCCCCACATTGTCAGTGATCCAGCAGATACCACATCTTGCACTGCCATCTCTGTTATTCCCAGTGTCAGTAAGTTTTATATGGACAGGTGTTTTCAGTGTGCTAAGGGGTGGAAAAATTCCTGTGTGCAAAACCATTTTCTCAAAGTTTAAATAAAACATATTGGTGTTATAAATTAAATGTTCAAACTGATTCCAAGCATTGCTGAAACTTGTTGAAGCTGTATATGAATTGTATGTTATAGATATTTTACCTCAGATCCGAGGCTTAGCCTTAATATAGGCAAATTTCAATGGCTCTTTAAAGACTAGTTAACTTTCCACTGCAATGACTCTGAAGAAGGATTTTAGGACCTAAGACGGACTCGTGTTTGGCTTTAGGTGCAGCTCTTTCCTGTTGGGCAGAATTCAGCATAAGGAGTGGGTTTAGCCCCACCTGAAAGTGCATTTTGTGCAGGGTAGCACAGCCCAAGGGGCCATGGTTGTACAAACACAGACCTAAACTGCAGGGACACAAGAGCTGGTCACTGACTCACTTCTCCATCAGGTATTTCGTCTGTAAAACCTGGGCAGAGTTTACAGAGGAGGGGAGAGAGGCTTCTCAGATTTCTGGAGATTAGTTATAATCCAATCTACAGTTGGCTTTACAGAAGGTGTTTTAAGCATCTTTTATAGCTCCAATCTCCCTGTGCAGCTCTGGAACTAGAGCTCACTGTCATCACATTGACTGCCCAGCCTTTGGCAATGTGTTATCTGTGTATCTTGCTCTGGATGGGATTTATTATTTCATGTTAAGTAAACATTGCCCCTTGCTCCTAGGTACAATTCCACACTCAGTTTTGAATTGATATTACACTCCATATTCCCTAAGGTGGTGAAAATATGCCCAGGCATGGAAGGTGAGGGAGAGAACAAGGTTAAACTATTTCATCACCAGCAAACAGTGTGAAAGCCTGAGGTTCACACAGTGCACATGAAAACTGTTTAAAATAACTTCTTCTCGCAGTTAGTCACCTCTGATTCCATTTTTTCTATCTTATCTGTGATGGGTGGGGAGAGAGAGAGAGAGATCACACCAAGGGTTGCAGCTTACATGCACTGAAATCAAACCCTGCAATTAAATGACCTCACAGGGTGTGTATCATCGTAAGGCAGCATCCTGCATTTGGCAGACCTTTGACCTTTTTGGTGAGAATCACCCGTGCTGATCAGCTGGAGAAAACATTCAGCAGATGGGCCCTTCTTAATCTTCTGCCACACGCTCGAGCACAGCCAGATAACAGCAGTTACTGTGGTTGCTCAGCCTTTAGCTCTGTGCAGAGCAGGCTCGTAGAAGCAGAAACAAAAAACCTTTCTTTGAGATACTGGGGGTTTTCCCTGTTTTTTTTTTTTTCCCCCCAGTTTTCCCATGTTGCTCCCTTAGTGTGTTGGATGTGTGTCTCCCCTCCCCACGCTCATCTAAGATTTTTGAGTGGTTAAAATGCATGGTGGCTCTCAGGTAAGACCGGGGAAATACTTTCCAGAGTAATGAGCACTTAAATCACTGTGTCCGATGGTTTAACTCCTGAAAGCAGATTAGCAGCTTCACAGTGCATGTAGTGCATGGCTTTGAAACATCAGTGGCACAAGCTGGTTTTATTCTTTGCTTCACTTGCTTCATATTCTTTGCTTCTTTATTGACATGAAACAAATAAACATTTCCATTGTTGGCAGCATCGGTAATGAAGGCATCAGTAGCTACAGTGCTGAAGAGCTGTCCAACCCAAACTCAAGCATGGTGTCTTCAGAGGTGACAGGACAGAACACTATCTTGCAAGGGCAAGGAGGACAAACAGACTCTAATTTCTTAAAGCACTCTACTGAAACAAGAGATACAAGCCTGCCTGTCTTAGTGCCTCCTGCAGACTGGGACAAAGAACACGTCACAGCAGATCTCACAAGCAGCACTGACAAGTTCCCCACCTCAGATTACAACAGAGCACTGCCATCACCAGCTCCAGTGAGTGATAAAGAAGAGGGATTAGCAAATGCCAGGTCTGTGGACAGAGGGCCAAAATGTGATAATGTTGCTGCCTCTTACACCAAAACCGGCAAGAATGAGCCCAGAATGCCAAGCCTGGAGCCCAGCCCTGCTGCTGCAATCACAGAAATGCAAGGAGTCACACAAATGAGTTTGAGTGAATCAGGATCTCTCCATCAGAGTGAACAGCTGGGTGGCATGAGGGAGCCACATGTCAGCACGTTTCCCCGGGGTAAAGCAGCGGGAGATTATTTTACTGCTCAGGAGGCCGAGCAGGAGCGAGGAGTTTTGGAAGTAGGTCAGCTGCAGGCACTAATGCAGCAAGGTAGACAGGACACAGATGGTGGAGAGGGTCTGCTAATGAAAAAGGAAACCTTAATCCTAAATTATCCAGCAACAGGAGGCTCAGACGGTGAAAAATTTGGAGCAATTGTGAATGCTCAGGGCTTCACTGAGATCAGCGAAGTCTCTAATCTACAGATGGGGGCTGGAACAACAGCTATAGGGAATGAGGCAAATCCAGCTCTATCTGTAAGCAAAAGGAAGCAATCAGAAGCTTGTACTTTAATGTCAGAGTTGCCTTCTAACCCTCCAAATCTCTTCCTGGTACCAAAGCCTGAAGAGCCTTCGAGGGAATATGTGCCTGGGAATGACTCTCAAGATCCACTGAGGAGAGAAACAGTGAAAACAGCCTCTGAAAAAAACAAATCCATTTTTCAAAGAGAGCTTCAAAAGGAGGATGAGCTTGTTAGTGCTGAGCATTTCAGTGTGCCTTTATCATTTAAGCAAGAGGAAGAAGAAAAATCAGCTGTCACAACTGAAAGCCCAAAAGATGAAGCCAGTAGCAATGAAATTATAAAAGCTGATGATGTGTCTAGAGAAAGCACCACACTTTCTGAAACAGAAAGCATTATCAGTCCCACCAAGGAAAATTCACTGGTAGATAAAAGGTTATTACTGGAAGACTATGCATTAAGTACTTCTTTAAGCAGATCCACAGAGCTGTGTCAAAAAGAAGTTGAGTCGGATGTAACAGGAGAAAAAAATGGAATCAGAACAGAGGATACACAAATGTCAGAAACGAGTGAATTACCTGAGGGCTCAAGTGAGGCAGGAAGACAACTATTGAGCTCTGTTAGTAGCCATTACCAGGGCACAGTAAATACCCACTTGGAACACAATCCTGAAGAATTCAGCCTTTGTGAAAACCCTTCAACAGGTGACCGAGGGGAAGAAGGTGAGGGAAAGCCTCTGAATTTAGACAGTAACTTGAAAACACCTGAAGGCAGTCCACAGTCTCTTGGTTGTAAACCTGAACAACAAATGAGTAAAGAGAAAACAGTTGCCCCAGATGACCTGGAGAACAAGCTCGTGGCCTCACCACAGTTTGCAAGGGAGGAATGCCCACGGAGTTCTGGTTGCTTTAACACTGAGCCAGAAGGCAAAACTTCAGGCCAGCCAGGCTGTAACAGGACTGAAAAGGTTTGTTTAGATGGTGCACACAGTTCACTGCTTCTCCACCCTGGGAACAATAATATTGAGCAGAGTAAGCAGGACAAATCCTGGGAAAAGGCTTTTGCTAGAGAAACTGTGTTGGAATGTGAATGCAAAGCTGAGAGTCAAGAAAAGCCTGAGAGCTCTAGCAAGTCAGGAGAAAGTGCAAAAATGCCCAAATTAAAACTTGATCTGCAGGGCTTGGACGAGTTGGCAGAGGCTGTGGATCTCGTGGCTGTGCAAACCGAGGAGGCCCCACGGGCTCTGGAAACCAAAGGACAGAACAGTCACACCACTGAAGTGCCTCGCAGAGATCCAGAGCAGGAATCTGCAGCTGCACCAAGCAGTGCTGGGGATGGAAAACAACAGGAGGAGAAGCACCAAACTGCAGTGCAAAGTTTCATGGAGGACAAAGACTTGGCAGTGGGAAGTGAACACAAACTGGGTGTGCCAGTGCAAGCTCAGCTGGAGCAAGTGGCTACAGAAAGTCACAGAAATGTGCAGAGTGCTGGCTCAGAACCCCCTGAAGCTGCAGTTGGTACTTCAGGACTTACTGCTCAGCAAGTGCACGTGGAGGAAGGGGGTGGCAGCCACATCACTGCAAACAACTGCTCCTCTGAGAGTGACACATGCCGCTCTTCAGAGGCCCCGGAGCGCAGGATCGGGGAGCTGCAGGAAAATGCAGGTGTTCCAACTGCTCCTCCCCAGGCAGAGCAAACGGGGCAGTTGGTGTTTGTGGCTGGTGTCACTGGCCGGAGTTCAAATACACAGCTTGAACAACAGGAGCACCAGAGCAGTCTGACAGCTGTCACAGGGGCAGACGATCGGGAACACAAAGAAAGGGCCCTACAACCCGAACGGCCGTTGGGCGTAAATAATGACAGCGACACACCACAAATGCCTCTGAACGTTTCAAACAACCTTAATAAAGGATCTCCTGTGCTGGGTCCAGCACTGCCCCAGTGTGACTCAGACAGGGCAAAAGGACAGGAGCAGGATAACAGCAGTGCTGAGGATGTGTGCAGGGGTGAGCACCAGCAAAACTCTTCTGGTGTGACCACGCTTGATTTGCAAGATTGCAACGAGCAAAACAAAACCGATCTCCAGGCAGAAGAAAACTGCTGCAGTAAGCAAAACTCCAACAAGCCCGAGCAGGGTAATAATTCTTTGATCTCGGCTAGACAGCATGAAGCAGCACGTCAGAGCAATGCATTTTGTAAAGAATCTGACAAGAACGAACAGCCAGGCAGCGTGTGCAGGATGGGGGATAATACTGGTGAAAGCTGTGCTGCTGCTATAAACACTCTTCCAGGGACACAGGATTCAACAAGTGCCACTAACATATCACAGGCTTTGCCAAGTGATACAGAAATAGCACATACTTCTGATAATTCTGAGAAAAATGATCCTCAAATATCTCATCCAGAAACTCAAAGGAAAATGCCATTAATGGCAAAAAACTCGAAAAATATTCTGACCGCTGATGGGGAAATCATCCAGAAAGATGGAAACACAGAGATAAGTTGTGAGGACAGTGTTGCTGTGCCAGAAACAAGCAATATGAAGCCTGACAAAAGTCCAGGGGCACAAGGATCTCCTTCACCATCATGGGCACACGGGGAAGTAATTCCCACTGATAAATTGTATAAATCCAGCTGCATTCAAAAGACAACAGAGCAGCCTGGTTATTGTCAAGCAGATTTTACAGCCCTCTCTACTCAGACCTCTGTATTCAGCCATCCCAGCCAGCAACCTGGAAACACCACAGACAAGGGTACTGGGGGGGAATCACTAAATAGTGAACTGGAAGTTGTAGCATGTCAAAACACCTTAGAAGGTAACACTGATTTGCAGGTTCCTGCAGGTCCTCAGGTGTCAGCACATGTGGGTCTTGTGGCAGGTATGTGTGTGGGTGAAAAAGACTGTCCAGACCAAAGTTTTCAGGGTGATGGAGACAGAAGTTTTGCCCTGCCAGAGACTTTAAATGTAGGGCAGGGAGCTGGAAACTTATCACAGTTCAACTCTGAGAAGCTGAAGAAAGAGATCTCTGCAATTAAATCCAAAAAAACAAAAAGTGAGCTAAACTTCAAAGAGCAGCAAAGTGACAGTTCAGCAGAGTCTCTGTTAGCTCTCCCTACTCCAGAAGGGAAGCTACTGAGCCTTTCATCATCACAAGAAGGCTGTAATGAGGAAATTGCAACCAATATCTGCGTAGATGACAAGCACGGTGAGATCTTAAAGAAACCTGGGAACACAGAAAAAGTGGAAGAGCTTTCAAAAGAGAATAATAACGTAACCAGGCCAGACATCAGTATTTCCAAGCAGTCTGCAGAGAACTCTGGAAGGGAGCATGAGGCTCTGACTTGCAGCTCTCTGGATATTGGCTCCAGCATCCCAGACTTTAGGGAGCACATCAGCCAGATATTTAAAAAAACTGTCCACAGCACACTGAGTGCTGAATTACCCCAGCTTTTGCCTGAAAACCATGCAGGCTCCAAGCAGAGTCCAGTGGCCAAGGATACAGCAGAACTCTGTGGTGCTGAGAACTTTTCAGAACCAAACAGGGCGGGCAAAGGAGCTCCCGAGGGCACCTCAGAAGCAGAGGGGCAAGAGTTATCTTTAGCTACTGAGACTTCCCGCAGAGCTGCCGAGGGCAAATCTCTGCAGCAAGAAAACACCGTGGCAGAGCTGCCACCAGCAAGTCTCCAGGACACTGAGGGAAACAGGCAGCCCAGTAGCTGTTTAGAAGTGGTCCCTGGCTTGGATGGAGCTACACCTGCTGAACGTGCTCTGGGAAATCTGCAGAAGCCAGACAAGCCCACTGAGAGCAGTGGGATGGAAAGAGAGGAAGGCGTGTGCGCTGGTGGCGTTGATCCTGAACCGCTAATAAGCTTAGAGATAAAGAAGCAAGGACCAGCTTCATTTGATGGGGCAGCAGCTGAGAACTTCCCTGCGTATTCCGACAGTCAGCAGCGACCCGCCGGAGCTGTTATCCCTGCGGGCGACGCGCGGCAGAGGGACAGAGAAGATGCTGCTGCCACAGAGGGAAATAACTTAATTACAGGGCGTGGTGCAGAGCCAGTTTCATCTGAGGAGGATGTGAGCCTCGCTTCTGAGAGGTGCCAGGATCCCAAGCCAAATGAACAGGAGGGAAGTGAGCACGGTGATCCAGACGCTGCCAAGAGCATCTCTGACATGGCCGCTTCAGCCCTTGTCCCGGGAGGATCTTACAGCCATGGAAAATTGTCAGACAGTTTTAATGTGCCACCCGAGGGAAATGGGGAGACACACGCTCACGGCAACTTCATGGGTGACATTGAGTCTCGGGATGACATGCAGGTGGTACAGGACGATGCAGTAAATAGGAAATGCTTGGAAACATCTGAAAATTCACAAGATGCACAGCAGGAAAAGAAAGTGACCGTGCATGGGTTAATAGATTACTTAAAAAATGAAGTAAGCCAGGATGATTGCGTGCAAACTGACTCTAAAGTAGAATCTAGCGGTATGACTGAGGGAGATGTTAAAGAGAACAGTGACACAGGGATAAGCACGGCAAAGGCAGGTAACGAAAAAACTGGAGACGTCCCTGAAACAGGTACTGCAAGGATGTTAGTCACTGGGGAAGACAACATAGCCATAAACACGAGCACTGGAGAGCAGGAGGCAGACTTGTACAAAAATCACCCTCCAGCCCTCCCTGTGATAGAGCAGGGTGAGCCTTCTGCACGTGCAGATCTCACTGTTGCTGAAAATTGGCCGAGCAAGATGAATTCAGAACATGAAAGATCCCTTCAGGATGCCAAAGGAAAGCTCTCACCGCCTGCATTAACTGAGCCTAAGAGCCTTGACCTCAGTGAACTTCAAAACATGGCCGTGGCAGGATTACCTCCTGAAAGGTATTTACTTTGAATTACTATGTGAAATGGTTGTCAGGGCCCCGGGGTGGGCAGAGGTACAATTTTCAGGGCAGATACTCGTTGTCTGGGCGGTTTGGGAGGGCACATACTGTGTTCTTAAATGTCTCTTAAATATATGTTGCTTCTAAATGCAGACTATGTGGAAAAAATAATTTGTAAGGACAGAGAGGTCCTAAAAGCTGAGGAGCACGGTTCTTACCTGTTCCGTCTCCTGGTCCAGATTCCTGCCCTTACCTGTGTGGATTTGCTTACACTTCCAGTGTTCACACCCTGTAGCCTAAAGATAGGCATACAAATAGCACTTCCTAGCCTTAAGTTAGTAGAGTTTTGCCAAAGTTTTGGTGACCCAGTTAAATGAGACCTGCAGCATTCACATGGAGTGCAGTGTTTGAAAACAAGGCTACGGAGTAACCCAATTACTCACTCTGTTAGTTGTCTGGGCCTCCCTCTTATCCTCCCATACAATATAATTGCACTGACAGTGCCTTTGATCACTGTGTTATTCAGTGTTTCTAATGGCATGGAGTTGTTTCAGATGTGAGTTCTTCTGAGCTGGGACTTGTGGAGCTTCAGAGTTGTTTTTCATTTTATGTTTATTTATTTTCCAAACCTAGCAGTAACTGCTTTAATAAAGTTAAGATTCCTTTTTTTTGTTTTGTTTTTAACGAGCTTCTGCTTCGCTGTCTGAATTCTTAGTTTGATGTGCAGTTAATTCAAAATAATTATGATCTTAGAATAGGTGCTTTCCTTCCATCTATTGCCTTGATGTAGTCATGTCACTGCTTCCTCTGTAACCTCAGCAACTTCCTTGGACACTGTCCTTCTCCTTCCCATACTGGAGGAGGCACCAATAGCTGTAACTGCTGGGATAACAGCAGAGAGAAGGGTACAGTGAAAAGCTGAACTATATCAGACAATATCAATGAATGGTCTGCAGAGATGGAATCTTTCTAAGTGAAACCAAAAACTGAATAAGGAGGGAAAATATTTCAGTGCCACATTCCTTCAAGGTCAAGTTGATAAAAGCATATTGGAAGTGAAAATACCTGAAGCATTTCTGTTGTTGTGAGAATGTGGGGGAATTCTTCCTGCTGTATGTGAGTCAGGGATGGAGGCTGACTAGGATCTAATTGTGTGAGCAGAACGTACATTAGAAGAATATTGGAAGTGTTGGAAACCTGGGCTTTCTCTTTAAGGATCTGTCTATAAAAGGACAAGGAAATTAGACCCTGTTATTCCTCTCTAGCTCCTTTCCTTTCTGTTTGTTTCCCTTTATAGGATGGGAAGGTTCACAGTGGGTAGCTTTGAAATTCCCAAACAAATTGCTGGCATGGCCTGGCTCAGGAGCCATAAGGGACCATGGGCAGTGCATGCATATATATATATATATATATATATATATATGCATATATATATATATATATATATATATGTCTTTGCATGTGTTCCATATCAGGGCGGGTACCGTACTTTAAATAAATACCTGTGGTGAGCAGGGCAGGGTTCTTGAAACAGCTGCTGACAATTCATGGAGTACTTGCTTCATACTTGCATATGCTTCAGGAATTCATTATCACCTGTTTTTCCAGCATGAGTGTTGGTATCAACAGGCAGCTGCTGCTTTTGCACTGTGACTGTCCAAAAGGCTGAAGCACTGGGGACTCTCAGAGGTACAGAGGAGCCTCTGCTTTTGATCAGGCTCGTTTCTTAGAGGAATATGCATTGATAACACAAAAGAAAAGCAGAAGGCATTAGTTGAGCTGGCTAGTCTGTCTTTATGAGGTCCAATACACTGCCCAGTCCAGTTTTCCTCTGAGATTAAAGCTGGTTTTGTATCATTAAATGACAAGGTGTGCTCCATATGCTGTGTAAGCTGCTGAGTGGTTTGCAGTGTTTATTGCCCTGTCATCCTTACAGAGGATAAACCACTATAGACGTGCAAAATAAGGTGCACGTTTCTAAGAGCTGACTGCAGGGATATAGACCTGATGGAAATAACTCCAGGGATAAAGAATCCTACCCAGCTTTCAATATATATATATATATATATATATATCAGTTAGAAGTATGTTATATTTAGGAGAAGGAAATGGTTCTGAAAGGGGTCCAGAAGAAGGTTCTGAATTACTTCAGCATTGTTTTCTTCCCCCTCCACTGCTCCTGTACAGCTTCATCTCTTTCATGATCCCTTATGTTGAAACCACACTGAACTGTGCATGAGGGGGCAAAGCTGTGTGATCTGACTCTTAAATCCTTGTTAGGATTTCCTCCTGTAGAGGAAACAGAGGAATTTCTTCCCTTTGTGGCTATGCAGTGGGAGGAGGGTGGTCTTGAGATGAACAGTAGATCCAAGCACTGCCTGCAGCAATTCTTGCCCCCACCTCCTTTTGGAGTAGAACACTGGTCAACTAATAAGGAGAGCCCTGAAGGCAATAGTACAGCACCAATGACTTCCCTTCAAATCTTCAGTAAAAAGGACAATTATTTTGGAAAGGAGGTTGTGGCTGAAGCATTAGCCCCACTTTCTTGTGGAAGTATTTCTGTGCTATTTGCAGAAGCAGGGAAGGGTTGGATTTTGGCAACCATGTCTGCACTGAAAAGGAGTTAAAAAAACTCCTTTTAGTTTTGATGTTTTTAACTCTCTCTACTGAATCTGTAACTGAAAACCTCTGTTCTTGATCGAAACATCTGGGCATCAAAATGTCATTCTTCCTGCTTACTATTGGGCATCCAACTGCTTCATTTTGCTGTTGGAGTTCTACTTGGAAGGGAAGACCAGGACTTGAGTTGGGTTCTTTTTCTCCTTTTGCATTGGATACCCACACATCTGTAATGTAACCCACACATCTTTCTTTTCTGGAGAGTGTAGGCAGGGAGTCCTTATGTCCCTGAAATGCCCCTGTTTGCATCATGGCCTGTGGCAGATATTGAGCAGAGCACGGAACAAAATTGGAAAATGATGGCAAAATTTTAGGGATTTTTAGAGGTGGCATTGATTTTTTGATGACTTCCTGTAATTCAGCTGTCTGGTACATGCAGACTGCCATTGTCTCTTGAAAAAAGTACCGAGGGAGCTTTTTGAAGTGGAGATGGTGAAGTCATTCCCAGATGTGCATCTGTGAGGTACAGAGAACACGTTGCATCGTTCCCTGATTTGTTGCTTTGGCAAAAGGCTCAGCTTGTTAACAGGCCTTTGGGTGTTCCAGGCTCTCGGGGCTGGGTGTGCCCTGAGGAAAGAGCACAAGCAAGCAATGACACCCATGTTTTTGGAGAATGGAGAGTTCTGCTGCATTGACTCACATCACTTATAAATCTAAACTCTATTCTTATATGGGAAGTACGTTGCAGCAGCTGGAGTCAGCAAAGCTACTTCAAAAACATTCTTTATGTCCTATGCATAGGTCAACAAGATCTCTTAAGTTGGCCCAGACATACTTTTGGATTTGCTTCATACTTTGTTCTTGCCATCAAAAATTGGCGATTTCAATAACTCCAAAGAGAATGTTCACTCCTTAGTAACTACCGACTTGGTCTTTTTTTGTCTGTGTAACAAATACAGTATTAAATATTTTAACAGTCTTGCTGGATGAGGTGGGGAACGTAGAACTGCTTTTCAGATCAGTCAAGTGGGTTTTGAGCGCTAAGGCTTTGTGTCGTGAGCAGCTGAAAACAAGAGTCTGGAGTTAAAAGGAAACTTGTCAAAACAGTGATTATGCAGCTCTTTATTTCCCTATTTTTGACCTTCAAAATTGATTCGGGTGTGCAGCATCTCAGGATCACAAAACAAAGGGAAAAATAGCTGGAGGTGATTTACACATAAATGAAATGCACAAAATTAATCGAGTTATTTGTCTCTCCTGCCCTTCTCCCTTTGCATCTGAATTCTTTCTTTCTCTTTGTTTTCCTCCCGTTTTACTGTCATTGCTATCCTCAGTAGGTGCAGCTGTTAGTACAGTTGTGCTTTTGGAGGTGCAGGCAGCTCAGCCTGCAGTCCTCAACTAAATTAACTGGATGGGGAGTTCTGGGGGAGTTTCATCTGTGTGAAGTCTGAGATATTTAATTTTGGTATTTTTCTATTCAGGAAGTGTAAAATGAAGATAACTTCACTCTTAAATAGACATCTCCCATTGCCTTCTAGGAAGTAAAAGGGAGTTTTGCCAACTATTCTAATGGATTCCATTGACTGAACTGACCACTGGTTTAGGCAGCATTCAAATATTTTTAAAATTTATGAAGTATTTATAAAATGCTGATTTGATAGTATGCCCTGTTGTATTCAAAACACATGCCAGTGGAAAACTGGCTGTGTGAGACCACACTGGTTATTTTTTTATTTTATTTACTTCTGCCTCTGCTACACAGAAGTACAGAAGTAGATCATCTCTGGTCCTGCCAAATTGTTGGTACTTCTTTCTACAGTTGCTGTATGGAAAACATTCTGTAGCACTCTTGAGAACCTGAGCCACATATTTATAAGGTATTGACATGGATGGATGATACATGAGCTTCTGTTTTCACACATCCTTCTGTGTTTCTCAAGACATTACATTTATTCAATCAAACACAGGCATTTGCTAAAGAAATCCAACATGGACACTGTAATACTTTGTCCAATATCTGGTCAGGGAGTTTAGCATCAATTTTTGTCTTCTTTTCTCATTACATTAAAAATTACTTTCATATTATTGTTTTTCTAAGTAGATTTCACCAGATGTGTTTTCCAGCCTTGCTTCTTCCAAGTCAGCTGCCTGTTTTCTCAAAATCATTTTGGCATATCTCACAGATCCCCTGTTCTCTCAGTTCCAAGCCTAAATCTTCTGGCTCCTTGCAAAATTGGACACCGTGGAGCTTGTTCCATGGTCCCTGTTTCTAATAGAATATGCAAAGTAGGATTAGCCCCAGCTTTGAACCCTTCCAAGGGCGGCTCTGAGAACAGCAATTACAGACACAGGCATATTCTCCATGACTTGGATGTGGCTTCCTTCCAGTTGCTCTGTGTCCTGGCATCCTTGCACTGCACTAATGCTTCTCAACAGAGACTCCTCTGGAGACCTGTCTGAAGAGCCACAACCCCATAGTTCTTGACTTACCCTTTTCTTTCAGTTTTCTCTCCTGATTTCTTTTATGTTGATGTCCTTGGAGCCTGTCTTACCAATATTTTGTCCAGGTATATAGAAGCACACACAAGCATTGCTAACGACAGGAGGGGCTTTTTAAGGTATTGCAATACCTTAAGAGTACTCTGGAAAAATTAAAAAAAATGTTACATGTATCTATTTGGGCCTGTTCATCTACACTCACCTCCCCAGGTGAACTCTCACAGTAGAGTCTCTTTGGCATTTAAGAAGCTCTGCATCTCAAATTGCAATAATAGGTGTAGAAATGTTAATTGCTTCAATCAAAGGCGTGATTGTTCTCGATTCTAAGGTCCCTCTGAAACGCTGAGTGCCACCACTCTGTGCTGTTGGGAAGAACCAGCCCCAGCATGTTATGGTAATCTTGTTCTCCTTGCTGAAATGTGCTCAGCATCTCCTCTTTGTTCATCCAGGCTCAATCCTTCCTCTGCCCTACTCTCCCTGTTCAGTATCTTCTCCACACATCCACTGTCCTCAGTAAAATAACCAGCTGTCCAAAAGTGCCCCAGGACTCCACGAGGTTGTTTCTAATTTAATGTCACTAATTTACTTTCTTTCCCTCTCATGCATTCCTTTGAGGACAGCTGTGTGAGGGAGGGCTGTGGCTGCAGCCTGTCCTAGAGCTGGGAAATGCTGGGCCAAAATCTCTGCTCCACTGGGGTGATATCAGCAAAGAATTTGGCCCTGAGCCTCTAAATGATCAGCCCAGAACAATGGTCCTGTGATCCTTTTCCACCCAGACCACGCTACAATCACCATACCCACAGTTGTCCCACTTTGCTTAAATAAGGGGGGTGTCTGGTTGTTTCAACTGATAAAAAATCAAATTAGGAAGACAGGGCTCTATGCAGGCAAGTAGGATTTAAATGATTCATTGGCCTGAAGTACCTGGTGTTTTCCAGCCTCAAACCTGTCAATCTCAGCTTCTGTTTGTACATGGTGCTCTGAAAAACACGGAGCATGTGCTCCATGAAACTCATCAAACTGCTTTTTAAAATTCTTTTCCAGCCTGTTTTTCCCAGCTCCTTTGGCTAATGAAACACAAACAGTGTAATCAATAAAGCCTTTTTTTTTTTCTAAGGCACTCACTAGCTTATGTAAAATCTTTGGAATTTGTAAGCATGATAACATTGTTATGCTCTCCTAGCTGATAGAAATATCAAAGCCAGCTAAGAATAACTCTGCAGCAGACAGAGAAGATTGGATTTGTTTCCTGGAATGAAAGCAAAAAGCATGAATACACTGCTCAGTTTCTAACAACTAAGGAAAAAAAACATAAGTGGACACTTAAAATTTCCATTTTCCTTTCTTAACAGTGTCATTAAATGAGTCAAAACATAGAGTTAGTTTTGCTGGATATTTAAAAGTCTCCAAGACTTTCCACATCTTATCTTTTTTTTTTTTTTTAATTCTGTGATTGTACATGAAACTTATGTTGCATCCAGCATTCTTCAAATCTTGTTCTTCTGCTAGAAACTCCAAATAAACTTGTTTTGCTAGAAAAGTTATCACTGCAATTTATGAGGCTTTGAGTCTAGCCTAGGGTCTTCTAAAAATCAATCTTACTTGTTTGGAAATTTGCAGAATGGCAGTTTCCCATCACTTTGATCCTCCAAGATGTAATGGGTTAACATTAAAGTTTCCTTTTCTTTTTTTTTTTTTTTTAAAGAAGGAGGTTAAGGTAGAAGTCTGGGAATTCGAAGAGACAGCCATCCCAAAGCCTCACCAATAAAAATTGCTGGGAAACGCACAACCTAATTTTCAGCCACCACAAATGATGGTTGTGGGCAATTTGTGCGTGGAAAGTAGTGGAAATATAAAGTTCAGGTGTTTGTTACAGACGTGGCTTGGCTCTCTCAGCCAGGCTGCTCCCCAGTTAATTTGGCCTGTGGTTTTTGTGGAGGGAATAACTACGAACCACTGGTTAGGAAATGCAAAAGAGAAACTCCTCTTTAATTCTAAACAAACTGAAGCACATTTAATATGTGTTTGTTGCAAAATGGCCTTAACAGTGGGCACTAAGTTTTCACAGAGAACCATTTAAAATTGCACACATAGATTTTTTTTTAAAGGGGTATGCAGGAATAGGATAAGCCTTAGGCTGCAGGAAGGTGGAATATTAGGAAGAAATCCTTCCCTGTGAGGGTGGTGAGGCCCTGGCAGATGTTGTCCAGAGAAGCTGTGGCTGCCCCATCCCTGGAAGTGTCCAATGCCAGGTTGGATGGGGCTTGGAGCCACCTGGGATAGTGGAAGGTATCCCTGCCTCTGTCCAAGGGGTTTGGAACAAGATGAGCTTTAAGGTCCCTTCCCACCCAAACCATTCTGTGATTTTATGATCTACATTTAAAAAAACATGCCCCCCCTGTATACACCTGATGCTTTCTGGATTTCCCTTCCACCTAACTGTTCCCTGGGAGCCAGGGAAGGGCACGGCCATGCTGTGGGATGTCTCCTGCTCATCAGCACACTCACTGCTCCAGCTCTGGCCTCAGGAGAAATCTTTTGCAAGGCTTTCCTTGGCGGCTCTTTGATCTGTGGCTGCCCCAGCCAGCCCGTCCCTGCCCCCTGACAGCCACCCCTGCCCTGTCATTGTCTCCCCAGCCCTGCTGGGAGGTTGCTTATCTCTTGTTTTCCTCTTGCTTTTCAGCTTGTTTCCTCTCTCCTCCCCCAAGCCTTCTATTGAGGCAGGTCAGGCACACCTTAGCACTGTGTTCCTGGAGTTACAGCCTATCAGGTTCCCTGTGTTTAAGTAGCAGAGGGCACTGGGAGACAAGTTTTTGTGACAAAGGTGGGTTGAGATTGCTTCACAGTAGAGAAGCACAGCAAGAGGCTAAGGAACAAACAGGGACAGGCGTATTCCTTGAGAAAAATGACCATTTCATTCAAAAAATGCTGAATTTGGTTCTTTTAGCAGGAACACAGCTAGTCTGTCGCCACAGCTTTGTGCCAGACTGAAGTGCTGCAAGCAAAGAAAATAAAAATTTATTTTAATGAATATTCCTCTCTCCCCCATCAGGGCAGTTATACCTGCAGAAGCTATTTGTGAAATGGTTTCCAGATGACAAAAGAGGTTAATTCCCCCCCCAAAATGAGAGGGGGACCAAATGCTTGTACCCGTATCAAAAACCACAGTAACTTTTTCCATGGCAGGTTTCCTACTGCTTGGGAGGCGGGATATGAAAGAGATGCTCTCCCCAGAAACTTTTCACTCTGAGATTCATCTGAATTCTTGCTGTCAGAGTAGGTGCTACAGGCTCCTGGTGCTAGAACCAAGTGAACCCTCCCCGTACCATGCACAGTGTTTGCCCCTCAATAAGCCAGACTTTTCAGCACAGGAGATGTTGGCAATCTACATGTTTTTGAGCATTTTCATCCATTACAGTGTCTGATTTGGCATCTGGGGATCATTTGGTATAGTCTTCTGTTTCCTGTGCAGGTTTCTGAATTGTTAAAAGCAGCATTGAGGACACTGAGGGGAAATCCCTGTCTCCTGCTTCCAGACTAGATGGGGAAGTTCTCCTGAAACACACAATTTACCTGAACAAAAATCCGTTCCCTCCTTTTGCTTAGAGAAAAACCAGACAAGGGATAGAAGGAGAAACAGTCCAAGAGTTAAAAATAAATAAATAAATAAAAATTAAACACTGATGAATACTTTTTCCCCCCTGTGGCCCAGCTCTAAATTGATGCTTTGAGAGGTCTACCAGGTATGGTTACTGTACTCTAACATTAAAAGGAGATGCACAGTCCCACTAGGGGTTGGACAGAGTTCTGAAGAAGAGAAAGTATTAGTTTTGCCACTGTGGTGGACACCACAGTTGAAGAGTTTGGAGACAGGGAGTCAGATGGGAAACTAACTCAGCTAAATTACATCTCTGTAATCCCAGCATTATATCTGAAATATCTCGATTGCACATTTGGTAAGCAATGAATCTACTAACTCTCTTGCTGTGGGAGAGATATTATAGACATTTAACCTATAGTTATTGTATGGCCTGTTATAAACATGATAATGATCTCCCTGGGTAGACACTCAATTAATTCCTTGGGTGCTGGCAGCTTGTATATGCAGTTTGGTGTATCTCCATGCAAGGACTTAATTACCTGTAAAGCCACTCTTTTGTGTTGTAATAAACCCATAGGAAACCTAAGAGATTAATAAGGGCATACAACTGATTAAAACTGCTCCATTTTTTCATAGGTAAAGAAACCTATGAGAAAGAAGGTAGAGATGCCTGCAAGAAAGCAGGTAAAAGAATCTATAAGAAAGAAGGTAGAGAAAAGAAAGAAGATAGCTGTAAGAAAGAAAGAAACCTACAAGAAAGCAGATTAAAAAAAAAAATCCATAAGGAAGCAGGTAAAGGAACCTATAAAGGAAGAAGATTAACCTATAAGAAATCAGGTAAAGAAACCTATGAGGAAACCTGTGCGACTTTAGGAACTGGAGTTTAACTCAAGAATTAGACCAGGAACAAAATGGTTTTGTTTAGATTTAAACCTATGTTATTTGTTGAGCTATAAACACGTAAAGTTTCAGTGAAAGTTGTCAAAAACTTTGCCTCTGCGTCCTGAAAACATTTTAAAAAGTTGTCCTTAAAGTTGGGTCAACCATCATTCCTGCCTCCTGAAACTTGAAAAAAAAAAAAAAAAAAAGTCGCCAAACGCATTTTAAAACGTTAGGAGCTATTTGCGTGTGCTTTAAGCCTTACACACACACACACCGTAATTTAATCTCTCCACATCCACCCCTCCAGCAGATGGAAACTCCGAAATTCCACCGTAAAAAAACGGGAAGGGGGGGGGGGGGGAAGGAAGGGAAAAAGAAAAAAAAAAAGAGGGAATTAAAACCCACGTGGGAGCCGGTTGGGGGGGGCTCGTGCTCCTTTTTTTTTTTTTCCTTGTTTTCGCTCCTTTGTTCGCTGAGCTCGGTCCCCCGCATCCTCCCCCGGCGGCGCTCGGATGCCCCGGGGCGGCGGTACCGGCGGGGAGGGGGGGGACGGGACGGGGCGCGGCAGCCGCGGTCGCTCCGGCCTTTCCTCGGGGAGCCTCATGGGAGGAGCCTCCGAGAAGCAGCTCCAGGCTCCTATTCCTCGGTCTTTTGTACGCCCCAGAGCTCGCCAAAAAAAAAAAAAAAAAAAAAACCAAAAAAACAACCCGGGAGCGGGGTTTTGTCGGAGCCGCCGGTCCCCGCCCGGGATGGTGGGAGTGGAGGGAGTTGGTGTTCGAGCGAGGGGCTGTGGCGGGGTGTTGTGTTGGAAGCGAGGATGACTGGGAGTAGGAGAGCTGGTGATTATTTCCTGGCGTTGGTAAGTAGGCACTTGTGAGAGGAAAAGTTTTTTTCCCCCCTTTTTTTTTTTCCCTCTTCCCCTTTGAACAACTTTTCGAAACTTTTTCTCCTGCTCCCACCCTCTCCAGCTCTGGGTGAGGATTAACTCTCCTTGCCCCTCCAAAAGATTGGAGGGTTTTGTGGCTCCTGCCATGGTTTCTGGTTGGGTTTGGGGTTTCTGCTCGAGCAAGGAGACTCTGTGTGTGTGTTGTTTGTACCGGGAAACCTCTGCCTCAGGTTTACTAAGCTGGAATTTGGAAACTTTGAAATTCTGCAGCAATGACATCAGGACGTGACCGAGAGCCCTTCTGAGGCTCTAAAAGCTGCTCGGTGGTGACGTGATGGGCTTTTTATAATGGTTGACAGTTATTACAGCAAATATGCTTATTCATCCTGTGCAGGCATGATTTATACTTCTGAGACTTTTATGTGGCTTTCTGTTGTCCCTCTTTTAGCTTGCAAAGGAAGTAGTGCTGTAATGCGTGTTTCAGTCCCATTAAGTGTTTTAATCTAGAATAATTGTGTTTGTTTATTGTATTAACTCAGCCTAAGTTTTAATGTGACCACAGTAATGTAGAACACTCAGGAAAAAAAAAAAATTTTTTTTCTATTTTATTGCTATGACTGATCAATGATCAGTCTGGGTATGCACGTTACAGAAATTAAGGGCTTTCTAAGTGAGAAGGGTTGGGTGAGAATGGAAGTGCAGGCCCTCAGGTAACGTGCCACTAAACACCATCCCCCGCCAAGATAACTTCTCTATCTTGTCAGGATTTCCACAAGCAGTGCCAGAAAAGTATCATTTCTGAGAATGACTCTCCGTGGTCACGAGTCCGGATGCCCGACAGCAACAGCGCTCTCCTGCCCCAGCAGGTCATTGGGAATTACCTGCAGGGACTGACTGCCAGCTGCTCTGCACCTGGCTTTCTGGGGTTGCTTCTCATAGGTGGGGTATTGCCTTCAGGAAGCCTTTTAAAAAACGCTTTCACGTCTCCAGAAGGCAGTTTCTGCGTTTGTTTTCCTTTCTGATGTTGTTAGTGTGGAAATCTGCAGCGAGAGGAGGGAGTCCCTTGCTGCTGGAAGCACAGCCTTGTGTCTGGAGCAGCACAGCCCTGTGTTCCCACGAGGACTGCAGACGCTTTGGGAGGTGCAGGTGGTTCCTGCTGCTTGGCCAGGGTGGTGGCAGGTCCCTCCCTTGGGGTCAGGTGTGACTCAGGTGCTGCTCCAGCCATGCTGGGCTGGGCTGGCTCTCCTGGCTGCTCTGAGCACCAGCACCCAGCACCCAGACCTGTTCTGCTGATCGCTCAAGTCCCACTCAGAGGAGGAGCATGTAAATCTCAGGCACTGGAATAATTCCCCCAGGAGCCAGTTTTGGTACCTGGGTGGCAGTGTCTTTCTTCCATAAGTGTAGAAATGCTGCCATGCAAATCCTGTGCATCAAACCCCCCTGGATGACAGTGATTTTGTTTGCTTTTAATTAGCACATGCCTGTTCATCTCCTGGATACCTTCATTACCGAGTTTGCACAATGCCCAGCTCAGCCTGGCCGAGGTGTGCAGGACATCCTGCAGCCTAAATACAAAGTGCTGATGTGAGGCACTTAAGGCATCGTTTCTTCTTCAGACTACAGAAGGAATATGAGAGATTTTTCAAAATCATATATATAAAAATGCATAAGTATCTCTTTCGTTGGGCAAAAGGCAGCATGTTTCCCCAAACTTGATCTTTTGACTGTGAGTGTGTGTTTAGCTGGTAAGAGTAAAACCTCTGCTGTATCTATGCCCAGTGACCAGCAAAAGTGACCCCCCCAGTCATCACTATGAGCTTTCAAAGCTATTGCAGGTGCTTGGACTTGCCCCGTGGGGATTTTTACATTGTATGGATGTTGCCTTAGTTCACTGGGAAATAAAGCCACACTTTCCATTTCAGTATTAGCATCTCATATTTTTCTTAAGATTCTGTTGATATTTGAATCGATTTTAAATTACTTCATAAGAAGGGGGGGGGGGAGAAAGGAGGGAGAGAGAAGGGAAAGAATTTTTGTTTGTTTTTTTAAATTTGTAATCCTTTGCTTGTATCTTATGCAGCACTTCTGAGCTGCTTCCTGAACAAGTTCAGTTTTAGTTCCTGATACCAGTAATGTTGATTTCTGATATAAGAAATAGCTTCTTACCTCCTTCTCCACTAAATCATAGTGACAGGAGCCCCAAAATTCATGAAAATACTTCTAAAGAACAGAAATACCAAAGGTGCATAGACTTACTATAACAGGTTTTTGTTGGATTTTCTACACATAAAGTTTATTCCAGTGAGTGTGGCTAAAGTATAAGCAACAAAATAAAGTAGGAGAAGATAAAATGATTACTAAGAAGGAATTAATAAAATGGATCAAATTTTATGAGGTATGATGTCTTTGATTGAATGAATTTCAACTGATGTAGGTGCTGCTAGATCTCTTTCCGAAGGATTCCAGTGCAAGAACTTACCAGAAATAGCAAATCCTCTGAATATTTCTCTGGGATTGATTAATATTTTTTCTTATGTATGGGTAAACTGAGTCAAAAAATTGACTTTTTGGCCCAGGTTATTAGAAAGCCAAGTATGAACTGTGGAGGATTTTGTCTGTTGGACTTGCTGTACCCAGTGAGCAACATCTTGTTTCTTGAAGAAAACAAAATAGGGGGTGATGAGAGCACTGAGAACTCAGTCCTGCCTTGCAGTTGTTGGTGCCATTTTCCAGAGATTTCTGGAGTAAGAGCAGGATCTATAAATCTTACCATTATCTCATTAAAAGCAACCAAATGTTTGGGACTAGGAGATAGCAGAGTTTGAAATGCGTGTTGGTTTCCCTTGGAGTAAACTTGGAGCTATTGTTGGCTGTTCAAAGGGAGCCACATCCAGCTCTCCTGATTGGAAAAACATGGACAGGGAGTAAATGCCAAGACCTGTAGCTGCCTTCTGTCTCCAGCACCAGCGTCAGTGTGTTGAAACTTTCCTATGAAGTTAAGGGGTTTAAGGTTTGCATCTCGTGGTTGGAAGCAGGAGAGCAGCAAACAGACCCACCAGAACACCCAGGCCTCACTGCCTCTGTGTCCACATGTGCCAGATTGTGTTTCTGCACATATCTGAACTTTCTGCCTTGGTTTGAAACCTTCTGACATAGACCTGCTGTGTTTAAACGGAAGAAATTACAGAGGTTTATGCAGTTATTTCTCATTCATTCATTGGGATTTAATGACTAGTATGGGTCAAGCTTTGCCTGAAACTTGTTATTTGCATACCTGCCTCCTAACAGTGACTTGGAAAATCTCTTTTCGAGGATAAGTAGAGGCCTCAAAAGTGAAATTGTGAAACTCAAGAGCCTAGGGACACTTGATGGGCAGTGTCTTTCACTTCTGACACACTAATAACAGATTGGACCCCTTGGTCTTTGGGCTGAATTCAGTGTGCCTGCTGCAGCTGTTGTTAAGCAACTGCTTATTAAACTGTGAGGTATTTTCCTTTGAAAAGTATTTCAGTCATGCTTGTCATAAGCAGAATTTGGAAGTAGTTTTATGTAGATCCTCTTCCAGGCTCAACCCAGAACTCAGGCAACAGAATGGAAAAAGCTCATGGCCTTTTAACAGAGAAACAAATTGGCCTAAAAGGCTGGTGGGTGCAGAGGACTGACAGCAGGGACCTGCTGGCGGGTGCCCGTGAGCCCAAGGGTTGTGATGCCCAGGAATGTCAGCTGTGGAACTAGTTTGAGCAGCTTTTGGATGGCTTCATTGTTCCTGCGGCACAGAGCGGGGTGGCTTGGAAAGGAGGAGCTTTGCCATCACCTCCCCAAGCCTGAGTTTCAGGTTACCTTGTCCTCAGACCATGGAAATCTCTGTCCGGGAGTTGGGTGTGCAGGAGATGTGATGGTGGTGGGCAAACACTTCACTTGCTCACCAGACTGGGGCACACCTGCTCCCTTTACTCATTATGTATCTAAAAAAAACAAATTGCCAAGTGCTGTTGTCAAGATCTACTTTCTAAACACTAATTTTAAGGCAAAGCAGAGGGGACACCCCAGTTTGTGCTGTATCTGCAACTCAGCAATGAGTGAAAAGTGGTCCCTTTATAATAATAAGCCAGAGGACTTTAGAACTTTGGCTCAAAGTTTCCTGCAACGGGCTGAGCCCTCAGGTGTGGTTAAACCAGAGAACATGTGGGCAGTTAATGGCTCAGCATTGTAATTGTTTTTCCCACATGAACATGTTACAGAATCCTTTAGATAAAACATGGGAAGTGTGAGTATATTCAGATGACAGCAAACACTGACATTATTATAGCAAAATTTAACTCTTTGTTATGTTCTTTGATCCAGAATTAAACAGGAGCAGAGAGTCATACTGGTCCTTTAGATTTGAAGTTAGGCAAGGTAGTAATCTTTTAGTATTAAAGCTGAGTTTTGTGATTTGGGGCTTTTTATTTTTAAGCTGAAATCCCAAATGCTGAGTGATAGTTTTAAGTTTATGCACCTCAAACCCATCTGTATACGGTACAATCCCGCTATGTACAGGATTTTATTCACTTGGTAGTACAGGGAACAACATGGACATGAGGAGGTTCAGTACAGTGTGAAATTGGATCCCCAACTTAACGTCACACTTCATGGTTTACAAAAAACTTGAGGATTTTTGTGAGTTTTAGGGAAAACTGATGCTTCCAGGGCTCTGGTCTCCAGGTGGCCACATGGCAAAGTCAGGTTGAAGTAGGCAACCAATACATTGTTTTCAGGGGTTTCCCATGGTTTGGTGTCTCTTAAAAACAAACCAACCACCTTCTTCAGCAAGGCTCCTTTTCTTATTGATTCAAGGGTGTGTTTCCAAATTGCTTTCTTTTAGCCCATGAGGTGCTTGGTGCCCAGGGGCACCCTGCTTTCCGCAGGAATGGGACAGGGCAGTGTGTGCTCCCTGCAGCACCCAGAACACCTTTGACTCTGTGCCCCCACTTATGAGCCCCCCAAGCTTCAGGTGAAAGCCAGCCTTGAGCTCCTGGAGTGTTACGTGGTTTCAAAGGCAGGAAATCTTATAATTTCTCTCGTTCAGCTCAATTTCTCATTCACTTTTCATAATCAGAATCACAATGGGGTTAATTTGCTGCTGGATTGTACTGTCTCATTGCTCCTGTGACTCAGACAAAAATCCAGAGACTTCAGTGCTGTGGGAACAGCAGGGCAAAAAAGCAATTTATATTAAAAATGCCAACTTTTGCTGCCTTCCCTAACATGCGAATTAGCACAGGCATGTTCAAGTCTGGGGGTTCAAACAGCAAATTACAGTAATTCTGCAGTAGCTCAGACCTCTAAAAGTGCCTTTTTCCCTGTCTTTTCTCTCTGCAGCCCTCCTGGGCCAGGTGATGATACACAGTTGGCTTCTCCCCTCGATCCTTCCGAGCAACCCTTTGCTGTTCCTGCGGCCTCTGGAAATGTTGGCCCCGTGGGTGCTGCAGAGCTGACTCCAGACAGGTACTGTCCAGGGCCAGGCCCTGGAGCTGGGGGAAGTGGCTGCACCTGCTCGCTGCTGTGGGTGTCTTAGTGCTGCCCAAGGAACTGCTCTCACCCTCCTTGGATGGATATGTGTCTGTGCTGGCTCTACCTGCAGCCAGGGGAACATCTCTCAGCAGAAATCTGTGTCAGAATTTACATTCCCCCTTATCAAAATCTTCAAAAGGAGATGCTGTTTACCTTTCCCTGTAACTGATCCTGTGGCCATGTTCTGTAATTCTGAGAATTTTCTTAACAGGATAATGTTGATTATAAAGCAGGCCCTGATTATTATTATTCAGGTATCTCATCTCTGTTGGACTCTGACCTTTTTGTCTGCCTTTGCTTGCACTGAGAAGGGAAACTGTTGCTTTATTTGTGCTGGTGGCAGTGGGGTTGTCAGGATCTTTGGGCATATAAACTTGTCTTAACTGCCAACAATAGAGGAAGCCTGGTAGGGTGTGTGTACCCTTCAGTCACTGGGAGCTCAGTGGAGTGTAAACATACACAGTATATTTAAGCTAGCATTAAATTTGTTAGCTGAAGTCACAGTAATGTGTCATCAAAGACAGAAGGGACCTCGTGTGGTTTGCCCAATCCACCTTAAAAGCTGGGTGACTTTGCTGTTTAGCCCATACTGGTTTGCCACCAGTCCCCAAGCTGGTTAGTCACTGGCTGAGTGAATCTGTGAGAAACAAACTTTTTCCTGCACTGGGAGTAAGATGATCTAGAGAAGCTTACAGTGGGAAGCTAATGATGTGGATTTCTTCCAGTTCTTGTAAGTTTTTACTCAAAGAGCTGTGTTTCTTTGTTTTTAACAAATGTAATTGGGTTACTGATGGTTTTTTTGTGGATTCTGGTTTTTTTTTTCTGCTAATGGATTGTTGGCCATAGCAGTGAGGCACTTAGAAAAGGGTGAGCAGTAATTGAGGTGGAGCTGTGAGCTCATTTCTGAATGTGGAGGCAGGAAAAAAAGGCTAACACCAAAAAGTGCCAGAAAGATATTTATATCTACTCTCTGGACCACAGTCTAAAATAGAAAATTCTGTGCCCTTAGGGTGAAAGTTTGCTTTTTGCATAGAAAAAGGCACACCAGCTGTCTGTGATTAAATGCCACCTTAGGAAACATTTAGGGAGAACAATCTTCAAGTGTTTTAATTCACTGCCTCTTGTAAACCTCATGAATTCACCCTGTTCACGTTCTCACCTGAACCTGGAATTTCAAGTTAATTATATTACACCTTTTCTTTTGATGTCCTTCATAACTTCTGTCTTTAAAAGGTTCTCTTGTTGGTGTCTGACAGTTATTCTGGGGGTTCCTTGCCCCATCCCAGCTGCACAGTGCTGGTGCTGAGCTGTGGTTGCCCCATCCAGAGTGGCTGAGCCCAGTGGGGGTGAGGGCACACGGACTGTGCAACAGCTGCAGGATCTGGCTCTTGTCTCCATATCCTGACCTTGAGGGAGCTGCCAGGATTTTTGCAAGGGTTCAGCACTAAAAAGTTGCAAACCAGGGATATTCAGTGTGGATGTAGGTAGTTTTCCAGTTAGGAGAGAGAAATACCCTGTGGTCAACTGGAGTGAAGCTGGCTGTAGTAGTTCTTCTGTGTTTGTTTGTTTTAATTCTTTTGTTTATTTTTAAGTGCTGCACAAGTCAACTCTTGTCAGTGTTGTTTGTTTTTCTCACTCCTTTGTTTTGCATTCTTGTTCAGCTTCCTGTATAAAAGCCTACCTGTTCTCCTTGCATCTGTCTTTCTTGTCCAGGGTGTTGTTGCTTGCCAGCCTTCTCTTTGCAGAGATGTTTCCTGGTGTCCCAGCAGTAGAAACCCAGTAGCTGCCACGTGTGCCCACCCCCAGGTGCAGCTGGTTGGCAGAAGAGGGGTTAAATCAATGCAGCTGGACCCCTGCTTTGGCTCCTGTGGGTGTAGTCGTGGTGCTACTTTATCCCTGTAGGAACAGCACTGCTGATTTCTCAGTGGTTTGGTCAGACCTGACCTGGTAACAGTGTGATGTTGGTAGCAAATGAGAGCAGTACTCTTAAAACACATGGGATTATGCTCACAACAAGGATCAGCAATAGCAGGACTGGGCTTTTCTTATCTAAGAGCTTCAGTGATATTTGTTGTGTTGCGTCATCGCCTTATCCCTCATCAGCTATTCATCTGTATGATGGAGCAGTTTATTGCTTATAGAGGTAAGGTGATCATATTGAAGCCATTCCTTTTTGTCATTTTATGTAGAAACACTGCACCAGTGCTTTTCAATATGGCTGGATAATATTCTCTAATGCAACACATGTGATGTCTCCATGTGATGCCTACTGGGTACCTCTGCACTAGACTTTGGAGATATTGCCAGGGCTACTGAATAGCATGATGTTTATTCCAGTCCGTCTGCAGTAAAGTGCAATTATAAAGTGTTTCCCCCAATATATTTAGTTATTTACTAATCAGTTCCCTTTGTTTCCGTGTATTTCTCCATCCCATGTATTTCCACACCACATCAGGGGTGGCACATAATGCAGATGGTGTGTGCACTTTGGCAGGGAAAAATAATGGTGCATGTGAGGTGGGGGTCAGTTTGTGCTAAATGGCTTCCAGATGGCAGGGCATGGTAAAAGATCAGGCTGTCCCTCCATCTGTCCAGTCAAGAAACTGTATCTTCGTTTTGCTTCTTGAGGATGACTGACTGCCTCTCTCCTGCTGATTACATATTGATCAGGGGCAACATGGTATCATCTGCCCGGTAAGATTTTATTCACTGTATCTACGAAGAAGTGCCCTGAAAAGAATTAGGTAAAAAGTTCGCTGGCTGTTCTGCCAGCATTTTTGTTTAGCAATGGAATGCCAAGATGACTCTGATTTGCCAGTACACGTTGCACTAGGAGAAATTTTGGCTAGACACAGCTTTCTCTTTAGGCTGCAGGTGCAGAGCTCTGCAATAGGACTTCTGTGTTATATAAGGAATGTTTGGGTTGGAAAGGCAGGGAAGGCAAATAAGTGCCCCAGCTGTACAAGACCACAGCTCAGCTCCGTGTTTAGAGGTGTGAAACATTTCTGAGCTGTGTTTATCTGTTCCCTGCAACTTCCTGCCTGTCTCATGGGGAAAAAAACCCCAAACCTGCAAATGCCCGGGAAAAAAAAAGGCAGCTTGGAAGGCACTTGCTGCATGAGTTTTCTTTATGGTCAGGCCATAGTTAACAGGCAGGGCAACTCACTCTTCCCTTCCTCATGCTTCTGTTCTTGCATTTAATCTCCAGCTGAGGTTGTGGAGCTGCTGTGGCCTTTAGTCCAGACCAGAGAGAGTTGTTGCAGCTCTGTCTTGAATACTGGGGAACAGAAGCTGTTCTGAACCTGAGCTGGCAATACAAAATCTTGAGTTCCCCTGCATCGACCTCTGTCCCAGCTCTTTTTGTGCACATTAAGCTGTTACAGGGAATTTGTAATCAGTGATGATGTTTGCACCAAAAGCTGTGTTGCTTTGTCTGCAGATGGACCTTTCCTGGCCACGCAGTTCACAGCCTGTGGAGTTGTGATGCTCTGGGGCTGTGCTCCTCAGTGTTAGCACCACAGGTAGGCAGAGGTACTCAGGATTATCTGTACACACAGACAGAAAGGGACTTTTGAGGTTTACTTAAAACAGAGATGGTGCTTGAAAATGTTGTTTTCCAATCAGCTGAACTCTACAGGATAAAGACTGGTCAATGTATAGTTCATTGTGCACTGAGAAGACTTGGCCCTTTTGGTAGTATTCTTGCTACACTCATTGGAATATTACCAGTTGGGAAATAAGTTTGACAGAAAACCTTGGTTTAGTAGGAACTGTGGAGAGGCTTAAATGTAGCCACTTCATGTCTGAGCTGATACAAATACTGTGACTTGATACATGTGCCTGAGTTGATGCAGCCTTAGGCTGGAGAGTTTAGAGTCTATGTTTTGGACAGGGTTGCTGTTCTGTGCTACCCTACCTCATTTTTTTGCAATCTGAACCATTTCTGGGCTGCTCTGCTCCTGCTTGTCCCCTAAGAGCTCACTGTGGGCAGCACCCATCTGCAGGTACTGCCCAGCTGAGGATGGGCAATAACCAGGAGCTCTGTGCTGCTGCAATTCTACCTGCAAGCCCTACTGAGCAGTGCCAAATAATGATGTGGCAATATTAGCCTCAGACTGGTGTGATTGGTCTCACAACCTGCTTTTCATGGTCTTGCTCAGCACTCAGGGTACTGTGGATCCCTTCCCAGAGCGACAGCACAAGCAAGGCAGCTGAGGCTTGGCAGGAGTGTTCTTTGTGGGAAGCCAGTATTTGATGGTGTAAATGAAGCTTGGAAAGATGAAAGGAAATTAGCTGTGGATTTTAACACATACAGCACAGTAGCTCATGAAAGTAAGCCCTGTGCTTTGTGGAGGCCAGGGAGCAGAGCTCTTATAAAAATGCTTGTGTGTTGATAGCAAGTTTTGCTTTTGCGATAAGAATGATGTTCATTAGTCAAACTGTACATCTGAAAATTGTTTTATTTTATGTGGAAAGACTTAAAGGGGGAAGCTGAAGGGCTGCAGGTGGTCATTTGGGCCTGTGTGAGGAGTGTGGGTGAGAAGGGAACAGGTGCTGCTGTAAGCAGGTAACTGGGAGACCTTTGTGTCCACAACACCAGGGCCATAATTTTGTATGCCTTTGGTACTCTTGCTTGGCTGGGCCCTCTTGTGAATTGTGTGGGTTTTGCAATTCTTTGTTTCCTCTCCAAACAGATGTTCAGCATTCGCTTATTTTTAGCAGTTTACTTTTTTTGCTTTAAAATCTTACTTTCACTGCTCTCTGTGTGCCCCTATATAGTCACATCGCCTTGGTATAGATGGGATGCTCTTGCTATATTAGGACAAAGACATTTTTAGCAAAGGACAAAGGCCTTTGCATGAAAAAGGAAACAGCTTGCTTTGAAATCATTATTTATTTGTGTTACCTTGATGTGACTGAAAATATAGGATGTCTGTGTCAGTGCCAGGCCAGTTTGGATAAACTGGGGAAAGGGAGGGAGGAAAGAAGGAGTGAGCGTGTAAGGCAGAGATCATTTCTTAGAAGAAATAACTGTAATTATCCCATATGGCACAAAGCAGCTTCATGGTTATAAGCTAATCAAGGTAAACTACTCTCAGAAAGAGCTTTGGTGATCTCAGTAACTTAGTGCACAAGCGCTTTGGGAAATACCTGTTCTCATGCTCGTCTGTGTTGTAACTAAAGTTAGGGATGTGGTTTAGGCTTGTGCTTTGTATGCTTGGTTCTAAAGAGAGGAACAGCCTGTCCCTGAACCTCACTAACTCTTAATCAGTAACACAATTTAATCTACTTTCTACAGTTCCAATGTAATTACTGGGGGAAGGGGAGAGAAAACTTTAAAAGGAGTGGCTAAGATAGCTGTTTATATTTAGTTCAGGAAACCTAAAAGAAGCTGCTCAGCCAAGGCCTGGTTCCATCAACTTTTCCATAAACACTCGTGTCTGTATCTCTGGAGGCAGAAGCTGGCAGGAGGGAGGCTGCTGTGTGTGGCTACCCCAGGATGTCTGTGTCCCTCTGGTATGTCAGAGGTGCCCTGGAAGGGACAGTGTGGTGTGACAAGACCCTGCGCTGTGTCTGCTTTTGAGACATGAAGTCATTGGTTATTTAGCTCTTTTTCTGTCAGTGGTTTAATGAGCATGGCCAAGACCAAGGGGAGTAGGGTGGTTACTGTTCTTCTTCTGAGTGTGGGTCTTGTGGGACTTGTAGGAATTAACAAATACAGCAGCATCACAGTCCTGTAATCTTAATATTCGTGTAATGAGTTCTGGGATTATTGTGTGTTTGGCTGTACAGCATGGGGAGAGCTCTTAAAGTAAGAGAATTTTTTAGTCCCAGATTTTAGAGTTGTTTTTTTTTTTCTAAAAGACAAGTCAGTTAATTGAATGTTTAAATTCTACACTGAGGAGAAAGGGCTGTGTGAGAACTGCAAAGCAGTCATTAGTGATTTATTTATTTTACTAATTTCATATACAGTTAAATTCCTGTGGCACTTTATCTTATGGTCTATAAGAGCTGTCAAAACTTTGCAGTATTACTGATTATGTGGTCATCTGAGAAATTAAGTGAGATAAGGTTTGTAGGAATAAGTAATTTGTGGGAGGTGGGAGAGAGATGGAATTTGGGAGGGGCTGATGTGCCCCTTAGAGCTCCTTATAGATCCAACCAAAGTTCATCCTTTAAGAAGACTTCTCTAAAGCTTCATGGGCACTTCTGAAATTTGTCAGCTTATTTTTAATAATTGTTTTGCAGTGCTTCCAAGCCTGACAGCTGCAAAGAAGTTGATAACCACGTTTCTGAGGATGAACCTTTGGCTGCGGCCCCTGGTGATGATGTAGAACTGCCTGCTCAAGAAACCGAGGGTTTCACAAGGGAAAAAAAGAGGTATTGTGTTATTTCATATCTTACAATGCATTTCCATGTCTGTACATCTTTTGCTTAAGAATTGTTACTAGTGTGAAAGAGGCTGAACAGCTTTAACAGGTGTTTTGTGGAGTTATATGAACACTTTGCTGCGAGATTTTGAATCCAAATGTTAGACTATCAAGATGTGCCTAATCAGTATATTTACTTGTAAATACCAGAAGAGGGAGCTTGGGCTACACTGGTTATTACTATGCTGATCTTTCCTGCTATTTTTAAATTAATATTTTTTAAGTGGTTTTTTTTTCCCCCCAATATTTTCCTTTCTGGAAGTTTAGTTTTGGTGTTTTGTTTGGTTTGGGTTTTTTGGTGAAGCTGTGCAGGATCAGGTTATATTCAAGAGGACTGATCAGCTCATTCCCCTTCAGATTCTGCCAGCATCTTCCCCACCTCACACTATTGATTTGCATTGTTGTTGTCAGTAGTGAAGGAAGAAGTTCAGCTTGGTTTTGCTCTTGCTGAATAAATGTTGTATTATCTTGATTTCAAAGTTAAGTGTTTCACCGCTTCAGGTGTGCATTGGTTGTTGCCATAGTATTTGATAGATGGCCTAGTGCATTTGTTGCTTGGAAAGCCCCCAAAATGAGTCATAGAATCATAGAATGATTTAGGTTGGAAGGGACATTAAAGATGATCTGGTTTCAGCTCTCCCATCTCAAATATAGTCGAGACGAGACGTGTTTGGATGTTCGTGTCAGAGCTTCAGCTGACGCCTGTCTGTGGGTGATTAACCAGTCTGCTCTTGTGGCTTGGCAATAAAGGTCTGCCCTTATTGTGACATCTATTAATGGAAAAGGTCACAGCACAGCTGAGAATATGAAATGGGCCCTCCCTGGAGAACAGCATTCTCCACCCCACCAATACAGACTGGCAGGTTGTGACAAGTAGGATACGAGGCAGGAGACACCACGGGAAATACAGTTATTCCACTAAAGCTCTGTTCAGAAATGTCAAAAGATGCTGCTGTCAGCAGGAGGATACTCTGAATCATGAATTAAAATGTTCACAATAGACATGTGCTGCTGTGGAACATTAGCAAATGCTGCTGGAAAGACTACCCACAGTATAACATCTAGGATAATGTTGTTAGTGTTGCTTAACTATTTGTTCTAAACTTCTGATTACTTTGATCAGAAAATGGTGTCCTGACCTTTAATGTGTGTGCTGCTGTAACACAGGCCAAACCTTCTGGGTAGTTTTCCTGCACTGGACCCACTTGTGTATTGTTGTTGGGGAACAGAAGGGCTCGAAGGCCTGTTTTGCACCAGTATACAAGTTCTGGAGGGATTTTTCTGAATTGAAGGGTAGATACAATGGCCATTATCTAAAAATTGAGAGAAGTGGGCAGGTGAGGTGGTAAGTTAAAAAATATTCACCCTGAGATGTCGGCTCTTTCCAGAGAATCATCCAAAATTGTTCAAACTGGACTGAATTTCACATTCTGTGAGTGCTTTAGTGTAGTCACAGTTGACCGTTGTTTACAGATCCAAATTGAAAGCACCAAAACACATGGTATTTTTTTTTCCTTTTCACTGGAATTCAGCTTTAAGGAGAGGAGAAATAATTTTAGAACTCTGCAGGCAAGCAGAGCTGCTGTGCTCACATATTTAGATTGGCTTGTGCCTCTGAAGTTTCTGATTTGTTTTGATGTCGATGTAGTGTGTTTAATAATGTGTGCATAAGAAACTCTTGGATAGGGTAAACAATGGTGTAATTAAGTAGAATCATAGAATCATCCAATGGTTTGGGTTGGAAGGGACCATAAAGACCATCTCATTCCACTTCCTGCCATGAGCAGGGACACCTTCCACAAGACCAGGTTGCTCCAAGCTCCTTCCAGCCTGGCCTTGAACACTTCCAGGGATGGGCAGTCCACAGCTTCTCTGGGCAGCCTGTTATATTAGCAGAACTGCTTAATGCAGAATTAAAATCCAGCCTAGGATGTCAGTAAGCCAAGTTGGACACTGAGAATAGTGGTCTTATCACCCCCAGACTCCTCCTCCAAATCTGAACTTGTGTGTTTGTTCTTTTTTGTAACACGAACACAAGACTTTGACAGATTTTAATGGAAGTTAAAATGCACAGAGAGGTGAGAATTAGAGTTTTCTGTGGGACAAAAGATAATTCTTGCATCCTCTTGAAAAGCAAATATATTACTGTCCAAATAGCTGTTTGCTGTTATAATCAGCCCGTTATGTAAATACTTCTGAGACTGTCTTGCATTTTTATGTGATTCATGTGTATCAAATCAGCCATGGAAAATAATAGTCTGCAAATTGAGTTATGTTTCACTTTGTCACATTTATGTCAACTGCCTGGCAAGGTGCTGACCTTCTGCAAAGGCTTTGCCACTGCACCACTTTCTGCAAAATGGATCCTTGAGGCATTTCAGCCTCCTCTGTGATTGTCATGGTCACGTTATGAACTGTGTCACAGACACATTCTAATTTGTGCTCAAATTGCTACAGAGAGTAAGTGGTTCTTTATGGGAGCCCTATGGACAGAGCTGGAAAGGCTCTGAAGGCTGACCCATCCCTTTGCCCTGGAAGGAGGAGACATGGATATGATCTGTTCTGCTGGGTTTGTGCATGTCCTCACCTGTAGCCTCAGTACCTGCTTTCAGAGCTACACCTGTGATGTTCCATGTGGCTGATGGGAATGGAGAGGTGGGACCTCCTTGTTGCCAGATATGGGGCCAGTTTTCTTGCAGAAGCTAAACCAGACTGGAGTCAGATCATTCTAAGAGACTCTGGATAGACAGGGAACTTCTGCTGATCTCTGAATCTCTGAAATTAAATACACATTTCTGTCTTACCTAATTTTCCTGAAATGAGCATGGAACCAATTGGAAGCACAGCAACAAAGTCTTCTGAAAGCAAGAAGTCACAACAGTCTGTACAGAAAACTCTGGTTTCTGTGTTGTTGGTTTCCAAAATGTTTCATAATACTTCTCTGGGAGGAAGCAAAGCTGAGTAATTGGTGTCACGCTGAAAAACAGGATAAGCTCGATAACTTCTGGGTTTTATTTGATTGATCATGTGTTGAAAACAAGTTTTCTGCTTTTGCAGAGGCTTAGTGTAAAACTTAGAAAAGAAAAATCAATGTATTGCCTTTGTTTTTGACCAATGCTGATCATCATAGGCTGAGCTGCTTTTAATGATGTAATCAAAACCAAGAAGGGATTAAATGGGATTCAAAAACACAAGATTTTTTTTCCTTGGGGGGATTCAACCCTTTTGAAAGGAATGTGTTACTACATTAAGTTTACAAGTGCACTGGGCAAGGAAATACAAGTGAAGGATACAAATGCAATGTCAAGGCCTCTTTCTTTCCAAAGTGTGGAGGTTTGCAGTTTTTTGGGGCTTTGGGGATATTTATGGTTTTTTTGGAAGAAGGTGTAGTTCTGTGAGTTTTATATTTATTACATGAACTGGATAGTTGTATAGCTCTAGCGTGTGTCTTGACTGTTTGGTGCACAAGTGAAGTGATTTTTTTTTTTTTTTTTTTATAATAGCAACAGAATGAAGGCATTGAAATGAAGTTGTTTAGGTCTTGGAAACTAAAACTCAAGGAGTTTTCTTGAGGCTTTGTGGCTGATGTTGTGAAGGGCATTTACCATCTTCTCAAACACAAGAAATAGATACCTTCCACGTATAACCAGCCAGTCTGTAACAAATGGGTAGGAATGAGCCACACTCCTGCTCTTTTCTCCACTCTAGGTTTTTAAAGGAGATTGTCTCCTGAGTGATGTGTTCCCAACTGCTCAGCCCCAGGCAGGAGGATGCTTTGTGTTGCTCAGTGTAGATCTCTTCAGCCTATTACTGAGTAATAGCATCAACTCCTGGGATGTCTGCTGTATTTCGAGCCCAGGACGTTGTGGACTAAGTGCGTTTTCTTGTAACTGATTGTGGGACTGCTGTGGTGGGGTCCCCAGGCAAGGAACTGGATCCTTCAGGCTTCTCTGGGTGACCCCATGATTGAGGGGGACAGTCCTGTGTATTTGCTGGGCAGGGTGCCCAGAGACCCCCATGCTGTGTGCTGGCCAAGGGCAGCTTCCATAAAACAGCAGCAATTCAACAAATAGCCCCCAGTAACTGCATTTTTCAGAGGCAAAGTGTTAATGGGTGCTTGACAGAAGTGGGAAATGTCACCTGTTTTGTAACCATGTCTTTGTTCAGAATTTGGGCTCTCTGGGGCGTTCTGCCTGCATGTTTGCTCAGAGAGCAATTATTGGTGTGTGTTGTGAAGCTTCTCCCAGTGTGTGGTGGTGGACAAAAGGGCAATGGCAGCCCCCTGTTTGCTTGTTATTACTGTGTATTTTACAGGTTCCCTCAGGCAATATATGGTAATTTCCTTGCTGCTAGAACAGGTTCAGCAGCATGAAAATGAATGTGTCGTTACAGTAATTAATCCATCCACAAGGAGTTTTAGAATGGCACTGATCATCTTGCATGTTACAGAACTGTGGCACTAGAGATTCAAGGCAGAGATTACACACCTGGCTTGGGTTGCTGTTCCTTGGCACTGTGGCAAGCTCTGAGGGTGCCAGAGGACCTGACACTGCCAGGAGGGTGGAGGGCTTGTAGGGATCACCTCTTGTCCTAGTGCAGGTAATACATGGGCTAGAACTGTTGAGCCAGGTGTACTTTGTATTTCTCAGTAATCACTGTTATGCTTAAATATGACCTGTGCTTTTGGGGTGCTCCGCCCCCTAATGCTAAATCTTCTAAAAACAAAAGCATAAAGAAATGCTTGAAAAATACTGGAAATACTTCAAGTTTTTGTTAACTCTTTTGAAATCACGTTGAAGCTATAAGCTGACTTCTTTAAGGAAGTCTTTTGACCACCCATCCTTGGCAGCCACAGCAAAGACCTGCACCAGGTGGGAATGTTGTTCTTGCCTGATTTTTTTTTTTCATCCTGCATTTTCATAACATGATTCTTCACTCAGACCCTGAGGCCAAGAGACCTTTGGATTCTGCTTCCTGAAATCTCCTGCTGCAAAGTGCCCCTGGAGAGCATTACCCGCACTGATCTCATCAGCTGAGGGCAGGTCCTTGAAAGTCCTTAAAAATGTCACTCCCCTCCTGGCATGAGGCAGCTGCTTTCCTAACAAGCCTGGCTCCAGCTGTCATAGGGATCTTACACCTGGGGATGTTTAAAGAAAGAAGTATGGAAGTAAGATGAGATGCTGTTGTCTGTGATGGTGGTTCTGCAACTCTGGTGTGTGGAAATGTCAGCAGAGCTTTTGGCATTTGGTTCATGGGCATGTTCTGCAGAGGCATATTCAGCAATAAAACAAACCCTCTCATTTGGTGTGGTTATGCTTGTGGTCCCAGCCTGAAACCCATTTGGAAAGCAGGGGTTTAAAGTTTTGTTTGTGACCCAATGAATTCAGACCTGCTCCTTACAGTATTGGCACAGAACAGACAAAATCCAGAATTGAAGTGTTTTTGCCTCAGCAGGAGGGGAAAGCCAAGGAGAAAATGAAGAACTGCATGAAGGGAGGTGGGTGAAGAGTTTTTCACAGGGGTTTGGCTGCCCTTGAGCCTTAAGTTGTGTCAGCTCTGCAGGTCTGTGTGGTTGCAGACCCCTCGCTCCTTCTGGGACATCCCCACACAGCACCCACACCCAGGGGTGTGCTCAGCTCTGCAAACCTAATCCCCCTCTTTGCACGGCTCCTTGGTTTCATAAAACACTTTTGGACGTGGAATCTCATGGGGTGTTCAGTTCTCACGTTGCTGAGGGTGATTCACTGCTGACCTCTGAAAGGCTGCAGCCCCCCCGGCACCCTGAGCAGCACCGTGCAGGGGCCTCTTTTGTTATCCTTGCAGTGGGCTTCCCAGGATGGAAATTTCAATAACTAAGCAGGCATTTTGGTTATTCATAACTCTTAATGCCATTAATCTCACTTGCAATTTAGATTAGGCAGTGACCTTAGCGACCAAACAGTGATCAGTGGGAAGAGGGGCACAATTATGTTTTGTTTTGGTTTGTTTCATTTCTTTTTGTATTTACTTTTATTTGAAACCCATTCTAAAGTTTATTTCTTGTCCATCCTGGTTGCATCATCACCGATCACTCCTTTTTTCTTTGAATTAGCAGATGGGAATTCTGTTCATGTGCTCAGGCTTAAAATTTTGAGAGGTTGTGTGTTTTCATGGAGAGTGTATCAATGCAAATAAAGCACTCACACTGTGGTAATCTAGATAAGTGGTGGAGCAGACAATGTGTTTATCAAAGTATTTGATCTGGAAGAATAAGTTAAATCTGTGAAGCTTTACACCTGCTATCTCCTTGTGTTATTTTGTGGTATATTATTTTACATCATGGTGACATGGATAGGGCTGGATTATGCCAAGTGATGTACAGAGGCAATTGAACAAATTGCTTCTATTTTGCTCGAAAAATATATTGAAAAATATCCCACTGATTTAACTAACCCTCCCTAATTATTTTACTGCTCAGATTTCATTTACACTTTCCAGTTGTGAATCAGTGCCCCGCTCTGAGCCCATTAAAAAATAAATGCTGCAATAAAAAAACCCAAAAACCAACCAAACAAAAAAAACCCCCAAACCCCACAGCTACCAAAGAAACATTAAACCAACAAACCTGTGGTTTCAACCTGATGCTCTATCATTCTCCCTGTAGGTCTGAATTTCTGATTTATCTGTACTGGAATGGGATCAAATTAAGGATAACCGGATTTTAGAAGAATGGTGATTAATGTATCTTTAAATGGCCAATTACAGACTACAATAATATCTTAATTATGCTGTGGACGTAAACTGTACTACATGTCTATTTATTAGGCACACTAAAGCATAGATGTTAAAATTTATGTTAACCTTTCACTGTTTTTTGCCAGTAAACCAAAGTGGGACAAATTTGTTGCATGTTTCAGGTGACTTTTCATACTTGCTCTTTCATCTGTAGTACAAAGTTGCTCATAAAACTAAGGGAGGGAGAGAAAGAAAGAAATCTGCTTTTCTTCCACTGCTCTTGCAAGAGGTCACTCCTTTCTCTGACAATTTGCTTGGCCCTCCAGGAGGTAGTGTTTGTTTAGGTTCCCTCTTTGGGATGTCATCTTTCAAAATAACGGAGATTTTTGGTTTTAAATTATGATCTGCTCACATACCATGCAGTGGTGTCTTGTTTTTGGCTGGGATAGAGTTAATTTTCTTCTATTCCCTGAAGCAAAAAAAAAAAAAAAAAAAAGAAAAAATTGAATTGTGCCTCTGGGGACAAAGATTGAAGGGGTTTGATTGGGTTTCTGTGCTTAGCTGTGGCTTTTTGAAGGATGTAATGACAGCACTAGTGTTAAATATTGTCCCTGTCCCACAGCAGTGCATGTGGTGAGCTGGACCATGGAGTGACCTGGCTGGAAAAAGCAATATAAGATCAATGTGGTCTCACAAAGGCTCCTGCTGACACATCTGTGGGTGTGACATAAAATCAGAGTTAGCAAGAAAAGTGAAGAGTGAAAGTGGAGGGCAGCAAATGCCTCGTAGTGTTCCAGCAGCAGCTCCAGCAGCTCTTTGAGGAGGAATTTTTAAGTGACTCCTCAAGGCAAGTGGAAATTGTAATATCCATCCTCTCTTGCTCACTTTAGAGGAGCAAAAAACTGCCTACAGGAGCAAGAAATTTTGCAGAATAAAAGCAAAGAAAAAGGAAATCCTGGCTGTCCCAGGACTGAAAAAAATGCATGGCGAGCAAAGAAGCACAGAAATATGCACAGGGTGTCTAGACCTCTGTATTTTTGTGCAGCCTATAATGAAGAATGCTTGAATTCTTTAAAAGCCTGTAAACTGCTTCCTGTATAACCTTTAGAAAGATGAACTCCAAATGTGGAGTGTGGCTGAAAACAGTTTGCTTGACCTTTTCTGTAACACAAGGATCAACACTGGTCCTGGGAGACCGGTATTTCTGGGAAGGACTTGGCAGGCAGAGCCTGCCAGAGGAGGGCTGGTGCTCCTGCGAGGCTTTTAGAGCACAGGAGTCTCCAGCCTTGGGTGTCCTAAAAAGGCTGTCACCACTGCACTTCAAAAGGTGTCGATGCTTTTAATGTGCTAATGTGCTCTGAAACGCTCAGCCACCCTCCCCGAGGCACTGGTTTGCCTTGTGACTCTGTCTATACAGAACAGTGTTGGTTTTTTGAGCAGTTTGGTCCTTTTAGTCCTTTAGGAAAGATGTTGCTGCTCCTTAGCAGTCTGATAATGTGGATACCCTTGCCACGAACCCTTTGATACCAGGCAGCCCTACAAATAAGGGAGGCTTTGGGGGAAAAGCTTCTTCCCTGGCTGCATTCAAGGCTCTGCGGTCCAAAGGCAGTATTTTATAAATATATATATATATATTATTGAGGGGGGAATTATGTTTAAACAATAAACTATTTCTTTAAACATTTTCCCATCTTTTGTTTGTTTATTTTTCTGTAGACAGTGCTGTTCCTCAGAGCTTTGGCAGCAGCTTTCAGATACCAGAGAAACCCCTTTTTGTTTGGGATGTTTGGTTTTGCTCTGTCTCTGCAGTTTGCTTTATATGGTGCTCATTTCTGCACGGTACCTCAATAATGCATTGCAGCTCGGAGGTATGGCTTAATATTCACCCACTCCTTCCCAGGGGGATAGATGTGTGAAGAAGGCTTTTCTTCCAGTGGGCTCTTTGATGTTTCTGTGTGTGGATGTGTGGTCATACAACCAGCATTTACAACTGGTGTAAATGCCTGGCACAGTGGACAGCGAAGCCAAGAGCAAAGAAACAGAACATAAATTTCAGTATATCATAAAACTTATCACAGCCGTGTCCAGCACTGGTTTTTTTTGATGGAAGCCAAAAATTTCAAATTGGGTGCAAGTGACCCAAGTCTGAATTTATATATAAACATGAAACGGAATAAGACCAAATATTTAGGAGCCTGTACAGTGTTTTAAACAACTAACCAGTAGGCATCCAGTTTCAATAAAACATTAATTTTGTATAGGCCAAAATATGGCTCTTGCTAAAATGGATGAAAGAGGCGGGAAGAGAAAATGATAAATTTTAAAGGATGGTAGTGAATACTTAAATAGTCTTTTTCAGCAGTGGGATCACAATAAGTTGTTACATGGCTGTTCATCCCTAGGCTGAAATGCCTGGGGCATTCTTAAATCCTTTGAAGCTACAGTGGGATTTTTTTTTCCCCCTTTTTGAGCTACATCTGTGTGTTTTTCAGGTTCCAGAGAAGTTCTTACAAAATGTACTTACAGTGTCAACACAGTTCTTATATCTTGAAAAGCCAGCACTGCATTTAGTGCTAAACTGATGCTTCTTGGCAGGCCTAAAGGGTGAACTGGGACCAGGCAGGAGAGGGAGAGCACAGCACACCTTTTTTTGAGAGACCGTGGCCGTGAGGAGTTTTAAACTATAAATAATAAAATATAAAGTTATATATGTTAATATAAAGTCACTCTCAGGAATTTACGTGTAACAGTTGATTTGGTTTTCCTAATTTCAATTTCTCTCACTGGATCTTGTTGGTGTAGCACTTGTCAGAGCTGCCACTGCTTCCAAGCACGTCGCTTCTCTTTGTGCAGGTGTTTTTGGGTGTAAGTGGTCTGAGCTCCTTCATCTTTAGTCTTCAAACATTTTTCCAAGGCTCCAGGTGGCTCTTCTGGCCAGTCAGTGAAATACTGACATTAAACTGATGGGAGCACATCCATCAAGGTCTCACTGGTGTTCCAGCCCATGCTCTTGTTTTACCAGTTCTCCAGTTCCCACTGCTGCAGCTGAGCTGCTTGGATGGTTGTTTTTCAAAGAGAAGAGTTAAATCCTGTCCCCTTTTGTGATCAGGAGCAGCAGAGATGTGGTGAGCTGTCCTTGTGGTGAATTCCTGAGCTGTGCCACGAGCTGTGCACAGGAGCTGGGGTGAGAGGGAGGGGAGGAGGAGGAGGCAACACCTTGTCTGTGGCACCCCTGACTCTAACTCAGAGCCCCCTGTAACTCAGACACTATATGTGAGGTGACCAGGGGCGTAGCTGGGCTGAAAAGGCTGAAGCCCTTGATCCTGCAGATTGACAGTGGACATGTTAGCCAAGACATGAATTTCTAGTGGGACTTCAATAATGTTTGTTGCATAGAAACCTTGGGGAATGGGAAAAAAAGCTTTCTCCACTGTACAGCTCCTGGAAGGACCATGCTGCCTCAGAACAGGATTCAATCCAAGCCTCCTTTTATTAGGCCTTTGTTTAATAAATGTACATGTGAAACTTCAGGGAGTTGACACAGGCATTTTAAGTGTATTTTTTGCACTTGTTAGGAAGATGCCACAGTATCCCTGTTTTCCTCACTGTCAGGACAAACAGTGCCTGTGTTCTCCTTCTTGGCTTCCTGCTAGGGCTTTACTTAATATGGCGTTTGCTTTTCTACAGATTTTTCTTTTCTCAGTGTCTTCCTTTTCTCTGTAACAAACAAAATCCAGTAGGGAGCTGTTATGGTATTCAAAAGACCAATTCAGTAGAGCTACCACACAGAAAACTGAAGCTGAGCTGTAACCTCAGCCTAATAGGGTCTCTGGATACAGGCATGTAATTTTAATCTGTTGGCTGGTACCATTGATTTCCCATATTGGATAGAAATACTGGAGTTATTAACCATTTCAAATCTACTGCCAGAGGACACATAGGACTTTTCACACACTCTCTTCACATCCTGTGTTTTACTTGCTTGGGAATGGCAGATCTAGAAGATGTAGTGCGCTGCCACCACCTAGACAAGGGAGCATCAGAGCTGGGAAGCTGCAGCAGCCTTTGGGGGTCACTTGTGGCTCAGGGACCCAACCCTGCTCCTGAAATTCTGAAGCTCAGTCCCTAAGTGAGGCAGTGCTGCTGCTTCTCTGGGGTACTTGAGATAAGTGTTGAGCAATGAGACACTGGAAATGAGGGTTGGCTTTCACCAGAAACAAAACAACCCCCAAATTATAACTTGTTTGGAAGCTTGTGGCTGAATAAAGTGCTGGCCCACAAGCTTTTCCCCTTAGTTTAAATGAAACAGAGAAAAGAAAACGGTTCTTTGATGCTGTTCATAAAACAGAATTTAATTTCAGGCAGCCTCTGGAAACGAAATATGCTCTGTGTTCACTTAACATCCTTGTTTCCTCTTATACCAAGAACAATTTAGTGTGGGTGCACCCAGCGAGCCAGATGTATTTGTGCACATGTACTCAGCAGTTGTTGTTCCTGTAAAGCAAGCAAACCCAACTGGATTTCCCTTTTTGCAGGCAGAGAAAAAACTGCAGAAACTGTTTAAGGTGTGAGCCCAATGAGGCCTCCACTAAAGCATACGAGCTGTGTTGTGGTAGGTGCTTGAAAGTTAGTATCTTTTAATATTTCTGTTAAATTTAGCCGATCCTTTTGACATCTCCACCCTGTGATGTATCCAGAATTGTTACACAGCTTCAAGCCATTTCTGTCCCCAGGGTTTAATTCCTGGTATAGTCAGCGATGCAACTGATTAATTTTTTTGCTCCTTTAGTGATGTGAAACACAACTTGTACGTGGAGCATCTGTTATTTGCTAAAGACAGTGATGTGGAGAGTGGTGGTGTGCAGTCTTTCCAGTGTGCCACGCACATGAATTCCCTGTGCCCTGGTACCTCCAAGTACCAAGCAAAAGGATATGCTTATTTGTGGGGCTTGGAATGCTGTACTTGATGAGCTTAGAGATCCTCCCCGTGAATCACATCCCTGTCAGATGATGAGCATCCCCACCTCGCTGTCCAGCAAGGGGGGGTCTGTGCAGGCAGGAGCAAAATGGTTAAGTGCCCTGATCTCTTGGATGGAGCTGCTGGTCGGCTCCCACATTGGCTTGTTTACCTTGGCTGCTCATGATATTCTCCCTACGTTCCTCATGGAAGATTCCATTTTTTGCAAGAGGGATGAGCTCATTTGTTAAATGAGAAAAAGAAAAAAGCAGCCGTTCTGCTTATTAATCCTCTCTGCAACCGTCCTGATATGCACAACTTGCCTGTTAGGAGAGGGAAATGTATGCACGGCACCCAGTGCACACGTGCATTTGCATTTCAAATCAGCTGAGTCAACACAATATAATGGTCCTGCCTGTATGTCCTTAGAGAGCCACAGTAGCTGACGATGTGTGCTTAAAGGGAGGGTCTGCTTTTCTTCTTCGCCTTTTTTTTTTCTTTTTCTTTTTTTTTTTTTTTTTTAAGCCGGTTTCCATAGCCAATAGTCCCGCGTTCCAGGCGCCTGCACCGGAGCTGTTTGGACCACTGATGTTTAGCAGATGATTACTCTGTCCCAGTGGCTGGGATTTTGTTTTATTTTATAAATAGCGTTCATCTGGACCGAAAAAAAAAAAAAAGGCAACCCACCACCAAAACTGGCAACAGTTCAGAGAAGAGAAGCTGCTGAAGTGTTTCGGCTTGTGCTGCCACTGATGCAAGCAGCTGTTTCCATCTGCACTGCAGCACTGCAGCCTCTCCACAGCCAGAGCTCCCGGGGCTCCGTGCCGGTGGAATTACGGAGGAAGCCGGCCCTGCTCGTGTCTAGCTTGGGCTCACGGGCACGCTGAGGATGGGAGGCTCGCAGTCCCTGCAGCAGGCACAGACAGGTGGCCTGATCCGGGAGCCGTCAGAGGCCATGTAAGTGCGGATTCCCTTTGCTGTCCCCCTTTTCTCCCTGCGCTGCCGGGCCCCGCGCTGAACCTGTGCGCTGCCTTCAGGAGCCGGCTCCTGGGCCGGGGGCCTTTGTCTGGGGCTGATCGCAGCCGGCTGAAGGCACAGCTGAGGTTTCCCTGGCTATGGCGAGGTGGGTTTTCTGACGCTGCCCAGGACGGGGGCACCTCGCCCGGGCTGCCCGCCCCGGATCGTTTGTGCTGAGCAGGAGCTGCGTTCCATATGTTCTGTCTTTTCATGTTTCGGGTGCATAATCAATCAAACACAATGACCATTTCCAGCGAACAAAAACCCCAGCCCCTTCCCCCTTCCCAAACCCACCACCTCTGTGTTTTCTATTTAAAATGCACAGCATGGAGCTCCATTTCACTGCTTTTTTTTTTGCCTTTTTTTTTTTTTTTTCCCAGAGCTTCTTTTTGCTTTTTTTCTGTACAGATACCGGTTTTCAGGTCACATCACCCTTGTCAGCATCCGTCCCTGTCATGGCATTATATCCTATGATGAATCATAAGCAAGGTGTCCTTAGATCTCTCTTCGCTGAAGGCCAACTCTGAAAGATTCACTGGGGGAGGGAGGAAAAAAGCAGACAATTAGTGCTCGTTCAGAACAAGTTGGCACTTTTTCAGATGGCTAAATCGTCAGCGAAAGTGCACAAATATGTGTGTGCCTGGAGAAACGGCAGCATCGTTTCCCACTTGTAAATAGGATTTTGTCGTTTATTGGTGGAGGATTTATCAGTTTACTTAGCCAACAGTCTTTTCTCTCTAACTCTCCACCCCGGACGACTAAGCTGAAATGCTGGAGCGTGGACCTTAGCTCTGAATGGATTTTAGAAGAATTGCCTTGTCTCCTTTTGTTATTTCAGTTATATAAATCACATTTATCTAACATGTCGACTGCTGCGTTCGTTACTGATTATGTATTTTGGTAGGGTTTAGGTATTTACCCACTAGGGCTGGTCTATAAACTAGCTTCACACAGGTCTCTTAGAAATTTTTTTAATGTAATGTCTGCTTGTTAAGGTAGATCTGATTACGGTTGAGACATCATTTGTATGTTTGAGATAAGTGCTTTGGAGTCATTGGGGAATGATAGAGCAGTAACTGATAGTTTTGCCTCTCTAATAGGCCTTACAATTAGGTATATGTTCCCTATTGTCATATTCCAGTATGTTAGCAGATAGCTTTGCTTGATAGTGTCTTGCTATATTTATAAAATACAGGCCTAACAACAGCATTTCTGGATCCTTTGTTCCTTTGATGTGTAGCTTCAGCAATTAAGATTTTTTTTTTTTCTCTATAGTTCCGTCTGACATTCCTATAAACAGCATCAATTTAAATAATATGGTGGAATAAACCGATGCCTCGTTATCTTTAAAGCACTTAAAATTGCATTTTCATCTGCACAAACTGGTGTTGATTTTTAACAGTGATCCAAGGACTTGGGCAATAAAAGAGACGTAGCTAATACAGGGTTCAGGTTTTTTTATCTACAATTTTCACAGCCTTTTAAGAATGCATTCTGTTGGAAGAACATATTGGTTGAGGTGCATATGTATATATTTATACATTTTGGTGACACATGAGTAAATTGTGTTGTCATCTCAGTGACTCCTTTTTTATATAAACATACTCATCTCTTGCAGTTAGTCATTCTTGTGGGGTTTCAAGTTGATCTTTTAAGGCCCAGCATAATCAACAGATGCATTTTTTAGCCCAGGCATAATTCAGTAACTGTTGATGTCCTTGGGAAGAGTTTGTGATAGGTATTACTAATCTTGTGTTAAATAAATCACTGAAAAAGTGTGCCATTTTCTTCAACTAAGCACTCTTTAAAATGAGATAAGAATGGAGGTGTTTCTTTATCCTTGAGAAAATACAGGCCTATTTTCTGAAACAAGAACATCCTCATGGGTCATGGTCATCAGTTCTAGTCTGAGGTTTTGACTTTACACCCTAATCACTCTTAACTTTTATCAGTGCTTTTCAGATGAGGTTGCATTTAACTTAATTTGCACACACAAGCAAATTCCTTAGTGGCAGTGGTGGCTCAGAGGCAGAAACATCTGGCCATGTCCCGGGCAAGTTGGGAAACTGCCCACGGGGTTACAGCATCCCTGAAGTCATCACTTCAGCCTTCAGCAGAGGCTTGTTGCCTAAAGGAGGCAGCTTCTCCAAAGGGAAAGCAGGGTTGGATTTGGCTGCCCTGAGTTCATTAAAGGGGTATAAATCAGAAGTCGTTACTGGAATAGAATAGCACCAAAAAAAGTCCAGAGGCAAACAAATTCCTTAAATAGCTGCTGGTTTAGGAGTCCCTCCAAAGTGTCCTATGATGGACTTCTTCACTAAACAGTAGGGAAAGTCACAGAAATAAATTGGTGTTAGAATCGATGCTGGAAAGAGGTCTAGGTTAAGATTTTAGAGTGTATGCATCGTTAAATACGCCCTTTTGCATGTGCGTGCCAAATTCCCAATTTTAATGTAAATTTGTTTCAGCCAAGATAAAAGTATTTGTAATAAACCCGGCATTGACACTGACAGCCCGGGGTATTCTGTTGCTCATTGTGGATTGTAAGCACTCGCTCTCTGGCAGCAGACAATTGCCCTTTCATTTAAGGAGAAAAGTCAATTTGGAATGATAAAAAAGGGGAAGCCCAAGGGAAACCCCTGACAATAAAAGTTAACTGCAGATGAAAGTGGTGTGGTTCAGACCTCTGTTGATGTTAGGAGCGCTGTGGTGTGCTTTGCAAATCGCAGCAGGCACCCTGGTGGCCACAGATTTAGCTCAATCAAGGGCACGTTTCCATCAGATAACAGGAGTGGAGTCGGTTGAAACGAAAGCAAATGACAGTGTGATGATGTTTGGTGTGCATGGATTTGTTGGGTGGCTGCACACATCTGGTACTGGTGATGGTGTCCTCCTGTGTGCTGTCTGTGCCACGCTGAGGTACCAGTGTTGTCCCACTGAGGATGTGAACAGAAATCAGCTTGCCAAGCGCTACCACCTACATCTCACTGCTTTCCTTTGCTATAGCAATGTGTTTCTAACTCTTGGTAGTATTTTTAAAGTATTAGCAAACTGGAAATGTTGCTAGGGATTTAAATGTTAGTAGCTCTTGGCCGGTTGTCCCCTCTGGATCGTACTTTTTCTCCAGGGGAAAGGGTTCCTTTCTCCTGAGCACAAACCACACCTTGTCTTTGTGGAGCACTGTGGTTGCTGCCCTTTCAGCGACTGGGCAGGATTTACGTTCAGTGCCCATTTCGTGATCAGCCAAAGGGCTGATGATGTGTGATTTCCTCCCATTAGGAGCTCTACCTGCTGCGTCTCTAACATTTCCATCCCTTGCCAATCCAAGAGGAAAATGACTGAAGACTGAGCCAGCTCCCACTGAAGTGGATGGTGAAATGCCCACTGACTTCAATGGGAGCTGGATCAGGCTCCAAAAAAGAAAATTGAATGTTGCTGATCATTGGGAGCAGGCCAAGATGGTGGTGCCCTGGTGGGTTGTTTTTCAATATTTCTTCTGCTGCATGGTCTTTTTGTTTGGAAAAACTCAGAAAAATTTACACTGGATAGTCTCAACCTTGTGGTAGGAGATGTGAGCAGTTGTTCTGTGTGTAAGGGTGTATGTACACATGTATTCATAAAAGCTGTCTCTGCATGTGTACAAAAACACAGCCCTTGGTTGCCACCCCATTTTTTATATTTCTATCTCTGAAACTTGGAAGAATCCACTGCGTGGTTCTTAAAGGTTTGAAAGAAATGAGTGTGGCTAAATATTTGCACAGTTTTATATGCTCACACGTAGGAAAATGGTCATAATGACTATATATACATGGAAGACTGGGATATATGTCTTTTGAAATCGTTTGGATCCTGGGAGGAAGGGAGGCTGCTGTACTTGAATTGATATTTAGTTAGTCCCTTGGCAGACAGTGCTGCCTATTGTCAGCATGTGAAGTAGGAAGGTAAATTTTTCTTCTTCCTCTTATTGACAACCATCAGTGAGCATCCCCGTCGATAATTAGAGGATGCTCTTACCTACTAGATTTGTCTACTAAACAGGGTGAATTTCTGGAAGACATGAGGATGTTTTACATAGGAGAAGATGTATCAGAAGGAACGAGGAGATTCTTCTGTCAAGCTTCCCTGTCTTTTATTCCAGGCTCCCTTATCCGAGCCCAAAGGATCTCATCTCTGAAGTCGGTGACAGCGCTTCCTTTGATACGAGAGGTGGTTACATCAGCCACCACTTCTGTCACCGGGAGTAGGCAGGTCACGTTTGGACTTGAAAACAAAATGAAAAGCCCCCAGACTCCCTCACCCTTCCATTAACAAGGCACAGCACACATCTGGCAAACCCATGTGTGCTGCAGAGCTCTCCAGACGGAGTGGGGTGCCCTGTGCCACGGGTAATGGAGCTGCTGTCATCCGTTATGGATTTTGACACACGGGCAAATTGGAAAACACAAACCGATGTGGGGTAGTAAAAACATGAATGGAAGGACGTTCCTGCACACTCACTGTGGCTGTCACTCACTGGCAGAGCTGCCTCCCTGCCTGCCTTTGCTTTTTGCTTGGCTTGACCCAGCAATCAGAGGAGCTGATTGTTAGATTTAAATCAAAGATGCTCTGCAGTCCTGTGTGTTTCGAGAGGCAACAGTCTGCATGCTTTCAGTGTTTCTCCAATGTGATTATAGCACCTAGAAAAGCAGTTCTGTCTGTTACAAACACATTTCCTTTGTTTTAAGGCCGTACACCCATAGTTTTTGTATTTGCTTGTGTCTCTGATATCGTTTCCTTTTCCATCTCTGATGCTTTGTAAGGCTTTAGCTACGTAACAAACTTCTTATTTGGTCCAGGTAAGCAGGCTTTTGAGTGGCAAGAGGCAGAGTTGTAATTATAGCTAGAAATTTGGTGCAGTTTGCTTTCCCTCTGAGAAAGTGGGCGGGATTGTGGTAAGAAACTAACAAGCAAATATATTTTTTACTATGGAAAAGCTGAGGAAAAAAAAGGGTGTAATTTCCCTTCAGATCCTTAAATGCTCTGAAGCAACTCTCTGAATTTAGTAGCAGGCTGTGGATATCATGTTTTGTATTCCCATTAGCACCAGAGAGACAGCTTAATGGGAAAAAATCGAATTAATTTCCTTTCCTGCACCACAGTCTGAGGTTTCAAGGTTTCTTGTAAGGCATGTTTTGGCCTGAGAGCCTTCATTGATGGTGATAGCAGACAAGATAGTGAGATCCCTGCTTAGCTCTAGAAACCAAATTGGAGTTTGCAGCATAGGCTGTCTAGATATACGGTCTGTGAACTGAATTTTGGTTTAAACAACCGTGGATATGTCTCAGGGTAATTGTAGAGCTCTCTGAATTTTGTTTGTTGCCTCTCTGCAGTACTGTTTGCTAGAACTCCTCTCCCTCTGCCACGAGGAGTGATTAAGGAGATGAATGGGTACTTGGGAAACCTCTTCCTTCCCAGAGGAAGAACTGGAGCTGTTGGTTCTGTTGGAATGAAAACTAAACTTTGAGAAAATCTATGTCTTACCGTTTTAAGCTTGATTTTGATTAAACAGGATCTTTAGGCTTATATTCAAATTTACACAGTAGTGTTTTCCTAAACAAAAGCATCTTGTTTCTTGGGCTTAATATAGGCCAGGTTGTATCTGACACTGAGCAGGAGTTACAGTCACATACACTCCTGCTTGTGAGTTTTGATTTCCTTCAGCATAAAACCTGCATTTATTGGTCTTGTTAATAACAGTCCATCGCTCTCCTTAGAAATGAGTCCAGCATTGTGCTGGGAGAAGGGTTTGATTGCTAAAAGAGAGAGAGGATGAGCAAGGAATTTGAATCCCTTTGTTTAACTGCATCCCAAGTGCAGGACTGTCCCCTTCCAAAGCGGGATCCTGGGAAGGGGAGGCTGAGCACCGTGTTGCTCCCCTGGCAGAGCCGTGGGCAGCACAGCTGGGTGCCAGCTGGTGAGGTGCCACTGCACATCAGGGATTGCTTTTTCCCGCGGCGCTGTTGTGCTGAGTCGGCAGTTCCTGAGCCGGGCGTTCCCGCGGCACCTGCGGAAAGGGATGATGGATTCATTGTGCCGAGAGCTGGAGGGCACGGGGGGTGCCCGTGGCACAGGGAAAGCTGCAGCTCGGATGAAGTCAATGGGAAACCTGGCAGAGCTGCACTGGGCTGGAGGAGCAGAAGGATCACACCCAGCCCGCCTAGGGAGATGGAATTATTACAGCCTCACCAGAGATTTGGTCGTTAAGAGGTTGAGATTTTTTTTTGTCCTTTGCTCCTCTTGCTTGCTGGCCGTGTTTCTGTCCATGCAGCTGCTTCACGTCTTGAAGCAGAGGAATAAGGTTTAGAGGGGATCTTGCAAAGCTCTGGCAGCTTTTTGGAGGCTGTGCAGGGGTCAAATAAGCAGAATATGGAGCAGGTTGAAGGCAGAGGGACTCTTTTCTCCCCTCTTTCCTTTGTAGTAAAGGGACTCCCTGCCTCCCTTCTTCTCCGCCCCCGTGTAATCCTTATCTCCTTTCTGAAGGGAAGGACCACGAACATTACAGGAACACAGCTTTATTCCCACATCTCACCATTCCCAGCAATCTCCACGCTCTCCAGATAAACCTGTCCCCAGGGATGACGGGTGTCATACATTCATCTTCACACCTCACAATTGCTGTTTTGTCCCCGGGTCCTGCTTTTGAGCAGCGTGGCAGAGCAGAGATGTGGCTCTGGAAAGCCTTGTTGCATTTGAAAGGTGGTTCCAGTAAACAAAGCCACTCCAAACCTATGGCTCTGGCTCCCAAATGAATTATTGATTGGTTTCCCTTGAAGCTGTCGATGATGCTGTGTAGCAGCACAGGCACCTGGATGCTTTCTGAAGGGCTAGTTAAAATGATGTTCTTTCCTGGATTTAAACTTTAGAGCTCAGGACTAATGGCAGGGAAAAAAAATACTTGCCATGGTATAAATGCTTAAACATCAACTACTGATTCAAATACCAATCCCTAACCTACTAGGGTGAGCAAAGTGCCTCACTGACTGGGATTGTTATGTATTAACTGGTTATATTTGTGTTAAGTATTTTCTACCTTTGATATTGGGGCAACCTGCGTCTTTATTGTTTCTTAAGAGATTTATGTGGTTGAGTATTCAGCAGCCTCTGGTGATTTAGGGACACATTAGTATATTTGCAGTCGTGATGTCTGAAGATGAGTGCCTTTAATTAAATGGCTTTTTCCTGTTACACCTCTTGAGAATAAAGCATCTGCCTGAGAAGAGCATAGGGATTAAAAAAACAATTTCAATTCTGAATCCTGTTTCTGTAGCATAGATATTTTCATTATTCAGGCTGAAGCCAGTAAAAGAGAAAGCAGGCTGGGCAGAAAGGATGGGGAATCATTTCATTATTCATGTATATCAGTAGTGTTGAAAAACATACCACGATAGATCTCAAGAAAAGCAATAAAAAGGGAAAATTTAACATGATTTAAAGCAATATGGGGAACTTCTTGCTAATCAGTTAGAAAAATGATTTAAGTAGATTGAAGTGCTGCTGTAAGTGTGCCATGTTATATCCCGCAGTCTCTTTTTCCTTCAGATGTGGTTTCCCACAGCTTGAGACATTTCTCTCTGGTTGCTGTGTGGAAAGCAGGAAATGGCTTTTGTTGGGGGAGTGGGAATTTGGCTTCTGCACAAAATATGCTCAAAATTGCTGAATAAACAAGGAGAAAAAGCAGGAAAAAAGAATTCCTTCTTCCCATTTCAGTTATATTGGGGAAATTGCTTATAATACAATGGGCTAAAAACCAAAATTCAACATTATTTTTAAGATGATTATGCCCTTTTAATTCTCCTCTACTGAGGTTCTAATCCTGTTCTTTAAATACAACCATCCTGTGAAGAAAAATTGGTCTTTTTATGGCAAGTGATTAATGTGTAAGGTATTCATGAGTTTCTTTTTGCAGTCTATTATAGAAGACACATTTCCAAACTGACCTGTGTGGCTTGGATACCACACAAGGGATTATTTTACGTTGCTAAAGTCCCAAATGATGATCCAAAAAGGGAAGTCATGGTGTTTTATTTACGTCGTCTCACCTGTGTAAAAAAAGAAAATCCAGGTTGTTGTCTCTCAGCTCAGAGTTATCCCAGGACTTGACGCTGGGAGTCAGATGCTGTTGGAAGGGCTGTGAAGTTGCCCAGTAGCATTAGATCAGCAGCAGTGTGTAACTGAGCCATATTTACCCACTCACATCAAATTTGCACTGGTGTAAATCATTAGCACTCCAGCTGAGCTGTCTGGGATGCTCTGGGGCAGCAGAGGACGTTACACCCTGGGGCTTGTGGCACAGAGCAGCACAGGCAGGGCAGGGGAACAACTGGCTGCAGGATGACCTTCGTCCTTCTGCCCCCAAATTAAACCTCGTGCCTCCTGTGACACATCACTTGTGGGCTGGGAAGTATCACCTTTGTTACAACAGTGATTATTTTCCTGAGGAGCCGTGTTTTCTGTGAGTCTTGCAGGAGTATTTACACTGAAATAATAATAAAATCCTTCTCTGGAGAGGAGCGCCTGCCCTGCTTTCTGCACACATCCCCGTCAGTGTGAGTTCTGGTGTAATTGCAGTGCACTAAAGTAGGTCTTTGTCGTTTCAGTGGAACGGGATTTATTTGATAAAAGCTTTATTCTTAAGTGAGAACTGCAAAGGAGGCTTCTTTGCTGCGTTGTGGCTCAGGCCATAAAACGAACACGTGACGTTTATCCTGCTCTAGTGTTGAGCAGAATGCCTCTGCTGAGGGAGGAACTGCAGATGATTTTGTGGAATATTATTTTTGTGTTCGAAAGAGAATGTCTGTTTAAACCTCCCAGCTTTGATTGTATGTGTTCTTCCACAAAAACCTTTTTTTTAAAAAAGGTCCTAAAGTATTGTTTTTAATTAGTGTTTTAATACATCAGAAGGATAGCAGGATAAAGAATGAAGATACCAAGGAAATTAACTTCATCCCCATTCACGGAGTCCTTCTATAAAATTATTTTAAATTGCTGTCATTAAAGAAGCTGGAGTTGTACCTGTTTTTCACATCCAGTTTTAAAGTAGAAGTAAACGAGCGATCTGGTGACTCAGCAGAGGTGACTGTTAAAAAGTAAGACTAAAACTATTCTCCAGCATTACTGTTTAAGCTGAAATAGTCCTGTGAGTAAGTTATGTCTGTGTTTTGATGATCAGACTTTGCAAGTCAGAGACCTGTAGCATATGGCCCTGGTGTTGCAGTGCAGGTGAGTAGCACAAGGTGTGATTGCCTTTTCTGGTGCACGTGTGGTTTGTGCTCTGTACATGTGCCACACGTACCAGGTAGCAGGCAAAAGACAAAATTTCCCTGTAAGGTGATGCACTTGCTCAGTGCAGACTCAGCACTAAAAAGCTGTGAATTCCCACAGACTTCTGGTGCAGCCTGGGGCATTTTGCATGTCACTGGAGCAGACCTTCAGAAACCAAAACCCTCTGGTTTTCCTGTGGCCACCTTGGGTGGCACCAAATGTGATTTTATTATATTTGCAAGGCTTGATGCTCATCTTGCGTGTGCACATCAGTAGGGATGTTCCAATGGGACACAGGAATCATGCCTGTAGGAGCAGGATGTGAGTGGAAGGAAAGATTCGTGATCTGTTTCCCTCTCAACATCATCTTCCTGTGACCCGTTTTGTGTTTAGTCCCCTCACAGCATGGGTTTGTTGTGAATGTATTTAATCATAGGATGGGTGATCTTGTCTCTGAATAGCCTTACAAGAGTATGAGAGGTCCATTAATAGTTAATGGTCAGAAATGTGTCCCTAAAGGAACTGCTTTGTAAATGGAGTCTGGTGACACGTAAATGACACGTTTGTACCTCCCCCAGCTCCTGACTCAATACAGGCATCAGATCCAGCACTGAGAACATCCCCCCTGAGGGCAGAGCCAGCAAGGCAGGCGGCTTCCCATGGTCCCTGAAGTGTCACCCACCCTCTGGCAGGCTGGGCTGATGTTGCTGGTTTTGCTCTTCTTCGGGCAAAACGTTTCCACAGAGTCACAAAATGGTTGGGGTTGGAAGGGACCTCTGGAGATCATCTGGTCCAACCCCCAGAGAGGGTGCAGAGATATCTGTTCTCTTGAATTCTTTTGAGAAGCTCTATAAGTTCAGTGGTGCATTTTATTAGAGAAAAGGGAAATGTTGTTTGTGAGGTTTATGCCTCTCACCATGTGTGTGTTGGTTTTTAAAACCACGAGTTTAACAGATCTGTGGGTGCTAGGTTTGATGGGTAGAGTAATTCAGACACCAAATATTAATATTTAATACCTAAAATAACCAGTTCACTGTACTGTGGCATTCATGTTTTCTGTGTGTTGCTGTAAAAATTAATTATTAAAATTTAAAATCTGTGGGGATGTTTTGTATTCAAAGCATGTAGGTGAGCAGTGACACAGCTAACAATCATCATGTTAAAAGAAGATAATTATTGTGGGATGTCATGTTAGCTGAGTAGGCAAATACTGTACAAAAATTATAGAGTAGAAAGTTGACACATCTTTGATATTATCCTGACCTAGTGCTGGGATGAACAAAATGATCTTTTGTTGTAGCTGTAGAATATTCATGGTCCTTGTGAGCAGGCCCTTGGGTCAGCTAATGGCTGCTGGCCTAAAGTGGTAACTTGATCTCCAGGAAATGAGTTACCATTTGGGTTCTCTTGATGATTTTGAATTATGATCCAGAGCTGTATTTGTAAGAGTCTGAAGGGAAAATAAAAAAAGGATAAAAACTGTATGTATCTCTGTATTAGAGCCGTGTAACTGCAACACGAGTGATACCACAGGATGAATTATGAAGAGATTGTCAGTTATTTAATTTTACATAAACAGAAGGAAGAAGCCCTCAAATGTAACGTGCACTGAGCAATCTTTTTCCCCCTCTGGACTCTTCATACATCCACAGTAAGAAGCTATTTGTGCTATATAGAGATCTCAGCCTGAGTAGATAAGGCAGACTTGAGTGGATGCAGAAATGAACTGACCAAGACCCTTGAACTAGATGAACATTAAAGGTCCCTTCCAACCCAGACTCTTTTATGATTCTATGTATTTGCAGCAGTTCAGAGCCAGAGCTGAGGGTAGGATTGGTCTTTGTATTGCTGAAACATCCTGCCTCTTTTTTGTTGTTATTTGGCTTGAGGTTTTTTTTAAGAATTACATGGGGAAATCAGTTTAACTACTGAAAATGGCACCAGGAAATCTAAAAAGGTTTTATCAGATGGTTTGCAGTGAATGAGCTTTGACTGAAATTAATGCATATCTCCAAGTGCCTTGTCTCTCTGGCTTTAGAAACTCTAACCCTTAGAGGTACTGAGTGTCTTTCCAAATGTATCAGCCTGTGTGGCTCCTGCCACTGCAGTAAATGTGCCTGCTTAAGTAACAGGCAAACAGATTGACCTCAGAAGTACACAGGCACTCCTGCATCCTTGGTTCTGATCTCATCAGTAAACCACACCTGAATTATTCATGCAGGGTTTTATGAGGATCATCTCTGAAAATGATCGATGGAGGTGAGACTACAGAACTCATTCCTCCTTTTTATTTCCAGCTCATCTCCCAGTGGAATTTACAAGAAGGAAAGCCAAAATTAATCTTCAGCACTAAATTGAACATTGTAAGAAGTTGTGTTTTTTTTCTTCTCTCTGATTGAGTTTCCTCTCATGGTGAATGATAAATTGTTCAGTAAATACTCATGTGAAATTTATACCTTGACTTCATGATATAAGAGCTGCAGATGCTTTGGAGGGCCAGATCTGTTGGAATCTGTTGCCTTTAGGTCTAGATAGTGCTTATGCATCAGCACTGCAATGTTTGCTCGTTTGGGTCCTTCATCCCATGGTTTTGGACTCTGTGTTTGCCTCAGACCCCTGCTAACACCTCCATACAGGAACTGAGCGCTGCGTGATGTCCCCCTGGTAACACGAGCCTTGTGCACTCTGATTTCTTGTTTGATTCCTAAGGCTCAGGGAAACAGATCTTCAGATGACTCTGGTGTGGTTTTACATGGCCTAGAGGCGATGAATGTACTTGGACAGATATTTTCCCCTTGAACTGCAGCTCTAGCCAGTTGTAAAGAACACGTAGATCTAAAGACGAGATGGGGAAAAAAAGCAAAAATACCCATTTCTGTCTCCTCCCCCTCAGGGAGCGCAGCTGTATCAAAGGAAAGGACTGAAAAGACTGTAGGAATTGTTGCCAGTTAAAACTGGTCAGGGAGGAATTGCTCATCATCTGGGAGTGTCCTGAATTTCTCTGCACGCTTCAAAATGTCCCACACACTACAATTAGAGGGCAATATGCAAACAGCAACTCTCCAGTAAATCTTTGCAGTCTTTGCTTTCATTGCATTACCCTCCAAGCTCTCTTGGGTGATGATGGAGCACAGTTCGGTTTTGTTGTTGTCTGTGTGTTATAAAATGACCCGGCTTTTTTCCTCCCAATGTCTTGTATTTCCAAATACACCATGAGAATGAAAGGTACATAGAGACAAAGCAACTGATTGATAGATTTTATTGGGTACCCATGAGAAGGATGAGTTTATGGAGTGTTGGCTGGGCATCAGTGATATTGCTGACAGGTACAAGTGACCTCAATTAATCTGGGGCATGTTCCACTAATAAGGCAAACTTGTCATACTTTTTTCTAAGTGCAAAGTTTGAAAGAAAATATATGGATTTAAATACAGAGCTGTTCAGCATAGCTCTGATGGAGCAGGTCCCCCTATAGCCCATCTTCGTGTTGTTACTTGTGATTCCACAACCACGGCTGAGGGAAGGCGTCTCCTTTGGTCCATCCCCTTTTCTCCACTCCCAGCACAGGCAGCACTTCTTGATAATGCAACTCCAGCTCCTGGCTTCAAGAATTCATAATGTCACCCCCTCATTCCTCTCTGAACTGTCCATATTGCACACCAGTAGATCAGTGCTCCATAAAGCAGTTAGGCGTGTTTGTTTGGTTTTTTTTTTCTGAAGCAGGCTATACACTTAATAAATTTCTATATAGGTTTGACTTTAGGTAACTCCACAAAAGCCCATGGACGTCTCTTGGCACATCCCAGTTCCAGTTATGCTGGCCTATGCCACTCCATAGGAAGCGATGCTCCTGACCTCAGCCCTCATGTCAAAGCCCTGCTTTGAAGTTTCCTTTTTATATCAGACCCCTCTTTCTTTGCTGTGAAATAAAACCAGAGAGCACACTTGTGTTGGTTATACTGCTGCAGTGTAAATATTAGAGGAACCCAAGGCACATGGCAGGGTTCCCAACACAGCCCAAGGCCACAGCTCTGTCGCAAACTACTTTTTAATGAATCGGGTTTCTGGGTGGCAACTGGGATGACCTCCCTTCAGAGGCTGCTGTGCCTGATGAGGGCAAACAGTGAGGAGAGGCAGTGGAATAAGAAATCTCATTCCTGCTTCCTGAGTGCTTTGCAGCTGCAGTGACAAAAAGGCAATTTTTCATTCTGAAATCAGGGAGGAATTAAAATTATAAGCACCTGTGGATTACGGAAAAAAAAAAAAAAAGGTAATGTAACTTATAGGCTGGATTTCCACACAGCCAGAGGTGGAGAAGACAACCCTAGTGACTCCCTTCAGTATTTCCTCCAGAGATTTATGTAACAGGCTGGGCAAGAGGCTCAGGCTTCCCAGATGAGAGTGGGAGAGCTCAGGCTCCACAGGTTGACGCAGTGTTGCCAGATTTGTGTTGGTCTAGTATGATCCTTGCCTTTCTCTGTTCTCCCCTGCTGCTGGACCCCATCTGTATGTGTTACATTTGCTGTTTACTGGCTGTCTTGGAGAAGGGAGATGAAAGAGGTGGACTGAAGGAATATTTTGTAGCTGCTACAATCTGTATCTTTTTTGCCTGTTATATACAAAAAGCCAAAGGATACAGCTGGAGAGATATGACATGTTATAAAAGCAATCTCCCACTAGTTTCCCAGGCTGGCTACAGAGATGTATGAATGTGTATTCCTTCCTGAAGCTCTTACTGCATCACTGCCCCCCAAACTAATCCTGCAGGCTCAGACTCTGCACTTGCACATCCCATCTCCACAATGTTACGAACCGAGGCCAGCAAATGAGTTCTCCACCTCTGAAACCCATGCATCCCATCTCATCCTGCTTCATCCTTGGCTGGATCTTCAGAATAATATTCTGGATGGTACAAGGCTCTTTTTTGTGAGAGCCTACCCACAGCTGGAGCCGTGGTGGCTGCTCCTTGTGCAGCTTTGAATTGGTGCCGGCTCTCACGGCGTATCACGCTTTGGCAATCTGTTTTACACCAAGAACTTTGCAGCAGCATTATTTCGCTTTGTTCCCTGTATTCCCTGAATTTCTCAGGGAAAAGACATTAAGAATTGAACTGGCTGAAATGTGTAATTTCCTTTTCACAGGAAATCCTGTTGTTCTGGGAAAGTCTTTTCTTACAGTTTTAACGTGGGACTGTAGTCTTAGAAAAAAAAAAAATAGCCTGTGTAAGAGAGGTCATCCATCACTAAGGAAAACTGAACCCGAGATCTAATCTTTCCAGGATGCAGGTAATACAGACTTTGGAGCATAGTGCTGTGATGTGCATCCAGGTTTTATGCCCTCACCCAGATCCCATGCTATGACATGGGAAGGTTTTCCTGGTGTTGAGCTTCCCTTTGTGTTTCTTTGTTACATATCTTTTTCTTTTTTTTTTTTTTTTTGAGAGCACAATTGCTTCCCATAGCAGACTCAGCAGCATTTGAGTTATGGTTAATACAGTTCTCAATTGTTTGTAATAGATGAAAATTAGGAGTATTGCATCAGAATCTTTTAGGAATTACCAAATATTAGCAAACCAGAGCTTTGTGTGGGAGCTCAGGCACCTCAGCTGTTTGTCCACAGACTCTGCAGGTTCTCTAGAGTGAAAACTCATACAGTGAACAAAAAAAGAACAGATATTTCTCTTTAGTTCAAGTGCTTTTGCCCACCTCATCCAAGGAAGAGACCAAGTAAACAAAAGGAGCTCATTTAAAAGGGAGATACACAGGCACCAATTCTTCTGCAGTAACTGAAGGACACAGAACTGCTCCATCAAGCCACTGTAACAAAGCAGTTATTAATATGAGTAAAGTATGAAATAGAGGGGGTTTTGTCCATTGCAGTTTATATCTATATATATATTTACTCTATATGTTACATGTGCTATACAGACGGTTTGGATAAAAGGAGTCTAAATGTTATTGTTTCAGTGTTACAAAGCAAGACTTTGAGTTTGAAATGAGGAGAGTGAAACACTAATTAAGTGCAGCACAATGAAGAGCTATGTGAAAGCCCGAGAGAGATGAATTACCTTTCATTTTGTTGGTTTAGATGATAACTTCCTAGGTTTATTTTTATGACACTGGGAAAATATCGCACGACTCTGTTTATCTTTGATTCTTCAACTTTCAAGTTTCCTGAACCAGCTCTGTGGAAGGAGGAGAAAGCGTTTGTTTGGTGAATACCTATTGTGCAGCTTTGTTTACAGAAGCTCTTTGTTTGCAGCTGTTCTTAAGCTTAAAATACTTTGTACTTAAAACACGGTGCATCTTTGTAGGGATATGAGTTAAAGTGATGCAGCCCATGTGTTTCAATGTGACTGTTCTGGGACCTGATGAATTAGTATGGTTTAAGAGGTGACGCAGAGAAGGTGTTTTGGAGAAGCTGCAGCAACAGATAAAATCAAAAGCCAGACACACTTTTTTGAGCAGTTCCCCAGGCAGTGACATAAATTTGTGGAGAGAAAAAAACAAACTCTAAACACCCCCAAGTAAGGTGAGCAACTGGAGTTATCACCTAGCAGAAATCCTTTTGCTTTGCACAGGAGTAGAGGTGACGAGACAGAGTCAGTGTCAGGCTGTGTTGTGTCCCTGGGAGGAGGTGGGAGCTCTCATTGGAATTCTGCTGAGGCAGCTGGGGAGAATCAGGTCTGCTGTGCCCCTCAAGCTGTCAGGGGTGACACTGGGGGTCTTTTCTTCCCCAGCTCTCCGAAGGCTTCATGCTGTGATAGATTTAGGCAAATGTAATGGAATGCAAATCCTGTGCTTGCACCTCTCCTGACGCCGCTTAAAATAATCACAAGTCTCAAGAAACCAGACAGAATCTGGCAGCTCAGATTCTTTTAAGTGAACAAAATGAGAGGAGTCCTTGATTTTGGATGGCTTGTAGAGGTGCTTTTGGGAGATGAAATGGCTCTTCATTTCATGGCAGATTTTGTCCCCTTGCAGTGGTGTGCGGGGTGGGAACAGCCGTGAGGAGCAGTGGAGATTACAGGCTCACACAGAATCGCTGGGAAGAGGCAAATCAGTCCTGTCCTTCAGGAAATTGCCATGTTCAATTCACTTCATCATAGACCAGCAGTCCAAAACTGCATCTGACCAACAGAAATGCTTATTGAACATCATGTTCAGTGCCTATTGAATATGACACTGTTGTTGCTGCATTCCTGGCTCTGAAAAAAATGGCTCAAAAAGAAATGTTTAAAATTTGGGCTCAGTTTGATTTAAGAACAAGTAAGACCTATAGTTTCCAGACTTAGAAGGACAGTTTCCTGTGGTGTACACCTGTAACAGGTGTGTCCTTGAATGGTTTAGATCTTCACTCAGTGTTTAGGTTACTCATACTTTTGTACACTTGCTGCCTTTCAAGCTTGTGTTTCATTTGAATGGCTCCATTTTGGGTGCTGCTGCTTCCTTTGCTGTGCTGGCACCAACCCATTGTGCTCCCTGTGGTTTTTGTGTCCCTGGGAGCATGTGGTGCCACAAAAAGACCATTGATAATATGAGGACTCCATGCATTTTACAGGCTGTCTTACCCTGCGTAACAAGGCCTGTTTGAAAAGGGCTACGGTGAAATTCTGTGGGAAGCACAGGATGCACAAGGGTTTGCTGCACCTCAGGTTTCTCCATGTGTGCTCTCTCACCCTTGAGAGCATACACATAAATTTGGTGCTGTTTTTAGTTGGGGATTTTTTCAGGTTTTTTTTTTTTTGAAGCTGTGAAATTCTTTTGAGAAGATCCTTTATACTTCTGTTACACGAGTGACGTAAATACTTGTACGGGGAGTAGACCATAGCCATGATACTCTGCTCTGTAAACCATACAGCAAAACCTCCTTTGGGAAATGCAGAGGCAGCCTGAGAGCTGAGGTCTGTGCCATCAGCTCAGGAAACCCAGCATTCCCAAACCTGATGTGCAAACATGGATCTTCACTGTGCTCACCAGTCTCTCTTTCGATTTTCCCCAGGAGCTCTGACTCTGAAGAAGCATTTGAGACCCCGGAGTCCACTACACCTGTCAAGGCACCACCTTCACCTCCACAGCCAGCCCCTGAAGCAGCAGCAGCTGTGGTTGTTGCAGACATAGCAGAGCAAGAAATAAAACCCCAGCTGCCCTTAGAAGACACAGGTAACAAGGATGTAATGAGTGGGACGGGTCACTGAGGGAGGTGAAGCTGCAGGGAGGTGTTCTTCTAAGCACAAGCAAGGCATTGATGCTATTAAATTGTCTTCTGGAATATTTATTTAGTGTGTGCTGGGCAATTTCCGTGCTGGGAGGTTGCACCTGGAATAAAGTTTTGGAGAATCTGTCCATAACATTTGACAAATGTTAAAGAAAAGAGGAGTTTTATAGAAAAATCTTTTTTTTCCCTTTTGAATCAAGCTTCTTTCTGTAGGATTTTTACAGAATCAGATGAGTAGAAAAAGGAGGTATGAGATGCAGATGTAGTACCTGGATGAGCACTATTCACTGTGACAATCAAAAAAATGTCATTTTCAAATGTGTTGTTACCTGAAACAGGAGGTGATCAAAAAGCCCATTAGAACAATAGAAATATTGATATTAGAGTTATAGGATGAACATGGGAGGATGTATGACTGTATGTATAGTATACACACATAAAATTGGTACATACTGGGAAATTAACCTTTAAAAAGGGAGACTCGTCTTTAAAAACCAAATAATTGCTTTCCCAAAAAAAGTGTTCTTTGTTCTCCAAAATGAGTAATGGAATATGAGTGAGTAGAAAGCATGCTATTAGCCCAAAATAGCTTTGTTTGGGCTGTCAGATGACAGCTCAACAGCCTAAGACTGAATTATGCCATCTTTTTTCCCATCTGAAAGTCAAGTCATCCTGATCACCTGGCTAAATTGCATGAAGGTAATGTTACTCCCAGCAGACTAAAGCTCACTTGTATTGCATTTGGAAAGATGTTGTGGCATCCCACCCTTAAGAGGAAAGGAAACCCTGAGGTTTGTAAATGCTCCTGGTCGGAAGGAAGGGAGTCTGCAACAGCTCACAGAGTTTTATTGGCAAATTAGACACTTGGCATGGAAATTGGTGCGTTAGTCCCTGACCTCCCAGGGTAAGAACGTGGCAGTGGGGTTTGGATAAAGGGATAGGTTGAAGGAGAAGGGGGAGAGAGATGAGTTAAAGAGGGGGAGACAGAGGAAGAAAGGAAGAAAGTGAGAGATCCCCAGTCCTGGCTCCAGTGTTGATCCAGCTGATGGGGTGTCGAGGGTTGCACCCAGGCTTTGTGGGGGGACATTGGTATGGATAAATTTTCCCTGCTCTGAAGATAAGTTTCTTGCTTTCTATGCAAATTAGTTACCATGCACAGTCTGTTCTTCTGGACTTTTCTGGAAATGAGTCAGAGGACTTCAGTGGTCTCTGATGGTCTTGATGCCCCTCTACAATCCATGCCAGTGCTTGACCATTCCTGTGAATTCATTGAATTCATCGTGCTGTACTGTGTTTATCTCCAGGAGATAACAAGGACGTTTGTCCCAGAAAACTGCTGCCCTAACTCCCTATGGCTCTTTCTCCAGCCACATCCTGTTCTTTCTCACAGTGTGTTATTACCAACAGTCTTTGGTTGTTATTGCCAACAATCCTTGGTGCACATTAGCCCCCTTATCTTCTGGGCCTCTACAGTTGTCTCACGTTGCCAGGCAGTGTTTTAAAGCTTCCCTTTCCACCCTGGAAAGAGAATGTTTAGCAGTGGGCAGAGCAATGTCCAAGGCTGGTGTGTGTATTACAAAGGCTGTCCAGCTCTGACTTAAACCTTCAGGAAAGAGTCAAAGAAGTCTTGCAAATGTCTTGAACGACCTAGAGCATTTCTGGGAGTTATTAATTAAGGAATGCTCTTTAAGATCATGATTTATGATACACTTTTATAAGCAGATCGAAAGATGTTCAACAAACTGATTCCACAAAATAAAAATTAAATACTGAGGCATCCTGACACTTTTTCCTTTCTGCTGTTACAGTTCCCTCTTCATTGTAGCAAAGGTTACTCATTCTCCATCTTCTTTTCTTTTTCTAATCTTTGGTAATGTAATGATTACAAAATAAGTGCTGAGAGAACAAAAGAACGCATATGCTGAACAGGATTGGAGTGTGTTTTTAATTACTGCAGTAGATTATCTTCAAGCCCTTGATTACACATGTGCTTCCCTGGCACGTGTGATTCTTGACTCCTTACATCCCAGCCCCCCCTTCCTCCTTTCTCTCAGATATTTCTGAAGTAAATAGGAAACTGAATTTATCTATTCATAGCCAGTGTGGACTGTATTGAAGGCCATTGGATGGTAGAAGTGAAACCATTTCATTTGCAAATCAGATTGACCACCAGAGGCAAGTTACCACAAAGTAACAGAGCTGTGTTCAGTGTTCCAAAATTATGCAAAACACAGTTATACAACGGGGTAATTTATTGGAGGGGGAAAAAAAGATGCGTAATGCAGAAAAAATTCAAATGTAGGAGGGCAACACAAAGCATCCATTTGTTTTGGAAGCCTTTAGAAGGAATGAACAATACTAAGAGTATAGCTTAGGTGTTTAGAAATGAGAAAAGCTGAACATTTTGTGCTTTATAAACCACTTGAGTGTCTCGTGGTTTATTTACCTCATAAGTTACGCTTGTGGCTGCACACAAAGGGAATGAGTCCCTTCTTTGGGTGTTACGGGCAGGGTCGAAGCAGAAGCTCCTTGATGGTACCACACAGCTAAATAAATAGGTTTCAGCAGAGGAGGAGTGAGGAATAGGGGCAGCTGGAGAGCCTGGCACACGCTCAGGGAGAGGCAGCGCTGCCCCGCTGGGTTTCTGCTTCACCAGCCCCACGGCTTTGTCTTGGACACGAGGTTGGTGACAGAGCGTGTGTTTGGGTGGAAGGAGGAAGCACAGTGAGTGTTTAAAGGATCATTTCATCTATAGCTGACAATAGTTACTTATGCAGATGGCTGCAGTTGTGCTGCACGATATCATTAGAGCAGCAGCTGGACCCCACTGCTGGAAAGCCAAGAGGAGAGTTTTTAATTAGGCCGACTTCAATGCTGGTTTAATAAGTATGATGAAAGGGAACTATAGCTAAACTCATCCTGGGTTTGTGCCAGCTCCTGGTGGGGTAAAACCTGCTGCATGGCTCCTGTCCATCAGCAGCAGAGCAGGGGAGGGGAGTCAGTCTGAGGGCAAGTCTGGAGGGGAAGAGGAGTAACAGAGCATGTATGGAAACTATCCCTGAACCCCAGAAAGTGTCACCAGTGAGCCCTTCCATTCCTCCCTAAATGAATTGTGGGAAGTGTGGGTTATACTCTCGAGGCAAATTTGAGAGTTTGAGGTTGCATTTATTATTTTTTATCATTATTTTGGTAGTATTTTAAATTATTGTTGCTTGTCTCATCAGCTGCTTTCTAATAGCAATGACCTCTTGTCCCTTGTTTCATCCACCTGAGCACCAGAAACTCCCCCAAGCCCTTCTTCTCAAATACCCCTGTTGCTGGCCAGGAATTCCTGCCTAGGCAGGGCTGTTTCTTCTCTTGCCCCCACTGCCTCCCCTAGTTGATTAATGAATTCAGATTATATTCACAGGGCAGATGTGAGAGCTGGAGAGCCCTCTGTGCATTACAGACCAACAATAAGGATATGGGACACCTACATTTGGGTCCTTCTGGTGCCAGGGAAATTGAGGTCAGGCTTTCCAGTAGAGGCTTAATGGCCCAGAGAAAAACAAGTGAATTTTTGGTGTGGAAAACATTCTTCTTCAGTGTTTTTCCTCTTGAAGCCTGACATAGAAAAATTGAAAAGAAACTTTATATGCACAGTTTTCTCTCAGAATAAGTGACAAAAGCACTTTTACAGAACTTTTGTAAAAGTGCTATTAATTGATTTTCTGACTTCAAAGGCTTCTCAACACAAGCCGGAACTTGAAATAAACTGTGTTTCAGATTTTCTGGTGTTAGGTAATTACAATTCCTGTATGCTTTTGGCAAAGTGTACTTTTCTCCTTAGTTATTTCCCCATACCAGAATATGTGGGTGCACAATGTATGCATTTTCCAGGGGTTTGCCTTTGTTTGCTTTTCTCTAGAAAACAGAACTAGGATTTCATTTCTTCTGTATTTACTTTTTTAGATCCAGCTAAATTTTGTTTCTTAGTCTTTCGAAATAGTGCTTCGTTTTGTTTGCAGCTCAGCAGTGTTAAGGCCTATTTTCAGCTTATTGGGGGGTTTTAGAGATACTTCAGCAAAGAAGCCCCTTTTCCTGGATACTTCTGTAGCTCCTTAAGCAACTACTGCCACTGAGTTTCTGCATTTCTTTCCTGAGGCTGTAAAGAGCTGTAAATCCTGATGCCCAACCTGACCTAATCTTCAGATGCCTCCTATCCTTTCATATTCAGTATAAAGCAGTTTAATGACAGTTTGATATCCTCATCAGTGAACAGTTCAAGGCACATGCATGGGATTTGCTGCTGTTCAGATCATTAGTGGGTCCCTGTTTAAAGAAGGCTGAGTTAACTGAGGTATGTGTCTGCCTCACTGTTCTTGTGGGACATTAAAGCTTTACAAGCATCTGCAGTGCCATCAAAATTTTGGTATTTTGCAATGTCCAAAATAAGATGTCTATGGTTGACTAGAAACATTTTTTTTATTCTGTGTTGTTTTGGTTTTTTTTACTAAAAAAGAGAATTTGTGCTATTTACCAGTGCACACAGTCTTAAAATATCTCATTATTAACACTCTCAGGCACATTGAGAGATTCTTGGAGCTGTCCTGTGCAGGGCCAGGAGTTCAGTGATCTTTGTGGGTCCCTTCCAACTCAGGAGAAATATTTTTTGACTTTCTGGCAACTTCTGGTTGTGCCATAACTAGTGCCAGGTGAAAATGCCAAGCATTAAACGTGCCATGTAGCTCTCATGTTTAGGTCTCATCACCTGGATACAAAACATCTGGGGTTTTTGGTTGTTGTTTCTGGGTTTGAGGTTGTTTTTCATGATTGATCCGGTCAAAATTTTTCTGAAATCAGGGAAATTTCCCTGTGGAAGGAGCAGAATTTGGACCTTCTATTTAAACAAATGAAATGGGAGGGATTTGGGGAGCTTGCCTTCTTTTTTTATGGCGATAAACCTGATTGAAAACCTTGTACTGGCCTCTCTCTAGGACAAGTCCTACCTTAATTTCCATAGCTTGTGTGGTTGTTTGTTCCTTTGCAACAAAATTGCATTTTAATGAAATACTGTAGTAACACAGATTTGCTTAGTTTTGTGTTGGAAAAGGACAAATGTCACTGCTCTGAACGGGCTGTTAATGTCAGGAAGGAGCGGCCTTCATGTTTTCTGTAGTAATAAGGCTGTGAGGACTGTTTGTGTCTTCTCCTCCAGCAATTCAGGACTGAGCCAGCAGTGCCAGGAGAGTCTGACAGCAGCATTTCACTTGTGCCAAAAGCCATGTTTTCTGAGACAGTTTCACGTCTTGTTTCATAAAGAAACAATAAAAATACTGCAGTGGCGAGTCGAGCAACACTCTGCAGAAATCCATACTTTATAGGTAAAGGATTTGATTAGGTGGAAGGTGTGAAATAAGCAATCAAAGGAGATAAAAGCCCTGCACTATGTGGAGCACACCGAATTTGAATGCCTGGAGTAGCTGGAAAGCCTTGTACCCTCCCTTTGCATGATGCTTCCCAAACCTCAGCCTCTTATTTACAGTCCAAGTCCTGCAGGGCAGTGGTTTATTTTATTTTATTTTGTTTTAATGCATGTTTGTACTGCTTTGAACAGGGGCCTCATTCCCGTGGAGGGCTTTGACGTAGGCTGGAATGAAAACAGTGCATAACTGCCCATGATTTCTTATTCAGATCCTGCTTTTATTTCATGCTGACCTACATTTGTACTCCGCTGACATCCCAGAGCTGCGCCAGTGTTTATTGTGATGTATTCCCCTAAAGTGTCTTCCATTCTTCTTTCAGGGTAAAATGGACAGATTAGGCTAATGCTGGAGGTTTATGGCACTCTTTGAGTGCCCTTAACAGGAGTCCCATCAGTGTCAGAAAGTGATGTGTCTGTCAAGTGAGCACCAGCTCTGCTGGCAAACGAAGCCTAATTAATGATGCCTCAGCCAGGCTGAAACTAAGCCCAGCCCAGTGGGGACTAAGGAGAAGAATAAACTGTCCTGAAGTACTGCCACATTATTAACATTCATTTAGCAGAAAAACACATTAAAATACTGTTTTAATTGATGTCTCTTAGTGAACTTGCACGGTCTAACAGAGAAACTGAGTAGCTGTCATTCCTTTGACAGTCTCTGGAAATACATGGTGCCACTTTAAGGAACTGCTTTGGGAAATGTGTCCAATTCCCTTAAATCCTTTCTGTCCGTTACACCCATAAATAATAATTCTCGCAGTCTCTGTGCAGGCATACAATTTCTTCTGAAATTACCTTCTGAAACAAAGGAAATTTTATTTTTCTGTTCTTCATCCAGTCATAGCTTCTCACTGAAAGTAATAATTGCTTGCTTTTATGAACAGTGTTAATGAATGTGGCTGGGCAAAATGGGAGTTATTTTGCAAAACATGTCAGGATTGGAATGAAAAAGAAGTGTAGAAATGTCTTTGAAATCATTTAAGGCCGAGCAAAGCATTCATTTTTGTTGGACTGTTTTCCTTTATGATTGCATAATTATAAAAAAAAGAGACAACATGAAGGATGCTGTGTTGCTTCAGTAGGAAGCACGAGGCCATTTTGGTGCTCAGTAAAGAGCTCTGAGCAGCTGGTTTAGCCCAGCTTGAGCTGTGAGCTGCACGGAGATGCCCCAGGTCTGGGACACGGACACACGGACAGAGGTGACCATGTCACATTCACATCAGTGCCAGTACAATGACAGCAGGAGCAAACCATATTCAGGATTTGTAAATCATTTGAATAATAAACCTAATGAGCTGGAAGGCAGCAAGGACCATCACCTTAATCCTTTCCTACCTGTATATTTTCTATTTTTTTGATACGCACTCTTATCTTTTTCTGCTTCGCCAGTAGAGTTGTTGTATCCCAAGTGAAGAGACTTCTATAAATCATTTTAGGAATCCATTCCATAAGAAGATCTTTAATTACAATGGAAAGCTGTTTGGATGAACACTTCTAGCATATAAATCCCTCTACAAAATTTTCTTTTTGTCAACAAGTTAGAACTACACTTAGAAAAATCTGATTTAAATAATCTGTAGGGAGCATCTAGTGATCTTTTAAAAAGAAGATTTTTCAACTGAAAATATTTGTAGAGTTCTCTAATTGACTGGGGTTTTTTTGTCTTTACCATAATTTATTTCATATTAAGTTCTCAGTGATTCATCTCTCATTATAAGCTTGTAAGTATGAGGTCAGAGTAGAGTGTCTTGACTGCTTGGGGCAAATAGAGGAGCAGCATTGATGGGTTGTGGAGAGGAAGCCAGTTTCCTCCGGGAAAATCAGTAAAAATAGCATATGGGAAACAAAACTTAAGGTCAGCATGTAATTACTGAAGCACCAGTCAATTTACAGCAAATTTACTGCATAAGAGCTCTGACACAATGGTGTGAACTCTTTATAATAGTAGAAAATGGGATGAATGTGCTTGATGTGCAGTTTTCCAGGTATTTGGAATATATATCATGTTATAGTAATATCCATCTCTTTAAATGATAGTTTAGAAGAGATGATTTAGGGGCTATTGTAAAATATATATTTTATCTTTGAATCCTTGCCTTGAATCCTTTTCTGGGCAGAACAGTTGTATTTTTTCCCCTCAATCTAGTTCATTTATTGAAAATGTCACTTTGGTTTGTATGTCCTCTAATCGCTGCTTAGTCCACTTGTTTGTTTTTAATTGACTTTTTCTTTTAGTAATCTAAACAAATGCTGGAAATTTACTATATTAGATTATAGTAGAACTTTGCTAAGCCCCAGTTCTAAAAGCGTGTTTAAAGTTCACGGAGTTTTCTGCTTGTTCCCACAGGATTATGTTCAGAAACTGAACCCTTAACCGATGTGTCACACAGTGAACCAGTCCAAGAAAGCCCTTTCCGTCCCCCTTGCCATTCTTTTTCCACTGTCTTCGACGAGGACAAGCCCATAGCCAGCAGTGGGACTTACAACTTGGACTTTGATAACATTGAGTTGGTTGATTCTCTCCATGCCTTAGGACCGAGCTCTGCAGAACCCAAGAGCCGTGACCCCAAAGCAAATGTTCGAAGAAAATCCACTGATTCAGTCCCAGTTTCCAAATCCACGTTGTCTCGATCTCTCAGCTTGCAAGCCAGCGATTTTGATGGAGCATCTTACCTTGGCAACAGCGAGACATTAGCACCCTCAGCAGATGTGTACGGTACTGGTTCAAGCAGCGCTTCCAGCACCCTTAAGAGAACAAAAAAACCCAGACCAGCTTCCTTAAAAAAGAAGCAGTCAGCCAAAAAACCTCTGGATGCTCCACTGGTGAAGGAAACACCACAAGAACCTTCTGACCTTGGCCAAGCAGCTTGTGCCCCGGGTGAGGATAAAGGAGTATCTGAAGGCAAGGCTGACTCAGTGAAGCCCGAATGTACTGAACCTTCCAAAATCTCTGCTGAGAGAGAGGAGGCCCCGCCTGTGCCTGAAGGATCTGACTCTTTGGATCCAGACCGTTTTGAAGGGATTAGTGCATTTAGCAGCGGAGGCAGCAAAGTGCAGAACTCCCCCCCTGCCAGCAAGAAAACACTACCTCTGACGACGGCACCGGCGGCTGGGGAGGTGACTCCGCCGGACACCGGGGGACAGGAGGACCCTCCGGTCAAAGGCGTTGCAGTGAGGCTGGAGTTTGACTATTCTGAAGAAAAGGGGGTGAGTGAAGACCAGCAGGAGAGCACTCCCCCTCCCAAAAAGGCAGGTAAAAAGCCAGGTGCTAAAATGCCACTACGGAGGCCAAAGACTAAAAAACCCGTGGAAAAGCTTGACAATGCTCCGACCACTCCCACCAAGTCCCCCACTGATCCAAACGAAATCCCCATCACAAAAGGCTCTTACACTTTTGACATTGACAAGTGGGATGATCCCAATTTTAACCCCTTCTCCTCTAGTACAAAAATGCAAGAGTCGCCCAAACTGCCTCAGCAAACGTACAGTTTCGAGCCAGACATGTGTGAGGACTCCATTGACCCTTTCAAGTCGTCTTCTAAGATAGCCAGCTCGCCCTCCAAATCTCCAGCTTCCTTTGAGATACCAGCCAGTGCCAACGAAACGAACGGAACAGAAGGAGACAACCTGAACAAACCTGCCAAAAAGAAGAAGACGCCACTGAAAACGTAAGTTAAAGGGCAGAGATGTTTCTAGAGTAGAGGCAGCACACCCCTACCCCTTAGCATGGTTACACATGGTTTGTATTTGAATAGCTGAGTGTTGGTAGCCACAGCTGGACCCACGCTGGGGGTCTGTACCTGCTCTCCCTCAACCTGTTTTGTCAATAGTTTGATGTTTCCAAACCAAAAGGGAGAATCCAGGGCTGCCACACCAGATTAGGCAACCGAATTTTTGAAGTCTTCAGGCTCAGTGTAGTTTTGAACCTGATTAGGCTGTGATTTTATCAGTTCTGTACCAAATTTTCTGTGACCTCATCTTGGGAATTCGATGCTGTTTAAAATGATCAAAGTTTCACACTAGTAAAGAGTATTTTATGAGTAATTGTTTTTGAGAGTGGGATGTGAAATAACATGACAGTGACAAATCCCATATTGCAAACAGCAGGGAGATGGTTTTATCCAGTGACTTGCAGTATTTAAAAGAAAAGAACCTGAAACAGAAGAATGTATTATTGAAATATATTTTTTTTTACACGAAAGACTAAAAAATTTTCCTTTCAATGAAAGAGCTTAAAGCAATGTAGAAGGGTTTAAATATCCAAAACTGCTACACATTAGAGAAATATCCAGCTTTTAGACAGAGTTGACAGATCCCAGGATACATTTTCCATCTTGCTCTGTTCAGATATTTGGTTAAAAACCTCAGTGGCTGGTGGCATTGATTCACTTGCCTGTGTACTTGCTGCTTTATCTGTTCAGACGTGGTTACTCCGAGTTGGTAATCACCAAGTTTATATCCCAATTTATCTGAAATCGATCTCCTGTGTGTATCTATAAGAAAGTATCTCAGTCCATGTTCCTTTATGGTTTTAAGTGTTTCAGCTAGCTAACAAAAATGGGAGTAAAATTTTAAAAGCCTGGCTATTAGAAGATACAGCATGGTTAAATGTGAAACAGTACAAAACATGACCTCCTGTACAGAGTGAGATGGAGATTATTCAGTTTTTTCTGAGCAGCCTCCTACCTTCTAGGCTTCTAACTCACGTCCCTTGCCGGATTTGAAGAAGCTTGTGTAACTTTTTTCTCTTTAGAGGCATTTATGAGTTATGGGTGGTTTAGGCCACTGTATAGTTGAGTTGGGTTTTTTGAGGGAGGAGCCTGTTTTTTCTAACGTTGCTTCTTTTTGAGGTTTACCTGAAATTTAGTGGTAGTTTAGGTGGGAATTAAGATCCATGCTAAGATAACACGTTTTCCAAGGCTGCAGTCAAAACTGATTTGGTCCAAATCAAGAAGACTTAGAAGTCTGACAGCAAAAGAAGAACTATTTGATTTGTACTGGGGAAATGCAGAGGGAAAGAGGGGAATTTTGATATCAACAGATCCTTAAGTTTGATATTTGCAGCCAGACAGAGTCTCCTTGTGTCTTTCAGTAGCTGGGGTTGACAGACCCCAGGTGTGGGGTTCTTGAGTTCACCCATCTGCTTTGAATATTAGAATGAATTCCAATGTTAATTTAGGAGCAAAATGGTACATGATTTGAAATGGTCAAGTAGCTTTCTCTGTACTGTCGTAACACATCAGCAAACATGAAAAAAACCCTGGAATAGCTCTTTCCTTAAGCTTAGCTGCCATTCAAGAACAGTTTTACATCTCCTATGATAACAAACACCATGTTTTGAAGAGCAAGCAGGTGGCCTCCTTCAGGGAAGGCAGGGTTAGTGCGTTGAGAGGAACTTGAAGGTGTCAGCTTTGAAAAATGTGTTTTGTAAGGTGAAAGTGTGTCAAAAGTATAACATTGAACTTGAAAACATTGAAGGACTCGATGAGTATTTTTTTCCTCCTGATGTATTTCACAATAAAAACTAAGGGTTAAGATTATACAGGTAGAAAGTATGCATGATCAGATTGCCTTAACACATTAACATTAACAGAGTATTTGTAGGTTAATCTTTTTTGTCAGTTCCTTCTGTCTGTCTCTCTTTTCTTTGTCTTATTTGTCTTAGGATGGTAGAAGATGTGATGTCTGTATGTTCTCTGTTGTAAGTAATTCTAAGCTAACATTTCAAATTTCCTCTTTTGATTTATGGGCTTTTTAATTTTACTTATTTATTTTGCAGCATGATCAGTTATTATTCAGCATGAAGCTTTTCTGTTAACGATTTCACTTCCCTGGTACATGTGAAAGCTATTTTAAGTGAGATGCCTGGCTGGGAATGAGTTTAAGGAATCTTTTGCCTCACTATGTGTTTGCCTATCAAAGATCCTCATTTAAAAATACAGAGATTTTGTATCCTTGAGCTAAAATATGAAAATTTTATTTGTAACATTGAACAACGTTGTACAGTCAGTCCTTTGTAAATACTGCATAAACTGCTTCTCCTTCTTAAAGGAAGAAGTTGTCCTAATTACTTCTAGGATCATATCTGGATAATTAGTGGCATCGAACACACCAATATTCAGCTGTCCAATTTATTTTCCCCTCTAGATGTGGTATTGATTTACCACCATTATAATTTCTGGCGTCGATCTGGCCAGCATTGATCAGGGATGAGCTGGTGGGCAGTAATTTTTGCCACTGCATCTCAGTTCAAACATAAAGTCTTTATCAGTGAGCTTGCTGTGGTGTTTTTCTCCCTCTTCTAGTTAGTAACATAAATGTTTCTTAATAACTCTGGCAATATACATCAAGAGAAGAGATAGGTAATTGGTTTATTCCTAGTTAGAAAGTATTTTTTAACCAATTGTGAATAAACACAAAGGCAACATCCGTAAATATGCACCCTAATGACATAATGTGTGTTCTTCTTTCCTTTTGCCTGATTGAAACCTGTGGGATTTTGAAGGGTTAGAGTGTCCATGCTCCCAGTCTGCACTGTGAGCTGTCAGGGGAACTGGAAGCAGAATTGCCATATTTCCTGTTGGATTTGTTTTAAAAAGGGTCTGTTGTGCCCATTGGTAATGACAGAGCTTTGTTCTGGCATCTTGGGAACAGCATCTGCCTCAGATGGCTTTGTGTAGTTCATCCAAAGCATAACAGTTTCTTTCTTAATGATTTTTGAGGTCATTGGAACTTACTGCCCAAATTTATCACAGCTTTAATTCTCAGGTAAAGATGTGGGTTAGACCTAATTTTCCCTTGGGAGACAGAAGCTAAATAATTTCATTGAGGCCACTGAGGGTGCCTGTGATGGAGCAGGGATTTGAATTGCAGCTGAGCAGTAACCCTGTTCTGTAAAAGTGTCAGTAGTTAGCATGAAAAATATGGCAATCCTGCTGTTCTCAGCTTTTGGGGAATCGAGGCCTGTTCCAAGTGCATGACAAGAATCTGTACCCATGGCATGTTTCTCTGTGGTGCTGCTGCCTAAAGGATGGGATTTTAATGCAGAAGGGCTTACAGAGGTTGCATTGTCTGTGGCTGTCTCTTGCTAAGTATAAAATTACCTGATTCTTGCTGGTATTACCATATTAACTGTGTTAACTTCATTTTCAGTGATACATTTAGGGTGAAAAAATCACCAAAAAGATCCCCACTGTCAGATCCTCCTTCTCAGGTAAAGTGCTGCCTTATTTTGGTGCGTGTAACTGGTGTTCTTGATGGGACGAGACCAGGGAAATTTGATTTATTTAGTTGAAGAATTGTACATTTAATAATAGATTTTTGTAGTAGAATTTTACATTTAATAATAGAAGAGATTTTTGTAGAGAATATATGCATGTTGGTTCCCAAGTATAGCACACTGGGCTATAACCACAAGGTATTAACCTTTTGGTCTCTAGAAATCTGTATACAACACACATCATTTGCTCTGGGAATTCCAGTCAGAGTACTTCAGAAGGTCTTATGTTATGATGGAGCAAGAATATGAATAAATATCTTCAGTCAGTTGTCTGAAAAACTAGGCATCACTATCCACCCTGGAATTTTTAGAAAGCAGGAAACTAAATGCATCAAATTGGTGGGCTGGAGGGGAAATAGAAATAAACCAAGTGGGCTGATCTACCAGAAACACGTGCTTGGGATGGTTTGATTCCACGTTGTAAACTGCTGGCAGGTGGTTTCCTTGGAAGAGAATTTAACAAAAGCTGTTCTGCCTACAAAGGCCTGACTGCTTTGTTGTGGCACAGCTCCTTCCACGCTGCTGTTCCTCTTCCTGTTATCCATCCTGCCCTTTCATTTGTGCTGCTTGACAGTGTAGAAGTGAAGAAAGGGGAAAGGGTTCATGAACCCCACAGACCTACGAAGGTTTGCTCCTATGGGGGAAGCCTGAAAAGTCAGAGTCTTCAGTCAAGGGTGATGTGTGCCACTCAAGTCAAGTGCCTGACAGATTTAAAGAGCTCTGGATTTTCTTTCTTCCCCGTTATCAAAGCAGCTTTGCAATGCAAGTGTTTATCATCAAAGAGTTTAGTTGTACTGGGAAAACTTGCTGCTGGTAGAGTCGGTATTTTTCAGGAGGTATTTTATACAGAGCTGCAGCAAAGATTACGGAATTACAAAGATGGCTCTGGTGGTGCAGAGGAACCCAGAGATTTAGCTGTTCAGTGTGCTAATGAAAGATTAGAGAATTAATTGGCACTGGTTTTCTGCAGGATCCCACTCCACTGCCAACTCCAGAAACTCCTCCTGTCATCTCCACGGTGGTTCACGCGACAGATGAGGAGAAGCTGGCGTCTTCAGTGACGGGTCAGAAGTGGACCTGCATGACTGTGGACCTGAACACGGATAAGCAGGATTACCCCCAACCCTCTGACCTGTCCACCTTTGTCAATGAGACCAAGTTCAGCTCTCCCACAGAGGGTACGTGTCCCAAAGGGCTGTCTGCTCAGAGCCAGTGTGATATTTATTGAGAGAGGGGTTGGTTTGTTTGAGGATGTGCTTTGCTGAATGCAAACTATTGTTTAGGAACCCTGATGCTCTCTGGACCATTTTGGGAGATGTGGCAGTTATGGGGAGCTGAATTGAAGACCCCAATAGTCTGACCTTCAATTTTCAAGAAAGAGAAAAGGAACTGCTTAAATGAAAATGAAAGGGACATTCAGAGAAAGGCTTTTGCTTCCTCTGTGTGATTAATTGTAGATGTGCTCTGTTGTTCTGTGAGTGTGACCTGTTCTCTGAACAGGAGATTGGAGTCTGAGACTGCTCTCAGGGAGTGCTCTTGGATCCAGAGTCACTGAACTACTGATTCTACCCGAGTCTGTTCCTCTAACCTGAATGGGAGAAGGTCCCAGGTTAAAATTCTGCTCAAATTTTGTATATTGCATTCAGACCCTTAACATGCCACCTCTCCTCCAGCTTCCCAGGATCCAGGTATATTTATGCATTAAAATGCCCAGGATATCCCCTGTGCAAGATAGTTATCTTTCATATGCCAGATAAAATTCCCTACTGGATCAGCCTATTAATGTTTTTCCTGTTATACTTTCCTGTAAGCAGTTGTGACCTAAAGCTGGAAGTTTCTGTTTAGAGAACTGTCATTCCAAGTCTGTGAAATGTGGAAGAGACAGAATTAAGAAAGTTTGTGTGTGGCCTTCCTTGGAGTCACCAGAGGGAATACTGCTTTGCAACAGCTGCTCCAAAGGCAGATTTTCAGCTTTGTGGGTGGGAAGAATGTTTGAGTTTAACTTGGCCTAAACTTTTTCTTCTCGATCAGAATTCATTTTTTCCCCCAACCTTTCAGTCTGTGTCCCAGTCTACCATTAAAACTACTTTATGCCATTTTGAACTGGGTCTGAGTTTTTGCCTAATTAAAAATTGCTAAGCTTTTAGGTCAAAGCGTTTGACATCAAAAGGCACAAATCATCACAGTGCTTTTAATGGTTCATATGGATGTGCTTCTGTGTTTGTGTGCCCTGGGCTTTTTGGAAATCTGTTGGGTCTCCTGGACAGATAAGTGTTTCAGTCTGGATAAATCCATTTGACTTGGTTGTCAAATTTTAGGCATCATCTTCAGTTTATTTGTATTTTAAAAAAATAAAGGAACACTTTTTAGAAATAAGCCTCTTAAATCTGGGGGAATGGAAACTATATGGCAGGAAATGGAACAAAAGAATAGTGAGAGATACTCAAAGGCAATCATTTTAGCTTTCAAAGTGGGTAGAAGAAAGTGAGCAAATCTCCTAATTAAATGCTAATTGTCTTGTCTCATGTGTGCTGCATGGTATAGTCGGAGTTTCAGATTACACACTCATTATAATCAACAATGCTTCTGCTTTTCAGACCTTTGAAAAATAATAATTTTTTTCCCCTTGACAGTCTTGCTAATGCAGGGTTGAGCAATTTTTGAGGAATTTGAGGGCTGTTTCTCGCTGGGAATATTTTTACCCCTCCCAGACCACCATTATGAGTGTTACCCTGTAACCTAACACGGCTTTTGTGCAGATACAGCCCAACTCCTGAGTCAGCCAGTGCATCCAGCTCTCACCTCTTTCATGAGCTGCTCATAACTGCTGCCATTTTCCTGTTGCACAGACCAGAAATGAGCCATAATTATTAGCAGAAAATTCTGATATAATCTTGCAGCTATTTGTAGGAGGAGTTGGAGGACACCACTTAGTAAGTCTGTTCGTATGTATTTATAGAAGATAATTATCTTGCTTTATGTGGGATATCCTGGGCATTTGTAATTTTGAATGGACAGAGATAACCAGAGCCTAAGATTTTGGAGGGGAGATGATGCCTTAGAGGAGATACTTAGGAAAGGAGAGAGAGTAATTATGCCGGAAACTTCTCAGAGCAACGAGATGGAACAAACTGCGTTTAGCGAGCCGTGTTACTCCTTTTGTTTCTACTTGATCTACTTCCATCTGTGTCCTGCTTTTTTTATTTTTTATTTTTTTTTTAAGCAGTGAAGGTAAATAAGTGTTGTCCCAGCAGTCAGTTTGGACTGGGATTGCACAGCTGATGCCAGTGCTGGAGGCAGGTGGAGGATCTCTGCCGGCTGTACCAGCAGAGGACAGTGCCGGAGCGTGTCCCGCCCGGGAGCCCGCTTGGATGCTCGCTCAGGGATTGCTCTCTGGGGGTGTAAATGCTCCATAAACGTTCCTGCTGCACCTCACTGGGCTGTGTGTGGATAAATGACCTACAGAAGGGCAGTTTCTGAGCACTGGCTGCTGCTACCTGGGATTTCAGGCTTGCTGCAGTTCTGTGTCTGGGTGGTGGTTTGAGTCCGGTCGGTTCAGTTTTGGTTTTGCTTTCACTGGGAAGAAAAGGGAGTGAGAAAAGATGCTCCTGGTATCTGGTACCAGGAGGTTGTCTATCTTGCCTGCTCCCTGCTACCACTGAAAACATAAGGTGCTAGGAATTTAAACATGAGGAGCCTGCTATTACAGCTCTCTCTTCGCTTGCAAGTTTTGCTGTTAATATCCCCCACATGTCAGGTACTGAGAGTTTGTGGCTGTTCCTCTTCAGTGGTTGTTTGACAAAAATACACAGTTTGTGGAATTACAGTCCCTGTGCTCTATGGTGCTTTTTATTATAAAAACAAATTTGAGTATTTTAAACTCACATTGCACCCTTTGAAAGTTTTTTTTTTTTTAAGAAAAGTGGCAAGAGATTATCTTTAGGGTTGGTTTGTTTTTAAATATCAAACATTTTAATGGTGGTTATCATCTCCCTAATGCAAGCCCTACTTTTCAAAAGCTGCCCAAATCTAGAAGGATTTTAGCACGTGATTTTATCATAATGTAAATGCTAGTGTGGCATTCCTTAGAACTTATTTATAATGGAAATTAAATGATGCGAGTGGTTTATTGAATTAACTCATAGAAACGGAATAAAGTACAGCATTAGGACAAATTAATTACGTCTTTAATTTTTAAATTAAGTTGTCATTGAACAAAGTGTTTGGATGCAGGAAGGTATGTTCTGTTTTCCTGCATTAGATCTGTCTGCTTCTGTTTCAGCTACTGGGTGACCATGTATTAGAAAGAAATGCTGCTTATTCCCTGCAGGATAATTGGCAGATTAGAAGTAGAGAAGCATTTAAGATTTGCATTTTTATTAGATTCTAGATTTAAAGTTCTTTGTAAATCTTCCTGCCTTAGGCTTTTTCTCTGAAACTAAAGTGTGAAAACAGCCCAGTAAGGTGGGCTGGTGTCTCACCCCTGGTCAATGAGCATTCAGGTTGTTTTAGGTACGTTTTTCTTAAGTGATACCACAATAGCTATTCTTAATTAAGAATTGTGTGATAAACCTTAGGAAATAGGAATTAATTTGTTTCTCAACAGCTGCTGAAACATTTTTTTTTTAAAGGAAATTGGTATCAGCAGTGCCAATTATTGAAAAATGTGTTTTCTGTGATGAGACAACACGATAGAGGAAAGTTGTCTGTGCCCTGAAATTACACTGAAATTTTCTTAATATTCTGGCCCCTGGGGCAAACTGATAAAGCTGAAATTTTTTTCATGCAAGTTAATTCGCCTGAAAAGTGTCATAGGTTCATTGTTGAAAATCAGTGAATGTCAGAGCACCTTCCACTTTATTTCTGTATATTCTGCTTTTAATATGTTATAGGAAAGGATTGAGGAGAGTGGGAGTGGCCCTTGTGAGTGAGATCTCATTTATTTCTGCAACAACCTTGTCATGGCATGTGTTTAACACCTCTTTTTTTGTTTCTGTTGCAGAATTGGAATATGGCAACTCATATGAAATAGAATATATGGAGAAAATAGGCTCCTCTGTGCCTGTAAGTTCTCACTTCCATTTTGATGCATTTGCATTCCCTTGTCATAACGTACTATCCTGATAATGCCATCAGCCTCACTACCCCTTAAATTAATTATAATGTGCCTGCAGCAGATTTGCAAAAACCAGTTCCTTTAAATTAGCGTAACTGGAGTAAATTGCATGTGCTTTGTTGTCCTGTACCCTGTAAAACTTGTTCCATTTTATTATTTAATTCTTAGGCTGGCATCATAGTAGTTCTTTCTGCAGATTAAAAGCACATCAGTATTTCCAGCAGTGCAGAGCACAGAGCTGTCTACACCAGCTATTGAACTATTTTAAGCGACTGAGAGTAAAACTTTAAAGAAGCTGGAGGGAATCAGGAGAGAATACAGAATTAATGTGAAGTATGGAATGCAGTACTGTACATTATCAGTTGTTTTGCCTTGCTTCTTTTTATCCATGGATTTGATAGCTGGACTAGATCCCATGAGGGCATATCCAGTGGGACAGTTAGAAAAATCAGGCATGTATGTCAGGTGCTTAAACCAACGAGAATTTTCAATGAATATTTTAGTAACACTCTCAGCCAGGGGATGCCTCCTGCCTGACAGGACTAGAAATCTGATTAACCCCAAAGTGGGAGAAGAGGAGCCACTACAAAGAGTGAGCTGTTCAGCTCGCTCTTTGTAACAGCCCTTTGTTCTTTAATGGTTTCTTCCTGAAAGGGATCATCTCAGTATCAGCATTACAGTCCTATGTTATTAGTTTTCTGTCAAGTCATTTGGTCATTTAAGGTTTCAGTGACCCGAATTAGCTTTAATGGGGAACGGTTGGATTGCTTAATGAGTTTCTCTTTTCCTGTTTGCCAGCAGGATGATAGCACCCCGAAGAAACAATCTTTATACCTAATGTTTGATGCACAGCAGGAGAGCCCAGTCAAATCCCCTCCCATCAGATTGTCTGATTCCACAACTCCGTGCTCAGGGTATGTCACTGGGAGCAAACTCAGCGGTGGAAAAGGATGTCAGGGAAGTGGGTTACCAGCAGAGCACATACACAGGCCAGTCTTCTTCTCTCTGCCTCTGTGTTGCCAAGTTGTTTGTTTAAAAATAGATTCCCATCTGTGTACACATATGATAGAGAATAGAGGGCAAAGATGACAGAAGTTTTGCAATGGGAAGGAATAAGGACATGAATAAGGACATAACATTTCTCCTTCATATCTTACCAAATAGAGTCACAGTGGCAACTGTTTCACTGGACAGTGGCTTCCTACTTACAGTTTTTTTCCTCAGATACTGAGTTCATTTTCATGTTAATCTAGAAATTTCCTAATTGCAGTTTTTCACTTGGCTTTTCCTGGATACATTTTTCTGAACAAGGACTCCTGTTCGTAGGAACAGGATGTGGGAGTTGTGTTTACTTCCAATAATTTTGCTTGTTGAGGACATCTCGTTCTTGTTAGTAAAGGTTGTTTGTTGGGAGAGATGAGAAAGGGGTAAAAAGGCAAGTGAGAAATATTTAAGGAATGTGGGTAACATTTCTGATGGAACTGGTTTTGTTTAATATTTTATTTAGGTGCGTTGCTCTGAAAGGATATTGCAAGGTGTTATGAGGTATAATGATTTGTAAAATTGAGTTGAAACAATATATGTGTGTATGTATATAAATATATATATGTATATACACACACACAATACACATGGAAGTGAGGAAGAGGACTTGCTTAGCTGTTACCAGGAGCAGAATTGTAAAGGCCTTGCGCTCCACCCTGAAAACAAGTGCACAATCTTTTTCCAGGTCAAGTTTTGAAGACCCTGAAGCCCAGCAATCCTCTGGAATGAAAATCCAACATCCAGCTTCCCGAGTCCTTGCTGCCAGCCAAGAGGCTCACCTGCAGTCAGCTGACAAGTCCAAGCAGAAAGACCTAGAACCCATGACTCTGGGGACAACTCCAGAGGCTATTGAAATAGTAAGTAGTTTATGATAAGAGTTTGGGAATAATTTTCCTGCAGAGATTTCCCGTGCCATGTAAGAGGCAGCACAGGTGGATCTTGATTGTAGAGTGAAACTCAACCTGATACTTAAAGATCTTGGTAGCAGCATGTGGCAGGACCCAAATGAGGGAGGTAAGTTGAGGGATGGAATTCAGGGGAATTTTCTGAATTATCACCATCCCTTAACAAATTCTTGTGGTGCCTTATTCCAAGTTGATACTTTGAAGTGCCTCTTCTCTCACACAGGCCTTTTTACACTGTGCTTTAACCCAATATTTGAAACAATATTTTATGTATAAAGTAGGGGGTTTGATGAAAACATAGAGACATTTGTTCTGTTATGTGCACTGTGAAATTTCAAAAATTTTTGGTAAAGAACAGATGTCCTTTCACGTTTTCATTTAAACTGTAGGGGATATTGTTGTTTCCTGATGCTGATAATACAAAATTCACTTTCTTGATCATTAGAACTCATTCCAGCTTCCAGTTAAGTCACTTTTTTTTCAGTGTCTTCTCTGGGTAGTATTTGAATTAGTGGTGAGCCCTCCCTTGCTTGCAACCTGTGCTGCATTACAAACTTAAGAGCATTGGTTCTCAAATTCATGAGGGTTCCCTCAAGGCCTCCACTTTTCCAGGTAGACTTGTTTCATAAATGCCAACAGGACTAGAAATGCTAAACTGTATGACAGTACGTTTACTGAGGAGTCAAAAAACGCTGCAGGTCACTTTAATAGTAAATTTTAATTTATATTAATGCTGCTTTTGCTACCATCTCACAAAACACGTTTTTAAGAGTTTGAATACTTTTCTCACCGCAGGAAGTCTTGAGAACTCAAATCCCAGTGGTCCTCTTTGTGTCATTCTAATTCTTCCACCCCGATATTGTGTATTTATCCTGGTAACGTTAAAATTGTGAACATAACTTTACTTTATCCCCAGCAAGCAGCAAAAGGCTTTGTAAAGACTGCAGAAGGAGTGTTGCTGAGGTCCCCCTCAGTTTTGGTGCTCTTCAAAGCTTTTGGAGTGCCTTAGAGGTGGCCTGAGCCAAACATAAAGTATTGCATGAACAGAACCTGTGGTCACTGTTTGAAAACTGTTGCAGAAGTGTCGAGGGTGGGCTGTCCATGGTTTGAGAGACGTGGCTTTAGAGGTCCTGATACCGTTTGGTTCATGTTAGTCTTGGAAAATTTACTTTGCTTTTAAATTAGGAATAATTGTTGTTGATGTTTGTCTGTCACACCTGTGAATTGTGTATTCGGACACGGTCGTCAGCGGGGCATAAAATTACAAGAAATCAAAGATTTTTTTGGCCTGAACTACTTGGGCAAAATCTCTGTTGCTTATTCTATATCCTCCTTACCCTTCAGACATCTCCTGAAGACTCCTTTGTCTCTGCTGATGCTCTTCTCAATAGGATATCTAAGAAAACCTCAATATGTGATCAGCCTGAATACCTAGATCCTGACTTAGCAGAAAAGAACCCCCCAGTATTTGCTCAGAAACTTCAGGTTTGTAGCAGAATTATCAATATCACTTTTCTTTATGTTTGTCTGTACACAGGTAGAGCAATGTTTTGCCTCATCTGAAGGGGGTGGGGGAGGCTTGGAAGGGAAGTGGAAAAGAATTAAAATAGGTATTTAGTCTTTTCCAAAGTAACTTTGGCCTTTCAAGAACTTAAGGAACAGAGGTATTTTCATTTTAACTCATATAGTGCATAAACTTACATTTAATCAACAGCTATCCTGTACCTGTATTTTGCAGAAATCTTTAAAAGGCAAATTTTTTTAAGCTTGAACGCAGGACTTGACATATAGAGAGTTGTCTTCATACCTGGCCTTAGTATGTTTGTATGCACAGACTTACTTTTTGAGATTTAGGATCTAATTCTACTGAAGTGAATATCAGGCTTTGTTTTTCTAATAATCTGTAATGCAGAATTTGGCATGGCTTCTTCTAGGAGAAGCAAATTGATTTTTAGGCCAGTTCTTGTGTGTCAGGACATATTTTCTAGACTATTTCAGTGAAATTTTAAAACAGCAAAAGTTGAATTGAGACCAGCAGCTGGCATAAATTCACATAAGATGGAAACCAAGGGAGAGGAGTCTGTGAAAAAACACCTTTAGCTTCAGAAAACATTTATTTTACCGAAAGCATTGTTCATACTGATCACCTAATAAAAATTATTTCTCGATACAGCTACCTCAAAACTAACCAACACCTGGAGTTTTGTACTATCAATGACAGGAATCTGGGGTGTGGTCGTCACCCAGGAATTGTCAGGAATACACGCTGAGATGTAACACTCCATTTTTGAATGTGTTAAAAACATTTTTACCGTGTTCTTAATCCGTTTTTTTCCCGTGGGTTACTCACAACCAAAAACACCTGACAGGAGGAGTTAGAGTTTGCTGCCATGAGGATAGAAGCCCTGAAGTTAGCCAGGCAGATTGCCCTGTCTTCCCTCCGCTCCAAGGTACCTGGTTTGTGCCTGCCCTGCGTGTGTGAGTGTGCACAGACTGAGGATCCGAGTGCTGCTTCTCCTCTAACAGGGGGGGGCCGAGGCTCCCTGGGTGCAGTGCTGAGCTGGGCACACCCTGGTGTGGCACCAAAGCATGTGCTGCCCACAGAAACGCTGCCACCTGCCCCACTCACACCCACATTAACAACAGACATCTGGAGGCAAGGAGGGGCCGCATTCCTTTCGCGGGGTTCTGCAATCCAGGTCACAGTTCTCTGGTTTGTCATTTCTCTGCAGCAAGATTTGTCCTAAAATATTTCATGGCAAAGAATACCAAGCCTGCTTTGACTGTAGGGACATTTTGTCTTTTGCTGGTATTTTCAGCTGGAATTCAGACGCCTTTTGACCCTTGGAAGTTTAGAAGTGAGAGATTTGGTTGACCTTGCCCTCAGGCATCCAAAGAAAGGGACTGCAGCAGGGTTGGAAGGGCTAGACAGAGTTCCCAAGGAAAAAAGGCCTCTCAACACAATGTGTCTTTATACATGAAGATCTAAGTCTTTTTTTTTGTTTGTTTTTACTGCTACTTCCAGGTCATCCTGTCTAGTTCTGCCTCAGAGTGAGGCTTTGCACTGCTCTAGGGGTGCACGTGGAACTCACTGTGTTTGGAAGGGGCTGGGAAAGTTCCCTCTGATGTGCTGGGCTTGGTGGTTAGCCAAACTGAGTTTGGTGGTTAGCCAGGTGCACAGCTGGTTTATGATGCCCTTCATGGTACTTTTAACAAAAAAGTCAGTCCAGAAATGTTGGTGGATTTCTTGAGAAGTGGTGTCAGCAGAATGGGGTGCTGAGGGGATGGCAGTGTCCTGCTGCAGGGAGACATTTTATTCCAACTGTTCTTCTCACATGTCCTTCTCCAGTGACCTTCCTCTTCTTATACTGTCCATTAAAAAGTCAGTTGAAAGTTTTTTTTCCCAGATCTAAATTGTCTGGAGTTTATTGCATCATAACTACATTTGAGCTGGTTATAGGATGGAATTTCTTGGTGCTTTAAAGATCAGTAGATAGTTCATAAAAGCAAAGATTTTTTTTTTTCTAAGGTTAACTGTTCTTTTATGAAAAGATAATTATTACATTTGATTTATTTCACTTACCTTAAATAACCCACCAACCAGCTGTTTCCGTGGTGCACATACAATTACTGAGGTAAATGCATTGCTCCCAGGGTGAGGGGTATTTTAAAGCATGTGGCTATAATCTTTTATTTAATGAAGAAAGACATGCTGTTGTCTTCATTGGAAAGACTAACCCAGCCTGAACTTCTAATAAGGAACATAAAGAACGAAGGAAGGGGGAAATAAATCAGCATTTTCCTGTGTGAGTAGCAACCTGTGTGTGATGGTGTCCCCTGGCTCTGCTGCCCTGAGTGGCAGGTGTTGGAAGAGAATGTGGTGGGATCCTCTCTAGATCCTCCCTGCCTCCTTATTCTCTCTCAGCCTCCTTGTCCTCCCAGCACTTTGCTGCATCCAGGAAACACTCGAGGTGAAACACATAATAAATACATGGATGCTCTTCGTGGGTTGTACGAAAAGCTTCTGTTAAAAAGCTGCATTTTTGCTGCCAGCCAACAATTCAGCAACTCACAAATTGTACTCTTTTAGACTGAAGAGAATGGGTTCGTGTGTTTGTGTGTTACTCAGGGAAGATTCTGAGCTGCAGAAATGTGGTAGAATGTATTTGATCTTATGGTCTTGCATTTTAAAGATACTTTTTAACATCATCGCAGCATTGTCTTTTATCCAGAACAAGTTTATGAACCCCTTAGAACTTAGACATATGGAATGGATTTCGTGTGATTTTTTTTAGAAAAGGCCATTAATCTGTGTAATAAAGATAGCAAAAATGATAAGCAGAGACAAGCAGAGAAAAATAGGCAAATCTCCCCCTCTCTGACAGAGAATCAGCAGCAGTTTGATGTTCACAAAGCCCCACGTTGGTCCAGTGGCAGGAATGTTTGTACACAAACACCCTGAGTGTCACATTAGTCTGGGAAAGACTTTTGTCCTTGAGTAACTTTGCTATTCCAGTGGGAGGTTGGGGGTTTTAAATTAGCCTACGACGGCATCCCTTGTGACCTGCAGTGACTGATGGCCTGCATTAAGTAGAACAGAATCCATCAGATGACTGCAGTGACTTAAATTTGGATGCTAACTGGCAGAATTCCCTTCTGGATGTCTGGCCTCCGTTCTTTTCTTGATGTTGTATAATTACATTTAACATTTGCTAAACCTTACAGGATGGGTAACAAGAATAGGTTGGTAAATAAAGACAAAAGTACTTGTTCTGGCTAATTAGGTCACCCAAAATAAAGATTAAATATCACCATTTTGTGCTAGCACTAGGAGTGAGAATGAGGATGTGCAGCTTGTTGTTCTCAGGCAGAGGGAAGTTATTTGGCTGTTCCCAAATTTCTTGTCATGGACTTCAACACTAGGACTAGTCACCTGCTTTTACATTGCCAGATATTTCTGTCTTCCAGCGCTGAGATGAGTTAACACTTCCCTATTGAACAGTCTCCATCTGGGTGTCCTGTGGCCATTTTCTTACAGGTGCAGCTTGAATAGGGTTTGTGTCCACCACCCTAGGGATGCTGAGATGATGGGAGTTGGGTGTTGAAACAGGATCCAAAGAAAGGAAAGGCACCAGCACAAGTGGGATTAATGCACCACAGCTTTGGGGGGTTCTTGTGGTAGTGCGAGAGGAACATTTCCTTCAAACAGGAGCACCACGGTTCCCAGTAAAACTTTACAAGCTGAAAACTCATGCTGGGATTTTACTTGCCTTTCCATATATTTGCAAGCACAAGTAGGTGTTAGTTTGCCTCCACTGACCTGTCTGCAGACACATCAATAAGTTAAAGGGTCGATCATTCGATACACACCCGAGCTGTATTTCAGGGCTTGGAGAGGGCAAGCTCATTTTCAGCAGGGCTGAATACATATTCGCCTAGTATGATAAAAGCCAATGTTCATTTTCATTCCATTTCTCTATTTTCTTTCACTTTGACCTCCTAGAAGTGTGAGATAAGTGCAGCTGGTTAATGGGGGTGCATTTATTCCCTTTCTGGTCAGATATCTGGTTTCTGTGAAAGGTGCTGGGAAGAGGAGAAGAATTGTGTTGGGCTCTCAAATATTTACACTAAGATTGCAGTGACCTACATTTAGTAGTAATTCCCCTGAAGACTCTAATCTCTCTGTGCAAGGTTTAGTGACTTACAAATCCCCACGCTGATTATTACCCCAATTAACTGCTTACCTTCTCAGCAATTAGCTGTTGAACTTAAAGCATTATTATTGGGTTATTTTTGGGAATACCATCATCCTGTTGGTCAGGTTATAGTGTTTTCCCAGGATAGGAATGTTTCAAGGCAGCAAATAACAGTTGCTGAGTTACACACATCAGTTAGGAGCTGTGTAAAAATGGCTTTTGAAGTCAAACCATGAGGACTTTGACTGGTTACTCCTGACAGAGAGCCCAGTTGTGATTCATGTGAAGTGTTTCCAGAGTTAAGGCAATACTGATTGGACCGCTACCACAAGTATTTCTGCTCAGTGGTTAAATTCCAAGAGTTTTTATAGCCATTTTTGAAAGTTTTATGCTACTTTGTGTGTCATTATTGCTATTGTTTCATACAATTTACTCAAATGCAACTAGAGAACACATAACTATGTTAGTGAGGTGTTGAGCTCTATATAAAAATAATTAAATATTAAATAAATATTAAATGCTTTCATTTATTTTTTTCTCTAAAATTGTCATCATCCTGGCAGTTACTTTGACAGATTTTTACACGAGCTTGAGGAAATTTATGTTTCTTTTGCCACAATTGTGTTTCTTTTGCCACGATTGATATTTTCCAGCAATCTCTTTATGAGATCCAGCAAATTAAGCTGCAGGAGGCTTTTGAAATGTGATACATGCAGTTCAGCAGATCGATCTGAAGGAGGGCCTTTGTTTGGAGGACAGCTTTGATGAGCTAATGACTCTTTTTTATCTCTCAGTTATTCTTGCCTTGTGTTTGAGGAGGGACTGAAGTACATTTTTTTTGAAGATGGGATACTGAGTTGAGGCTGCAGTGGTCTTATTTGCTGAATGTTTTACCTTTACTCAGATTTGTGGACAGCACCAGGCAGTTTTGTATTTATGCATTTACAGAGATATCTGAGCTTGTGTCCCAGGTGTATTTTTTCTTACATAGTTATCATACATTGGGAAATATTTTCAAGGGTACAGGCTATGCAATTTTAATAGGTCTTGGGGTGCTTTTTCCTCTGGTAGGAAAACCTGCTGGATTTGAGGTTGCACCTCTTAATTATGCTGGAATTGATAATTATTTTGGGTACTTATTTTAAATGCAGCAAAAAAGAGAAGGGATGGCCTCCTCCATAAATCCAATTGACTCTTGTTTAAAAATAAAAAGCAAATTAGTGAGAGTCTCATATAAAGGAAGATTCAGTGTGGTGTTCCATAAGTACTCTTGAGCTTATTCTTGTTCTAATTAAATTTTCTTGCCTAGTCTTTTAACTAGTGTGGTTTCTTCATGTTGTCTACAGATGTGACATCCAGAACATCTGGTCCTGTATTTATATTGAGCGAGGATTGTATATAATTTCTGGTGTAGCTTCTTCAGTCAGGTGTGATATGAGAACTCAGAAGGGATTGCAACAAAATTAACAGTGGGTTTGGAACCTTTCTGTGATTCTAAGCTGGGCAAGAAGAACTGTGAGGAAGCGAATGTTTAATGGAATAGCATCTGGCAAAATTTCCTTTAACTGTGTTGGAACAAGAACATGTGATGTTGAAATTAATGAGGACTGAAGCTTGATCCAGACATTATCTACTCACTTTCACATTCTCGTGCTTCAGGCAGTAGAGTGTGACTCTGCTGTTTTACTTAAAACACAAACAAAACAACTGAAACCAAACAAAAAAAAAAACCCAAAAGAAACAAACAAAAAACAGAAGAAACAAAACACAAAACAAACAAACAAACCAAAAGAAACAAAAAAACCCACAAAAACCCCAAACCAAATAAAAAAAAATACAACAAAAAACCCAAACAAAACCCCCCTCTTTTATGATAAAATAAAAGAAAATAATTTTTTCCTCTCTTTTATGTAAAAAATCATTTAAAAACTCTTGATTACTACTCTAAGTTGCTGCAGATAAGCCTAAAGACTAAGGTACTGCAGTAGTGAACTTGAAGGAGCAGAATATATTGTTTTATGCACAAAGGTAGCAAGTACACTGTAACAAGTAAACTGGGAAAATACGTTATCCAGCAGTAAGGAAGTGCTGCACCAGAAAAGCTGGATGTGAATATCCATTTCTATCAGTGGATGGAAAAGGGCATTGATCAACCTAACTTTCCTCCCACCCATGATCCAGTTGGGCCATAGTCCAGCCCTTTCTTTGGCTACATGTGGACTTGGGGCTGGGCTTGGCAGTGCCCAGAGAAGCTGTGGCTGCCCCATCCCTGGAAGTGTCCAAGGCCAGGTTGGACGGGGCTTGGAGCAACCTGGGCTAGTGGAAGGTGTCCCTGCCCATGGCAGGGAGTGGAATGAGATGAGCTTTAAGGTCTCTTCCAACCCCAAACCATTCTGGGATTTTGTGAACTATCTTTTATAACCTCCTTGGATTTAATGTACTGTAGCTTGGGTTGTTTGTATCTAGAGTTGTTTGCGAGATGTCTCCTGCATCTCAGTGTCACAGACCTGTTCTTTGCTCTCCTCCTCATTTCACATGCTGCTCTCCTCCCCTGTTAACCTGGGCTGCTGACATGAGCAAAATTGACAGCTGGTTAAAAAAAAGCCTCATATAACTTACTAATTGCATGCTAAACACTAGAGGGGCAACAACAACATCACTTGTATATTCACACTTTTTATGTGATATTGTTTATGATAGATACACTGTATTGGCAGGTCAGACCTAGGAAAGGGAGCTGTCCTCTTGCTTCTCGTTTCTTGATTTATTTTTATGGAAAGAGAATTCTCCTTAACAAGCTCTCTGCCTCCAATTCTAATTTCCTCTGCTGATGTGCATTTCTTGTGGATGTTTTGATGAAATCCTGCATCAGAGAGTAGTAAATTTTCTAATATAATACCTTAAAATATTGATGACAAAGTGCTGTTTTTATTTTCTCTCTGTAAGGGTAATACGACTCTCTTGGCACTTCCTATGGATCTTAAAATGTGTATTTTACCATTGCTGAACTCAAGGTTCCTTGTCTGTGTTATTGCTGTCACAATTTAGAGGTGCACAGAACTCTAGCCCCCAGCTCAGGACCCTGGTGCCTCGCACTACACCCAGAAAACATGTGAGCTAAACACTTATTTAACGGTTCATTTCTTTGTATTTAAAAAAAAAAACCCAAACACACAGAGAGAACCTGCTATCCCAGCAGATGTTTCCATCTCTAAAAGTGCACTCTACTCCCGGATCGGCGCCTCGGATGCGGAAAGCACCACGGCTCTTCTCTACCCCCAGCAGGACTTAGACTCAGCTCTACGACTCGCCAGAGCAGAGGTAATTTTCTCCAGGATTTGTAGAAGGAAATACCTGCCCCTTGTGGTTCCCTCCTTTCCTGCTTTCTCCTGAATTATTTGTTTTATGAGCGCTTGTTGTGTTCCTGAAACCATCCTCAGCCATGCTAAAGCAAAGGCTGCCACACTGCAAGTTTCACTTGTTTCACATAAGTGAAGAGCAGATGTTGTATGAAAATAAATCTGTATTTCTTTTAACCTCAGGTGTACTCTCTGCCTCTTGGCACTGCTGTATAATTATAGAAAAATAGTAAGATGCTAGAAATAGGAATAAAATTATGTGTTTTACAAACTATGTGTAGTATTAGTCTGGCTGATGATAATAATTAGAAGTGGGTACAATCCAGTATTAGAGTATTCCAAACTCGATGGTGAATTGTGTGAATGAAAAGTACACAAAGGAACACAGTCCTTGGGGTATAAAATATCATGGACAGCCCTAAAAATGCACACAGAAGCACAGAACCCCCTTAGAAGACAAACTGAGGGACCAAACCCACGTACAGAGGTATTTCAGGTTTGGCACTGGGTCAAATCAGACATGGTGTGGGGTCATACAGTATTCCTTGTGAAGTGTCCTTGGAATGAAAAGTCAGGAGTGAAAAATGAAACAAGAACATTGCAACTGCTTTTCTAAGTTAATGTCTCAAAGCTGGAGTATGATTTCACATCCAAACCTTTTAACTGCACCTTGTAGTCTGAAAAACACCACTAGGGTTGCTTATATTTGAACCCATTATCCACTTGAAAACTATACCCCTGTTAACTAGGATTTGATATGAAAACAAATATTGGACAGTTTGATTTCCTTTTTAATGAATCACGTAGTTTTAATGATGTGGGGTTTTTTCCTTTGTTTTCTCTGTTTCAGATTGTGGCCAAGGAAAGAGAAGTATCTGAGTGGAAAGAGAAATATGAAGAAAGCAGAAGGGAAGTGATGGAAATGAGGTGGGTTATTAACTTGTCCCTGGCTAATAAAATGAGACAGAAAATCTCATTTCAGCCTGTGGTTAGTATGCAGAGTACCATGGTCCTACAGCTGTTTTGAGTATCTGAATTTGTTTCATTATTTTTAGCTGCAGGCTTTGAATTGATCCTAAACTGATACTTTGTCTTTACTCTGTATGGTGGGCAACCCTGTCCAGGGTAATGATTGAAAACTGACAGAAGGACCCTGAGCTTTCCAGTTTGTTGTGGTTGTATCTGTTCTATTCTGTTTCTCCTTGCAAACCCTACCTCTGTTACATTAAATATCTGTATCCTGGAACATGTTTTGACCTTTCTTCCCAGCCTGGGTCCTACCACTTGCAAAGATGACAACAAAATCCCTGTAGTGGATCATGTGAGCGGTGCTGCTCAGAGAATCACTTAAGTTGCTCGTTTAGCCAGTTGAAAGGTTCAGCCTTTCTTTTTTTTTACAGTTGGTAAGACCATAAGAAGGACCAATGAGCTTGGCCTGCTCATTGATCTGAATCTGAGAAAGTCATCAGTTGCAAAAGAGGATGTATGAAAATAATACTTCATGGAGTCTTTAAAGCCTATTCTTTTCTACCTTCAAAAACCAGAAAAAAATATCCCCCCTCATAACTCATAAATAAAAGGGAACTGTCAGATTATTTTAACATCCTTCTTTTAAGTAATAATTTATACAGTCTCTTCCGAGACTGAATTTTCCTCAAAATCCCTTCTGTTCTATCACCAGCTTCTTCCCAAAATGAGACCTCTTGGTGATTTAAAACTTAAACCAACATGCTGTGTCTAGTGCTGACCTACATAAGCACTTGCTGCTTGTATCCAGGAAAACTGTACTTAGGGAGTGAGAGTAGAAGGGAACTGCAGTGCAGAGCTCAGCAAACGTTAGCACGAGTGCCAGGAGTCACACATGGCAGATTGGAATTGTGGCAGCACGGGGCTCTGAGCCAAAGCATCTTAAGAGAAGCATCTGCAAAAGGCAAGGGCAGCCCCTTTATTTCTTTTTTACCATCTCCCAGTGCCCAGCTGAGTTCTCTCACCTCTCTTGCTCTCTGTTGGGAAAGGAGACAAAACCCTGGCATAGCCCTCAAGTGCTTAATGAGGAGAAGGAGAAAGGAGCGGCTGCGAGCGGTCGGACCAAGGGAGCAAAGCAAGGAATGAACAAAATTAGGAATTGTAAAGAATGTCTCAGCATGCAGCACACACTCAAGTGTGTGTTTGGTCTGCTCTCTGGAAGCTGCTGGGCTGCACGTGTCTGCTGGGCACTGCCAGAGCCTGCTTATTCATGGAAGGAGAGGAACAGGGGGGTGACACAGAGCAGCTGGCATTCCATAGGTCTTGTCCCCTCATCTTCCTTACAGTAATTTGCTTGTGTGTCTGCACCCTCGATAAAATCTGACTTGAAAAAAAAAAAGCCATTGTCTAAGCCAAAATTCTCACAGGCACATGCTTGGAACACATGGATGGAAAAAAAAAAAATCTGACTGATATTGTCACAAAGTGATGAATACACATATGTGTACAGAGAAAGATTGCTCTTGGAGGATTAAATGTTGAAACAGCCCATGTGTGGTAAATTAGAGATGCAGCAATGACATGTGACATAATGATAAGGAAGGAGTGAAGGGATTATCTTGAGTTGCAAGCACAAAATCATCACTTTTCACAGAAGGAGAAGCAATGCTCTTCTACCCAAGTACAGGTTACTCTGGCTGGAATATCCTGAATTCCTCCAAGTTTCCAGGAAAACATCAGTCTGGAGAAAATTCCACTCCAGAGAACAGAAGCCAAAATGGGTTTAAATATGCAAGAACTATCAAAGAGCTAAACCAGGGTGGGCTGTACTGTAATCCAAGAGCACAACCAGAGGCAGGCAAGAAATATTTATGGTGCCTCAGTAAGAGAAGTCAAGCAGATGACCCCTGAGGTCCTGGATTTTGGTGGGTTTATGACTTATGAAATTTCAGGAAGTCAATAAATGACTGACTGACTGAATGTCTAAAAGAGCAAGAGTTAGGCCTGTGCAGCATGTCAAGCTGGGGTTAAATGTACTCTCCCAGAGAGTAATGATGTGGCAGCATCCTTTCATTCTCCAGCCACAATGACCATTTTTTAGGCTGTTTGACTGAAGGAGACCTTTGATGTGAATCTGGAACAAATTCTTCACTTGACTACCTTGCATATTATTAAAATCAGTGTGCCATTGCAGCATCCACTTCTGTTGAACAGCTGCCACTTGATTCATGAAGCTGGATAGTGCAGGGAGGTGCAGTGGTGCCTGCTTGCACTAGTCTAAGCTGGTAAGAGCAAGAAATAGGTAGTGTGATTTAATTTGACTGCCAACTTCTGTGGTGCTGCTCAGGCTGGGAAGTGCTCGTTACCCTGAGTGCTTGAGTTCATTTTCTAGGATGATAAAACTTCCTAAAGGTGCCTGGTGTTACAAGGATATGACAAGGCTTTAAAATCCTTATTGCTTACAGCAAGCTTTTGAGGTAATCTTCTCTGGACATGAAACCAAACCCTTCCTTTTAGGGGGAAATCCTTGCTGCTGTCTTTGCTCTCAAAAGTGTCATTTATGGTTCAGAGGACAAATCCCAGTGCACAGGGGTAGAGCCCCTGCTCTGCTGAGTGCTCTGCAGGACCAGGGCAAGGGAGATGCTGCTGCCCTTTGGGGCAGGTGGCCTTCCCAGGGGTTCTGGGCTCTGCCTGTGATTCAGGTTTGGGGCAGGAGGTACTGGGGTTACTCCTTTGACTTTTTGGGAGCTCTGCAAGTTTCTCCTTTTTCCTTACTGACTTCTGTCTCAGGATTTTCCCACATCCTTTCTGTAACCTCACCAACTGCAGCAGACCTCTAAAACAGAGCAAGTGAAAGCGAGCTAAGACTTCAAAAGAGACTTATTCAAACACCAGTTTTGAATATCCACTTCAGATGAAGTGTGTGGTAATTTTTGTTTTTTGTAGACAGTCCTACGTGGCTCATGAATCAAAGCACAGATCAAGCTAGTCTCATTTCATTAGCTTTATTTGGCTCTGGGAAGGGATGGATCATCTTTCTAAATCACATTTAATCTGCTTATTTTGGCTAACCTCTTTTCGAGAAGGAAATTCAAAGCCTACTGTGAATATATGAAGTAAAATGGTCTTAAAAGTAACATTTTGCCACCTCTGCTTCAAAAACAGATTTGGGAAATGGGACTTGATTGATTTTGTGCTACATGTTTGAATATTTTGGTCTTGTTCTTTTAAGTGCAAATGGGTCATTTAGTCATGAGAAGATTCATTTAGAAGATGAGATGCATGTTGAGTGAGGGCCAACTCTACCCCTGTTAAGTTTATTTGCTACCCATTAAAAGTTTACTTAATGTTCATATTAAAATAAACACAAATATGGAGAAGAGGGGAGAAAGTAATGGAAAAATCAGGCCCTTTGTAATTCTAGAATTGGGCCAGTGTGACTACGTTTATATTTAAGTTATGATTGGTGTGATGTACTTTGGGCATGACTCAAAAAACAGAATTTGTTTCAAAGCAATCCCTTTTTCCTTCCTCCACCTTTATTGATTTCCATGGAGAATTAAAAATCAGGTGCAGTGTTAAAACTGTCAGTCTTATTTGTTACTCAGGCAATAAAGAACATATAAAAGCATGGTAGGGTTCTGTATCTCTTAAAACACCACAGTTCAGCTGCTGATAACGTTGTTTTCTAAGTAAACACGACAATTATGTTGTTTGCCAAAAGCTTTGCTTTTGTTTTTTTCCCCTCTTACAGGAAAATAGTCTCGGAATATGAGAAGACGATTGCTCAGATGATAGGTAGGTGTTTCTGCTCTGAAAGGTACTCTCTGGTTGAAGTCTGTGGACTTCATTTTGATGCTGGCTACATCTGCTGATGCTGCTGGGAATGTGAATGCATCTGAGGACACCAGTGTGAGGAAAATCAGGGCTTCAGCTGACAGCCAGCAGGTCCTGGGGCAGTTCAGGTAACACAGGAGGTCGGGGCTTTCCTTTCTGCGTCAGAGCTAACTGTCCCACAGGCAACACGTTCAAATGCTTTGCCCCAAATTCAAGGGGATCTCTCCAGGAGAGACTTCCAATGACCTAAAAACCCCTTAGGCATCCGGCCCCAGCTGTTTAATGGCAGATAACCAAATTTAGCTCTTTACAACAACAGGGATTATCTGTGCTAAGTGCATCGATCAGACCAAAACCAAGATTAACTCCAATCCCAGCTGGGAGTTTATGAGTGGCCAATCCACTTCCCCAGTTACTTACTGACATAGGGGTCTCCTTTAAGGTCTAAATTATGACATGTTTTGCCTCTCAGTAATTAAAAACCACCTTTGCTAACAGCATGTCCCACAAATGCTACGTGCAGTAGCATTTCAAAACCAAGGGTTGCAGGGCTTGTGCTCTTCCTCAGCGTGGGAGGTCTGGCCCCTGGGATGTGATTTTAAAGCCTCCTCATAAGATTCCTAAAGGTCTTTTTATTAGTCTGGCTACAGAAAGCACCAGTGGCTTGTGCTGCCCTGTGCTGCTTCAGCTAGAGCTGTTTCCCAGGAAGGGGAATGGCTCAGTGGGATTGTGGGATCTCCAAGGCCAAAGTTGCTGGGAAGAACACCAATGACTGGTGATTTTTGCTGCCTTCCTGCATTTCTCAGCCATTGGGAGACACCCCAGCCTCCTTTCAAATGAAGGGAAAATTTTGCCTTTAACTAAGTAACTAAATTTTGCAATAACGGCAACTATAATAAAGTAATTAATAAAATATCTAATAATGAATAATATATACTAATGATATGCCTGGCTTCATTCTCTATGGTGTTATGCCTCCATTGCCTTCTGTATGTACAAGTAAGCCAACTTGCCTGCCTTCTGACATAGTGTCTGTCATTGTCATTGTGCAAGTGTTAAAATAGGAGTGACCAGAGTATGAAAAGAACTTATTTAATTTTGCTTTACACTAAATATACTCTGGTATATACCCTGAACCTGGCCAGTCGTATGGACACACACAGGACCTGTCCTTTTTTCCTGAGCATATGCATACAGTTAGCAACAGAAGTTTCTTTTTGACAACAAAGTCAAATTCTATTTCTGAAAAAACAGATTTGAAAAAAAAAGAACAAATCAAATTTTGAGACCACAGCACAAGAAGTTGTTACAGAATAGGGGTCCTGAGGCAAAGGCACAGCCTTGGTGTACTTGGCACATTCCACCACTGCCACTTCCTCTGGTTGCAAAGAAATGAAGGATAATTAAAGCACAGGGCCATTGACCACTGAGTAAACAGAAAGACCTTTAAACTTCACATTCAGAGTGTCAGAGTGTTTCAGATGCTCTATGGCAAGTTTTTAAGAGCTGTGGCTATAAGTAATTTTGTTTGCTGTCCATTTGCAAAGGAACTGAGCCAACAGCAGTGACACAGAAAACGTGTTAATTAGAGCAGTATGCAAATTCTGCAGCATGGTAGTGTGTTAAATGCTAGGCTTCTCCCTGCATTTAATGTAAATTTTAGATCTAATTGTCCCACTTTCTCATGCCATTTCTCGTAAACTGCTGTCTGTTCTGATACAGGAATTTGCTCATGCAAATGCCACATGTGGAGGAAAATATGTCTGTGTGCTATTTGCATGTACTTCACTGGCCTGTTATCACAGTAATGCCTTAGTGCTAAAGCAAAATATGCCTTGTTACAAAAGAAATGCCTGTGCTGTTTCTACTTATGATTTAACCCTTCTGAGCTATTTATGCAGCTCTGTTAGTAGGGCACTAGTGAGCCAATTTCACCAATCCCTCTGGTGAATATTCAGTGGGGTCCACAGGTCCTGCTGAGCTTTTTGTAGGTTGGCATGTGTGTATAATGAATATTGAGAATATTCTGTATTAACAATATATGATTGTGTATGTTTGCCTACAAAGGCACTGAAAACATGCATTGCAAGCAGTAACTGCCTTTGATTCCAAGGGCTGTGGAAGGTTTGTCATACACATATAGGACCCAATATTACCCAGCTTAGCTTATGTGATTATGTGACACTGCACAGCCAGAGCTTGCAAGCTGTCAGTGTAGAGATCACTCTGAGTGTCTCTTTGCATATTTTTTACTGGTGCTTTAACTTTTTTTCCTTTTTCCTTACACTTGCCTCAACCCCTAACGTGTTTTAGTTTATACTGAGGAGTGGGGGAGAAAAAAAGACCGGCCTTTCCTGGCCAACCTGCTGCTTGTGCTGCTGCTTTGCTGCCTGGTGCCCAAGTTTTGCAGCTCACAGCTGCATGGCTGTGTGGAGCAGAGCCTGTGTAACCCCAATATTTACTGCACCCCACCCTCCACACACCTTGATCACAGCTACCCCCAGTCCCCCTCCGAAATCCCCATCCCAATTCCTTTCCGTTGATGGATTTGTAAGTTGGGTTGGGTTGGTTTTTTTTTTCTGTTAAAAATGTATCCTTATACTTTACATTTAAAGACATTATTAAATTCTCCTTGTGAAAAACAAACAGATGTTATGCTTTGTGCATTACAGGTTGTTGCATTACTTATTTTCTGCTTTCCTAACAATTCCCGATTTTCTATTTTGCTTCCGTTTTCGTTGCTTCTTGCTATTTGCTTGCAAAAACAAAACAGGCAAGCCTGGTAAGTAAAGCTTTTCACCAACTTTCACACCAGCATTTTGCATTTTTAGTTACTTTTGCTTTTGTTCTGTGTTTGCTGCATTCCCATTAAGTCATGTGAGTAATAGTGAGCTGAGCCTGAAAGCGGATCTGCTGTGGAGGTGCTCTGATTCTGTCAGTTTGGATAGTGTTAGTCCTGAGCATACTGCTGTTATTGTTGGTGAGCCATGGACAGTGCGTGGTGTAGACATGGAAGTCGTTTGATAAAAGTATCCTAATCACATAACCTCATAAATGCCCTGAGAAATAAGTATCTGTAACTGCTTGGCTGAGATTTGACCGGCAGACTGTTAGCGGCATTGAAACTAAATCGTGGTTATAGAAAACAGAAGGTCCCTTCCAGCCCAAACCATTCCATGATTTGATGAAAATATCACATAAAACTCCAGTCTCCCTCCAGCCAAGGGCCAGTTTTTCTTTTCTGTAGTATTTCACCATTTTGGTTTTGGAGCATTGGTTGGATGGGGCTTGGATCAGCCTGGGCTGGGGGAAGGTGTCCCTGCCCATGGCAGGGGGTTGGAACAAGATATGCTTTAATGTCCCTTCCAACCCAAACCATCCTGTGATTCTGTATAATTTGCCCCTGTTTCCTGTGTGTAAGTTGAAGTGGAGCTTGGGATGAGTGTTTGAGGAGCTGATCCAGCTGAGGAGAGAGGAGGGGGCACCACAGATGCACTGGGAGGAAGAGGAGGAGCTCAGTAGTTGTGAGGAAGCACAACATGAATTACCAACTCTCTGCCTGCCCTAAAAACAAGTAAGAAGGAAGTTGCTAAAGTACCTCAGACAGAGAGGAAAAGTAAAGTTGTGAAATTAAATGCATTAAAGTACATTAGGTGGTCATGCAAAGGGACCCCTTCTCCTGCCTGGAGTTGTGATGACAAAACTTTTGCCAGAGAACAGGATCCTGCCAGTAAGTGTTTTGGAATTAAGCTTCACAGCGTGTAATCTCCAGCATGATTAAAACTAATCTAGTGCTGGAACACAAGGTGACAGCTTCTCAGATTTAGAAAGGTAAACAGAGGAGAACAAATTGTTTACTGTTTTAATTGAGAATACGTTCATTTTGACATTACAAATGAACACAGGGTGTCTTTAGGAAGGGGAAATAGAAAAGAATGTTTATTCTTAATGAAATGTTAAATATATCAAACTGATCTGGCATTACAGGGCACTGAGTTTCTCTGTTCTGCCATATCAAAGGTGTTTGTTCACCAGTAAAATGAAGGTGTTACAAGCAGGTCCTGAGAATTTCTCTGGTTCCTTTGATCTTCTACATCACAGAGCAAAACTGAATATGCAAAAGGAAGAGATTAATCTCAGATTGGGAATTGACAGTATCAGCTTTGACATTTGCAGCTGACCAGCACTATAAATGTTTAATTCAGATGAAAACTTCTCTTCAAATAAAAAATAAAAAAGAAACTTTCATTTAGTTCTTTATGTTACAAAAAAGGCCTAAATGAAAAGTTGTACATTCTGAAATGCTTTTCATGTGGGAGAACTTCTTACCTTATTTTAGTTTCTGTTATAGACGAAGGAAAAGGATTAATATAAAATTGCTGTGTTTTGCAGGTTGGTTTTCATTTCAGTATCATTCAAAGTAGCCCTTAGAACACAGACACAGGAATCATATTTTAGGATATGAAGGAAACAATGCAGTATTTTGTAAGACAATTTCTTTTCTTCCAGTGTTATATGGATATTCCAACTTATTATGGGCTCAATTCCCTTGAAAAGTTCTCTTCTATATGGATTTGGATTCCTGTTGTGTTCTGCCCACCATC